>NW_026622852.1:23663098-23968833 GCF_023065955.2 Ursus arctos | reverse complement strand
CCCGTGCCAACAATGGCGCCGGCCATGGGGCAAGGGAAAGCGCGAGGGCTGAAACTCACCGGTGAGAGGGCCGAGGCCGGTGTGGGGGAGCGGGAAGGAGCGCGTTGCTGGGCGCAGCTCTAGCAGCCGCCGCTGCTCCGCGTCTCACGGAGCGTTCTGGAAAGTTCCGCCCGGTGCGCCGCAGCCGTCGTCTTTTGTAGCCGAGTCCGAGCGCGTCACTCGACGGAAGTTCCGCCCCTTTCGCCGCTGCCACCGCCCCGCGGTTACCTGGGCAACGGCGCGGGGGCAATCGGGCTGGGAGGAGCTGTGCCGAAGGGCCTTGTGGGGGTGGGCGCAAGCCTGGGTTCCTGGAGCTCGTGGAACTTTCTGGAGTTCCTTCCTCCACCCCGTGGGCCAGAGAGTGCGGAAGTCTCGGGCGGTACCGGGGATTGTTAATAAGCGGTTCAGTACCCGGCCAACTCCGGATTCCCGATCCCGCAGGGCCGGCGCTGCCTGCGACGGCGGGGAGAGCTTGGGAACCGAGCCCCATGCGGGAGCTGAGTTCGGAACAGGAGCCTCTTAGAACAAAGCCCTACCGTACCTCCTCCCTGCCGGTGCCCTTTTTGCCGCTTTGGGCATCTGTAATTGGCTCATTTCCTCAGCCCCGAGAGTCTGGGAACCCGCCGAGGAAGAAGTACCTTGTTCTGGACACTCATAGTCCTCTGATCTTGCTCCTTTTCACTCGTAGTCCGTGGCCTTGTAATCCACCAAACTGCAAGTGGGAAGAGCTCTTTGTGCAAGTCCAGGCCCTTGTAGGCATGTCACTTGCCTTGGCCTTGACTGTATCCTACATATTGGGCACAGGGAAATGTTTGGAATACCTTGGTGCAAACTAAGGGCCTTGGACTCCTGACCTGGCATTCACCCTGTTGGCTAGTAAGAAGCACTAAGAGTGGCTAACAAATCGTTTTAATTGTTTGACCTAATTTTTAAGCCCCACCAGTTTGTGAACTTGGATTTACAGTCTGCAAAGAGAGTCCTTGCACTTTCAAATGTCGGGATGAGGGCAATAAAGGAAAATGGAGCCTTATATTCAATAATACTAAACATAGGAGTATTTATCTACCACCAAGGAAGCTGGAGATGCAAAGTAGAAAAAACCCGGTTTGCGTCGCTTAGATTTTAGTGGGGAACCAGACATGTCAGTGAGTGTAAGAGAATCACAACATAGAGGTCAGCAGGGAAGAGAGACTCCTATATCAAATCTGATGGATTAGGGAAAACATCTGTAGGAAAGTAGTTGAGCTGATTTTTTTTCTTCTTTAAGATGTCATTTTTTAAAAATTTAAATTCAATTAATTGACACAGTGTATTATTAGTTTCAGAGGTAGCGTTAAGTGATTCATCAGTTGCATAGAACACCCAGTGCTCCTTACATCCTTGATGCCCATCACCCAGTTACCCCATCCCCCACCACCCTCCTCTCCAGCAACCCTCAGTTTGTTTCCTATGGTTAAAAGTCTCTTATGGTTTGTCTCACTCCCTGATTATATCTTGTTTTATTTTTACCCCCTTCTTCTATGCTCCTTTGTTTTGTTTCTTAAATTCCACATATGAGTGAAATCATATGATAATTGTGTTTCTCTAATTGACTTATTTCACTTAGCTTAATATTCTCTAGTTCCATTCATGTTGTTGCAAATGGCAAGGTTTCATTTTTTTGATGGCTGAGTAGTATTCCATTACACACACACACACTATACACACACACACACACACACACACACACCCCACATCTTCTCTATCCATTCATCTGTCAATGGATATCTGGGCTCTTTCCATAGTTTGGCTATTGTGGACATTGCTGTTATAAACATTGGGGGGCAGGTGCCCCTACGGATCACTACATTTGTATCTTTGGGGTATATACCTAGTAGTGCAATTGCTGGGTCATAGGGTAGCTCAATTTTTAACTTTTTGAGGAACCTCCATTGAGCTGAGTTTTTAAAGGGAGAAAAACATTCCCAACAAAGGAGAAAGCATCAGAGAAGGCTAAGGGGTGAAAGAATGTGATACTTCTAGGAAATTGCAAGTAATTGGATATTGCCACAGCTAAGGGAGCTGGTAGGCTAGGCTTCAGAGCTAGTTGGGGAACACCCTCGTATCTATCTTGCCAAACTCAGGATTTTGAACTTTACCCTGGAGGCATCCTGATGCATACCTTCCCAGACTTATCTCTTTTATTTAAACTGTGCACCCGGTCACACCAAGCTATCTCAGTTTTCCCAAATGCACTTCTTCACTTCTCTGCTTTTGCTTTGACTGAGAGGCACCTAATCTTTACGATCTTAGACGTTACCTTCTCACCTTATCGCCTCTGATAGCAACTTTTTTTCTTTAACCAACGCTTATTAAAGTCTAATACTGCAGGCAGAGCACTGCGGTTTGATAATACAAATTTAAATCCTGTTCCCTGCCTTCGAGGATCTCACCACACAAAAAAGGGGCAAGTTGTGTTGTAAATGCCAATAAAGGAAAAAGAATAGTATTGGGATTCTGAGTTGCGGAATCTTGCACCATCCAGATGAGTATTCCAGATCAAGAGACCAGCAAGTATAAAAACGTGAACAATTGGGGCGCCTGGGTGGCACAGCGGTTAAGCGTCTGCCTTCCGCTCAGGGCGTGATCCCGGCGTTTTGGGGTCGAGCCCCACATCAGGCTCCTCTGCTATGAGCCTGCTTCTTCCTCTCCCACTCCCCCTGCTTGTGTTCCCTCTCTTGCTGGCTGTCTCTATCTCTGTCGAATAAATAAATAAAATCTTAAAAAAAAAAAGCATGAACAATTAATAGAGAACAGTAAATAATAACAAGTTTGTTCATGTGTTCTGAGGCATTGTAGTTTTAAAATTCGACTTTACCGTACTATAAACCGTGCATTTGTTAACATAACATTGGTTAAGCATATGAAATAAGTAGAATATATATCAAATCACTTCATCTGAGTGTTCCCACAATTAATATTACTATGTCTAGTATTTCTTAAACGTTACTGTATTTAGTGTTTCTTTTTGCCTCAGGAATCCAACTGAAATTCCTACAACCTTAAGAAAGATGGAAGTCAACATAAAGCTAAGAAATGTGATATCAAAAATCCTTTTAAAACCTGCAAGCTAAGTGAGCTTAATTCTTTATCAAAAATAAAATAAGGGGCATAAAATTGGTTTTAAAAAAAGGGAAAACTGTGTACTTACTTGCTTGTATGTGCATAGAATATTTCTCAAGTATACCAAAAAACTTGTAGTATGGTTGCCTTTGGGGAGAGGTAGGTGCTTGGGAGAGGAGAATGGGAGGGAGACATTTCAGAATATACCATTTTGTAACTTTGAAATATTTAACCTATTTGAATGTAGTACTTATTTAAAAAATTAAACTTAAAAAATATAAAATCCTCTCTTCCCAATTCAAGCTTTGAGCTAGTAATTTGTCATTCCCAACAGCAAAGTTAGGTAATTCTTGGTGGCCCTAAAAAACATCATTACATATATTCTGATATTTTTCCTTCATAGAAACTTAATGATGCTAAAAATATGTCTGGATGAATATTCTAGCTTTTCAGAAAGCGAACTTACCACTTTTAAGCATTCTTTTTTTTTTTTTAAAGATTTTATTTATTTATTCGACAGAGATAGAGACAGCCAGTGAGAGAGGGAACACAAGCAGGGGGAGTGGGAGAGGAGGAAGCAGGCTCCTAGCAGAAGAGCCTGATGGGGCTTGATCCCATAACGCCAGGATCACGCCCTGAGCCGAAGGCAGACGCCCAACCGCTGTGCCACCCAGGCGCCCCACTTTTAAGCATTCTTACTTATCTAAAATACAAAAATATGAGCAATAATTTAGTATGTGTTTTTTTTTGGTTAAGAAATGATATATCAAACATGCTGTTTGTAGGTTGCCCCTTTCACTTATTGTCATCTTATCATGTTAGAATAAATAAATCTACATTGTTATTTTTAATGGCTTCGTAGTATATAGTATGCAGGTATTATAACTTATTTAACCATTCCCCTATGAACATTTTGGCAATTTCCAGTGTTTTACAAACAATGCCATAGAGAAATTCTCAGGTAGAGCTGTAGACACTCATGCCAGTATTTCTGTGAGATGGACATCTAGAATTGAAATTGCTGGGTCCGTGTAAATGCAGGTTTAAAATTGTAGTAAGTAACTACCCTTTTCCTTTTTTGGCTTTTGTGTTTCTTTTCTTCTCCCTTCTTTTCCCCTGTCCCCTCTTCTTCATTTGTTATGCTTGGGAACTTTCACCAATCCAACATTATAAACGTATTCTCCCAGGTTTTCTCCTAGTACTTTCATGGTTCCATTTTTTGCATTTAAATCTTTATTCCACCAAGAACTGATTTTGGTTTAAGTGCTGAGGATTATTTGTAAGAAACTGAGTTTTATTTTCCTTCAAATGCTGAGCTAGTTTTTCTGTTTTAATACTCTATTTTTCCTACCTAATGTGAAATGCCATTTCTAATGTAAATTTACATTAAAATGCATTTTAAAAATTTTTTAAAAGATTTTGTTTATCTGGGAGAGAGAGAGAGCAGGAGCATGAGCAGGGGAGGGGCAGAGGGAGTGGGAGAAGCAGACTCCCGGCTAAGCGGGGAGCCAGATGTGGGGCTGGATCCCAGGACCCTGGGATCATGACCTGAGCTGAAGGCAGATGCTTAACTGACTGAGCCACCCAGGTGCCCCTTATAATGCATTTTAATGTCTGGGAGGCCTAGTTCCCCTCAGTGCTCCTCCTTTTTACAGTTTTTCCTGGCACTTTCTAGTATGTTTATCCTTCCAGATGAATTTAAGAATATTTCTCGCAAATTCCCCCCAAATCCCAATGTGACTTTGTGATTACAATTACAGTGCTTTTACACATCAGTCAGTTTGGGAAGAATGAACATGTTTATAAGGTTGACTCTTCCTACCAGTGAACAAGGTATATTATGCATACAGTTGCATATTCCCTTTATTGTGTTTTATAGATGCTGTTTTTTAAAAGCTAGGCCCTGATCTTTTCTTCTTGAAGTTGTTACTAAACATTGTCTTTTTGTTGTTATCATGAATGGTCTCTTGTCTTACCATTTATTTTATTTCAGTGGTATGCTTCGTAACTTTCCCCAACCATGTGACCAGATTGTAGGTATCCAAGGAGGTAGCTGGAGATGGCTAGAGGCATGGCAGAAGCCAAGTCATTGGGGCTTGAGTACTATGCTAGTAGTTTGAATTTTATCTTGAAAAAATACTGGAGGATTCTAGGGAGGATGGTAATACAGCCTCTATGAGCTGACTTTTTTCTTTCTGAGTGTCTGTCAGGCACTGTGCTAAACTTTCTACAAATGTTGTCGTATACGTATCTTTACAGCAGCCCTTTTTTACAGATGATTTGATCATATTTACATTTTAGAACAGTCATTTGGTGTTGATGTGAACGATGGATTCTTAGGAAGCTTTTATTGTGAGATATAAGATTACAAGTGGTGAGGCCTAAATAATAGAAATGGAGAGGGAGAGAAATAGAAATAGAAACATAGGTGTAATCTACAGCTCATGGTGACCAGCTGCAGAGGTGAAGGAGAAGGAATCTTGGCTGACTTCCAGCGTTCTGGCCTGAGCAACAGGGTGATTGGCGATGCCCTTCCTGAGAGAGGGAGCCTGGAAAGAGGAGGACGAGAAGGCTGTGGCGGGGCAGAATGGGGGAGGGTGAAGATGAGGCCAGTTTTGGATGTGTAGAGTTACTGCTATGATTTTTTCTTTAGATTAAAAAGAGAAAATTTTTACTGGAAAGCATAAAATGGAAAGTAAATTGTAGCTAAAATGCTGTTTCTTATGCTTGTATAAATTAAATTTCTTGAAACGTTTAGTTTTTAATTGACTGTGGGGCCTAGTGGGGCTGGAAATATTTTTTTTTTATTATCACCAATTTGTTCTTGTTCTTCTCCTCTTCGTAACTATACATGGTTTATCTTCTTTATGAGCTCTTCTCCCGTGCAACCCCTCATCCTTCCAGTTTTTATTTATTTATTTATTTATTTATTTATTTATTTATTTATTTATGATTTTATTTACTTATTTGAGAGAGAAAGCCAGCACAGAGGGAAGGGGAGAAGCAGACTCTCTGCTGAGTGGAGAGCCCGTTGTGGGACTCGTCCCAGGACCCTGAGATCATGACCTCAGCTGACAGACACTTAACTGAGGCACCCAGGTGCCCTATTTTTTTATTTTTATTTTTGAAGATTTTAAAATTTATTCATTTGAAAGAGAGAGAGAGAGAGTAAGAGCACAAGCAGGAGGGAGGGTCGGGGGAGAGGGAGAAGCCGACTCTCTTCCGATCAGGGAGCCCTATGTGGGGGTTGATCCCAGGACCCCAGAATCGTGACCTGAGCCAAAGGCAGATGCTTAACTGACTGAGCCACACAGGCACCCCCAGTTTTTATTTTTTAAAAACACTTTTTATTTTAGAATGGTTTAAGATTAGAAAAGTTGCGAGGATAGTACAGCAAATTCCTTTATAGCTGACATCCAGTTTTCCCTATTGTCAACATGTTAAAATGATAACAGTAGTTACAACTAATGAACCAATACTGATACATTATTAGTAACTAAGGCCCATTCTTCATTTGAATTTCCTTAGTTTGTACTTTATGTCCCTTTTCTGTTCCAGGACCCCAACCAAGATACCACATTACTTTTTGTCATCATGTTTCCTTGGACTCCTAACTGTTACAGTTTCTCAGATTTTTAAAATTTATTTTTCTTATTTTTGATAACCTTGACAGTTTTAAGGAGCACTGGCCAGGTATTTTGTAGACTGTCTTTCAGTTTGGGTTTGTCTAATGTTTTTCTCATGGTGAGACTGGGTTTACAGTGTCAAAATTCAAACTGCACACTGAATAAAACAAAGCAGAAAGATGAGTTTATTGCAAGGCTTTGTACCTGCAAGCTGGGGAACTCAGGGCAACTGGAGTAGTGCGTTTCAAGTTGCCACTGTCTAAGGGATTTTTCATGGAGTAAATGTGGAAGTTGCTTGGTTTTTTCAGGTGATTGGTTGCCTAGTGGTCTTCTTTCTTGTTTGGATTAGGGTAGCTGAGTTGGGAATGAGGAAGTCCAGAAATGGCATGAACAGACTTGGCATTTGGGGATTGGCCGAGGTACTTGCTGATTTCTGAGAAGAACTATAAATTCCTGTAAGATTAAGTTTCCCTTATATGCCTGTATTGACCATCTCCATTTTGTCCCTGACATTAGTGACTCCATTTTAGTTTGGTCCTACAATGGGTTTGGGGGAGTAAGACCACAGGGTTAAAGTGCTTAGTTTCATCATATCATATCCAAGGTACATACTATGAACATGACTTATTCCTATTGATGTTTATCTGATCACACCTGGTGAGGTAGCGTTTGTTAGGTTTTCCCATTATAAAGTTACTCCTCACCTCAGTCCCCTCGTCTTTTCCATAGTGTACCCTTGAGAAGAAAGTCTTATTCATCTTGATGTCATTGGCATAAAGGCATGGTCTGGCACAGAGTAGACAGTAAGTATTTGTTGAACTGAACTGGGTCTCTATTATTTTGTGAGTCTCATAAAAGTCCTGCCAGATAATTTTCTCTATTTTATCGATAGGAAAATAAAAATTTGATAATTTGAGTAACTTGCCCAAAGTCTACCACCAAAGTAGTCAAGTTTGGAATTTGATCTCAGTCTCTCTGAATGCAAAGCCTGTTGTCTTTCCCTACACCACTCTGTCTTCACTGAGGGTTGTGTTTACTCTGGCCATTTTCCCTAAGTACTTGTAATGCAAAAAGTATCCATAGATAATGGGGTTAGTTCTTTGGTTATATGGAAATTTAATTCTTCATTAATTCATCTTTTCAATTTAAAGGCATACTTCAGACCTCTCAGCCTCAATTTGGCAGCCCTCTGTGCCATGTATTGCTTGACCTAATTCCAATGGAATATCTTCTTTTTAATTCCCTACACAGTTTTGAAGGGTGAGTTGCAGCAGGGCCTTACTCGGAAAATGGGTACCAGTGAGGATGCTATTACAATAGTATAAGACTGGTTACATAATTTGTGAGGCTCAGTGCAAGACGAAAAATAGGGTCCCTTATTAAAAAATTATTAATAATTTTAAGACAGTGACAGCAGAGCATTAAACCAAGCATGGGGCCTTTCTAAGCGTGAGACCCTGTGTGACTGCACAGGTCACACACCCACTGGCTAGGCAGTAGTAGAGTTAGTGGGTAAGGAAAGCCAATATTAAAGCAGTAGAAGTGAGAATGGAGAAGAGAAGGTGGTAACACCAGACCTTATAGAGGTAAACGTATAGGAATAGATTGATGATCAGATATGATAGGTGAGTGGGCAGATAAAATATGGAATGTAAAGTTTCTGATTAGTGATGCCATTTACTGACACAGGAAATCAGGGGACCTGGTTAGCTCTGAGGGGAAAATGCTAAGTTCAGTTTTAAACATATTAATAGCCGCATGCAGTCAGGAAACACTTGGATATACAAGTATCCATAGAAAAAGAGCTAGAGGATGCCCTCCGATCTGATAGTACTGCTTACTTATCTCTGAAGTTAGGGACTTTAACTTTTTAAAGGAAGTATTCATGTATTTATATAATTGAGAAATAATATTCTTTATTAATGAAAAGTAAATTACAAAGTATTATTATGTTTGTAAGAGAAAATCAATCTGAAAATAAGTTTGCAGAAGTTTGTAGTAAAAAGAAAGGCACTTATGACAGAGATAGATACATAGCCTCACATTTTCTGTTGCCAGTACCACAGTACGTGATTCAAAATAGACTCAGTTCATTGTCTAATTTTTTTCTTGCGTACCTACAATCTGTTTGTTGCTCTACAAAGTGTATAATTTTGAAAACTTACTTTAAAAAATGAAAGCTTACATTAGATTTTATTTTTATATCCTATCTCTATGTTTTTTAATAACTGGCATGTGACCATTTTTATATTTTAGCAGTATATTTTATAACTCTCCTTTCTTTCTACTACCTGTGTACTTTCTACTACCGTGTACTACCGTGACAGGCGTAGGGACAGCCTGAAGTTGGAAGTCAGGTTAAGTTCTGGCTCTGCATCTTACTGGCTATGTGATCTCAGGAAAATTACTAAACTTCTCTGAGCATAGTTTCCTTATTGGTAAAAGGGGGATGAAATTAACTTTGCCGGAGATAGGATAATTAAATAAGACCATAAAAGAAAGTTCTTTGTAAACTCTAAATTTTGTAAATCCATATCCTTTAGCTTTGCACCCAGTGCCCTTCTTAGTGTGCCTCCCACCTCCTTCCCAGGTTCATCTCCAATAGTCTACCTTCTCATAGTTGTTTTCTCATCATCCCCTGGTGTGCCTTATACTTTTCTGCTTTCTTAATTTTGCTCTAATTCCTTTATTCTGTTAGTCCTTTATTCCTTTATTTATTTATTAAAGATTTTATTTATCTGTCAGAGAAAGAGCGAGCGAAAGCAGGGGGAATGGCAGGCAGAGGGAGAGGGAGAAGCAGGCTCCCTGCTGAGCAAGGAGCCCGGATACAGGACTCGAACCCAGGACCCTGGGATCATGACCTGACCCGAAGGCAGACACTTAACCAACTGAGCCACTCAGGTACCCCTCTAATTCCTTTATTTAATCAACAAATGTTTATTGAGCCCTTTACTTCCCTCAAGGCTTTGTTTAAATGTCACCTTCTCAGTGAGACCTACCCTGTCTGCCCTATTCACGATTGCAATCTGCTCTTCGTCCTCAGCACTCTAAACCCCCTTCACCCGCTCTACTTTTTCTTTATTCTGTTGCTCTCCTGACATAACACATTATTTACCTATTGTCTCTTCTGTCTGTACCCCTTTCCCAATTGAACTAAAATTTCATTTGGGTAGGAATCTTTGTTTTGTTTTATGATATATCCCAGGCATCAAGAACATTTTGCCTGGCACAGAGTAGTTACTCAATAAATATTTACTGAATGAATAAATGAATATGCATTGTGCCAGACTTTAAGCCAGGTGCTGAATATCTAACACTGTGAAGAAGCAGAGGTGTTCCTGCCCTCGTGGGGCATCCACCTTAGCTCTACAGTGGCTTTTCTGCGGGCCTGGGCTGCCCTCCTCCAGGAAATGTCAGCGTGACTGATTGCTAAGTTCAGAGTAGCCTTTCATCTTAGCAGTGAGCAATTTTCTGATAATTTTACTTTTAAGGTTTTTAAAAATTCTAGTAGAAAGGAAGAGGGGCAAAAAGTGTAATGCATTCTCTTTAGTCCCTCTAAATTAAAAGTCAATTATTTTCCCCAATGCGAAGACAGAGTAGTATCCCCTTTAAAGTGCCAGGCATGGTGCACTGGGTGTTATACACAACTAATGAATCATCGAGCCTTACATCGGAAACCGGGGATGTACTGTATGGTGACTAACATAATATAATAAAAAATCATTAAAAAAAAAAAGAACAGTGATGATGTTAGGGCTCAGACTGTTCCTGGGCACTGTTGTTTCTTACAAAAAAAAAAAAAAAGAAAGTGCCAGGCCTTGTAGATAATTGAAAGAGGTCATGGAGTCTATCTAGTTTACCTTTTCTTTTTCTCTCTTTTTCTAACGTGAAGAAAGACGGTTGTAATTTTTCACACTGCTGAAGAACGAAAGGATGTAAACGTGTTTATTGCTGTCTTTTTGTAAATTGTGGAATGCTTCATCCATGTGATCCTGACTTATTTCTTTTTTGAGGTTCTCTGTATGCAGTGGGTCAGTATGAGTTTTTATTTTGATAGAGCTCTTTTTTAAGAAAAGAAAAAAAAAAGAGAGCTCAAACTGAGTGTATTTAAAAATAATCTGCTGATCCAGCACAGTTAAAACAATGTGTCAGCAACTATTCTTTTTGTCACCCCGTTCTCACACCGGCAGCCACACAATCAAGGGAACATCCAAGGCCAGGGGTCTACCTGCAAGACGGAGGGAAGAATTAGGAGGAATACTGCTGCACTCAGTCTGCAACTGAGCAACTGATTCTTAACATCCCGTCCGCACTGAGACTCTTGATCTCGATCATTTTAATTCCTAGATCTTGTTTGTCCTCCTTTATTTGAATAATCCAGTTGATAACATTTTGTGTGTATATATGTATCTGGTAGGTAAATATTTTAATTCTTCACCTTCATTTGCAATCAAATATTTTCCAATTTTATTTTGAGATTCCATCGGAATTTCCTTCTCTGCACATAAATTCTGATGTAGATATGAATTGTTTGTCCTCATCGTCTTTTTGTTAGAAAAAAAAATTGATGAAAGGAAACTCGAGGAATAGCCTCAGTTTGTTGTAAACAATTTCTATGGTGTCCCATGAACCCATGAAATGACATAAAAATCTACTCTGTGAGATATTTTTTTTTTAGGGTCCTGTACATGGCAGCAACTTAATTTTGTTTAATGCTTGTCATATTGTGAATAAACTCTACAACACCCTTAACAAAACAAAGAACAAACAAAAGGCTCAACTCAAGCAAGCATGATCCTTATACAGAGTCTTCTCTCATGCTCTTAACAGAATTATAAGCCCTCGTGTGTTCCCACATCATGCTGTGGACCCACCTCTAACATAGCATGTATGTATATGTGTATAGTGTATTATAAACACTGACGGTGATGTCTTCTTCCAGAAGGGTTCATAGCCATTTCTAAGGATACAAGAACCCAAAAAACAACAACAAAAAAATCACACACACACTCACCCCCCCCAAGATGCCATAAATTAAAAGTGCAGAGAATGAAGAAATAAAAACATGGGTAGAGACAAAACGGAACCAGGGACAAAGCTAAAAATGCGTGTAGGAATGACCTTCACATTTGCTACAGCTGGGCCATGAATTTATCTCTAAGCTGACAGCCTCATTGGTCCCACAGTTCACGGTGTCCATTGAGAAAAAACAAACCCATTACTCTGCAAAAGTAAAACTGTTCCCTGAACTGAGATCAGATTGGACTGTTTCCCGGGGCTGCTCTTAAGAGAACATTGTGTTACCTTGGGAGCAGTATCCTTGACAGCATCGCTGACAAGGTGGCCAGTTCACAAGGATGCCTCTCACAGCTGGATGGCAGCACACCGAAAAGAGATTCAGCGGGTTACACTGAGGTGGGGACTGCCTCAGTGATCATGGCTTCACAGTGTTTTATCTCCTCCACTTAGCACAGTTATTGGCATATAGCAGGGGGCAAAAAATATTTGTTGAGTGAATGTCAAATGGAGAAGACCCAGTTCGAAGACTCTCTCTAGAAAGGCCCCTCTAATTTCAAGACTTAAAATCCTGCTCCCCAACTCTGCACCCCTTTTGTAGCTACCTAGCAATACAGTTATGAAATAATTCTTCTACTCTTGGGTTAAACTGCCATTTCAGTATTTTTTTTAGAAGATCTTATTTATTTATTTTAGAGAGACAGCACAAGTGGGAGGGGCAGAGGGAGAGGGAGAGAGAGATCTTAAGCAGACTCCATGCTGAACGTGGAGGCTGACCCGGGGCTCAATCCCAGAACCCTGAAATCATGACCTGAGCTGAAACCAAGAGTCAGAAGCTTAACTGACTGCACCACCAGGTGCCCCACCATTTCAGTATTTTAACATTAAATTTCTTATGTTTTCTCCGAATATGGGAGTGAGGCCAGAGGCATTTGTGTGTGTGTATACATGCTTGGTAGTGGTGATAGTGGTGGAGTTGGGTTAAGAAAGTACTGTACTCATCAAACTGGGAGGTCAGTTTGCAGGTGACCTTGAGAGTGCTACTGGCTTAAATCCAGACTCCCACATCCAGGCTTTCCTTTAAGGAGAGGTAGGGCTTGTGATGATGCCAGGGTGGGCCTTTGCCATCGGTTTCTGTGCTGAGCATCAGGAAGACCCAGTCATAGGCATTAAAAGAGACTCAGTGCTGATCTAGCAGCCACTGACTCAGGGCTCTCTACAGCCCTGTAGGGCGGATGGGGTTGAGCTGAGCTCCCAGGTTGGTGTTTAGTCATTTTAGCTGGCAGAGTTGGAGGTTTGGGGTAAGGGTTTTCCTGGAGGATGTCACCACCTCTCATTCCTGATGTCACTGACGTTGTAAAGGTGTTTCAGAGCAAGAACTTAGTCTCTGCGTGCAGCTTTCTATCTACTGATGTCTTTATCACAGTGGTGCCCTTCATCTTCTGATGTGTCACCTTACCTTATTCTTGTTTCAACAGTAATGGCACTGCCTGACTTAGGACAGGAATCTGTCCTGAGTTTGAAGAGATACTGTAGTGGCTAAGAATATGGATTCTGGAAACTGACTCCCTGGGTTTGAATCCTGTCATTGCAACAAGCAAGTTATTTATCCTTTCTGTGCCTCAGTTTCCTTACCTGTAAAAGAGGATGATAATAGTACCTAGGTCATAGGGTTATTGTGAAGACTAAATAGTCAATGAGTTAATAATGTAAAGTACAGGTATCTACAGGTAGTAAACCTTATAGAAGTGTTTGCTAATAATAGGAGTCAAAGAATTGTTTATTCAAACACAGGAACTAACATAGCTAGTAAATCAACATAATATTGATTTACTAAAAATTTTTAAGTGCCTACTATGTGCTAGGGTCTTTTTTTTTTTCTAGATCAATGAGACAATGTTGATCATGACAGACATAATCCCTTCCCTTATGCAGGTTACAGACGCGTGAGAGCATAGACATTAAGCTAACACTTAATTACACAAGTGTATAAGGCAGTTCTCTTATTAAGGAAGTTGAACCTTGACCTGAAGTTTGTACATTTCAGTCTTAAGAATTCCAGCAGACAGTGGGAACAGTGTCTTTTATTTTATTTTATTTTTTTTTTTTTAAAGAAAAGGCTGTTCTGGTTATCTAATACTGTGGGACAAACTGCCCCCAAAATGTAATAACAGTCATTTATTTGCTCAAAATTCTGCAATCAGAACAAGGCTTAGCAGGCATAGCTCATCTTTCTCTGTGTGGTGACTGCTGGGATGGCTCAACTAGGGCTGGAGGGTCCTTCCAAGCTGGACCATTCACATGCTGTCTGTTAGGAGCTCAGCTGGGGTGGTTGGCTAGGACCACAGTTTTCCTTCACATGATCTCTTCACATGGCTAAGCTGGGTTCCTCACAGCATGGCAGTTGGGTTCTGAAGAGGAGCACGCCAAGAGGATAGGCCATAATGTGTAAGCATTTATCAAGGCTTGTACTTGTAAATTTCCCACTGGCCAAAGCCAGTCCCTTGACCAACTCCAGAGTCAATGTGGGGAGGGACCATACAGAGGTGAGAATTCTGAGAGGTGAGAATCAATGGGGTCTAGTAAAGTAATAGATTACCATAGAGAGCCTAAATCTACTTTTTCCAAAAAATGTTTTTGTTCTTTTTTCTCTTCAATCACATTTGCCATATCCGTCCTCTCTAAGACATCCGGGAGAAGTCACATAGGTAGGTGGAAAGTGAGGTCTTTTCTGTATCAGAAGCCCTCTGGAGAGTGGCTAAAAACTTTTGTTAGAAACGATATCATTTACAGTTATGTTATTCTATGTGTGTAGAAAGAAAGAGTAAATTTCATTAAACTGTGTAACTTTAATATGCAGAGGTGGAGCTTTGTTGGCAAAATGATGACAAGGTAGGAGGGTTTTGGGGTTGTCTGAATAGTGTAGAAGTGTAGACATACAAATCAGTTGCCAAGAGGAGTGACACCCTGGTCAGGAAGATGCCACTGGGCATCCAGTCTGAAGTAGGGCAGCTAGGTCAGCTAGTGAAGGATTGGCAGGAAGGATACCAACAGGCTTGGGAGAGTAGAATAGCTCAGAAGTAAGTCTATGAAATGTGAAAGTGTGCTGGCCCCATGCTCACCAGACTAAAAGTCCATTAATGGGAGGAGTTGTGTCTGGCTTGACTTCTCCATCCTTACCACTTAGCTTCCTGCCTAATACAGAGGAGACACTCTTAAGTGGTGAATGGATACAGACATTAAGGTTTGAAGAAACAGCAGAATTGTAAACCATTCCCCCCCTTTCTTTTTTTAAGATTTTATTTATTTATTTGACAGAGATAGAGACAGCCAGTGAGAGAGGGAACACAAGCAGGGAGAGTGGGAGAGGAAGAAGCAGGCTCCCAGCAGAGGAGCCTGATGTGGGGCTTGATCCCAGAACGCCGGGATCACGCCCTGAGCCGAAGGCAGACGCTTAACCGCTGTGCCACCCAGGCGCCCCACCATTCCCTTTTTTAAAGATCCTGGTGCCATGAAATAATTAGAATGATCCTTTAAAAATATGTCACTTAAACATATGTTGGTGGTGGCAGAGCTCAAAAAAGGGTCACTTCTCTGATTAAAATCCTTTGATGATTTCTCACTTCACCTAGATATCTACATGACTTCTTCTTTTAGGTCTATGCTCAAAAAAGGCCTTTCATGATACACAAGATATGCTCATCACTTTCTATACTGCTTTTTCTTTACAGCATTTATCCTCACATGACCTGTATTATACTTCTCTATGGTCTGCCCTTCCCCACTAGATTGTAAGCTCTTTGTAAGCAGGAACTTTTTGTTCACTGTGGTAGCCATAGTACTTAAAACAATGTCGGACAAGTAGAAGGTGCTCAGAAATACTTGTTGAAGAGTGGAGAACTAGAACTTCTCTTCTTTCAACTGGCTGGAGGCCAATACACTGGAGAATACGGGATGCATGCGTCTATGTGGGTTCCTACAGCCACATTCCTCTTACTAATGGGAAGAGCTGATTTTGACAAAGCCAAGAGTTCAGGTCCTTCTGTTCTGGGAGTTACTGTTAACCATCTGTAATTATGAGGTTGAGGGCCTGGATAGTACAGGATTCATATGGTTTGGGAATGGTACCAAGGGCACACCCATCATCTTTAAGTTAGCTAGAGTAGTTTTCTACTCTACTAGAGTAGTTTTTAAGAACCTTGACTGAATGGGTTCAAGAAATTGAAAGAAAGGCCCTGTGTTTGGGTATGTGGATTGGCAAGGGGAGAGTGGTAGATGGGATTAGACCTTCTATAAAAATAAGACTAAACAGTGAGTTTAGTCTTAATTGGATGAGCAGTGGAGGCCCATGAAAGGATTTAAACAGGGGAGTGACATGGTCAGATTTGTGTTTTGAAATATATTCTATACCTGCAGTGTGAATTTATTAGAGGGGCAAGAGTGAATTTGGGAGAAAAGAACATTCCAGAAAATAGCATGAACATCAAGGAATGCATTTGAGTACTGCAGTTGGGCCAGGGCTTAGCTCATCCCATATAACCACTACTAGATTCTAAAACTGGCATTTCACTCTGCTTGCTCTATCCCATTTTTCTTCATCTCTCTATTCATCAACTTTTTAAATACAATTCAATAAATTGCAGATATGAGCACATTTTGCCTTTCAACACTTCAGCTTGCATATAATTAACTAGAGTTAAATATTTGTTTAAAGTTTTAAAGTCAACTTTACATAAAAAGAAATGAACGTACAAGTTTTAACTATAGCATTTTGATGAGTTTTGACAAACACGTGTATCAGTTAACCCAAACCCTTATCAAGATATAGAATATCAACATCACCAAGAAAGTTCTGTTAAGTGCCTTTTTCAGTCAATCCCTGGTCCTACTTTTAGAGAGGCAAGCACTGTTATAATTTTTTCCACTATAGATTTTAGATTAGTTTTTTCTGTTCTAGAAATTAACATAAATGGTATCAGTATGAATGCTTTTGAATAGGGTTCTTTTAATCAGCATTGTATAATTTGTATTATTTTTTATATCACTCAAATCACCATGTGGCATATATTTGTTCATGTGTTATTGTCAGCTTTCTCTCCACTAGACTGAAAAGGGGTCTTTATTTTGTTCATTTCTGTATTCCTCATACCCGAAATTGTACCTACCACATAGCAGGTACTCAAAAAATATTAAGTGAGTGGGGAAAAGTAGGGACAGGTCGTTCATTTCAGTATTGGCGGGGGAGGGAGTTGAAGGGTAAGAAGTTCAGTATTGCTGGTACAAGGTTGGGAATGAAGAGATGGTTGGAGGTAAGGCAGGACAAGTTAGAACTTCCTGTAACTTTTTTCTTAATATGTTTATAAGACATTTAAGGAGAGACAGCACAACATCTGTGATTTGCACAAATAAGAGTTGCTGAATTGAAATAAAAGTTCTAACACGAACTTTTGGGATGTCACTACTTGGGATTTTGATGACTATTTCCTGAACTGTTGGAAATTTAGAAACTTGAGGGAGTTAAGCTGTGAAATCAACCCATAGTAGGAAGCTAACCCAGTCCTAAAAGCAGGAGTTGAAAACAATAAGGTTTAAATTATAGGTGGAAGATCTTAAAGTAAATTATAGGGTATAGTTTATGGATGCATTAGCATGTTTAAACTGTGATGTGTAGGACAAAACTTCTCTACTGGTGTGCCAATTATAGGTATGACTACCAAGAATTTGAAAAGATTATGATTAAGACATTTTAATCAGAAAAAATATATTTTATTTCATCATGAGATCCAATGTCAGAATATTCACAGGGCTGCCTGGGTGGTTCAGTCGGTTAAGCATGACTCCTGATTTCGGCTCAGGTCATGACCTCAGGGTCATGGGATTAGGCCCCGCATTGATCTCTATGGTCCGTGTGGAGTCTGCATGAGATTCTCTCTCCTTCTGCCCCTCCCCCCACTCGCACACACATACGCTCTCTCAAATAAATAAAATATTTAAAAAAAGAATAAAAGGTAATATTCACAGAAACGTGCTCAAGTTTCATATGAAAAATTTTAAAATATTTTGACTATCTAGCCAAAATCAATACGATTTTTCCAAATACTCTGTTTTTTATTTTTCTTTTCTTTCTTTTTTTTTTTTAAAGATTTTATTTATTTATTCGACAGAGATAGAGACAGCCAGCGAGAGAGGGAACACAAGCAGGGGGAGTGGGAGAGGAAGAAGCAGGCTCATAGTGGAGGAGCCTGACGTGGGGCTCGATCCCATAACGCCGGGATCACGCCCTGAGCCGAAGGCAAACGCTTAACCGCTGTGCCACCCAGGCGCCCCTGTTTTTTATTTTTCTTACCATAACTAATTACAAAGAAAATGTAATGATTTTTTTCATCTAGTTCCTCATAAGTTTACCCCAGTGTTCTGTGAATATGATTTAATCTTTGTGCTATTGCATTAAAAAGTTGGGAAGCAGTAGGAATTATTAACTTTTCTTAAAAGAGAAATAAAATGATATCTTTAGAAAATAGTCAGGAGGAGTTTGTTAGGTTGGATTCCCCTGGAAACAGACACTAAGGTAAGGATTTCAGCATATCATTTAGGAGATGATCCAAAGAATGCCCTGCAGGGGTGTGGAGAATCGAGGCTGGGATGGGAAGGAAGCCAGTGTGCAGGCTACCACTCAGGGCAGCTGGGGCTTAGTGTTGCTGGAGAACGTCTGGGAGTTAGTGTAGTACATACTTCAGAGTTGTTTCACCTCAAGGTGAGGAAACAAGTTTACCCATCCGCCTTCTTTCCATCATTTTACAAATGTTCCCAGGGGCATAGCTTCCCCTCATTTCTGGTGTGTTTGCACTCAGGAAAGGCTCCTGGGTCCAGATGAATACTGCAGGTAGAGTTGTGGGTGCCTGCAGTGAGAAGATTTTGCTTTGTTTCATTTTTCTTTTTCTTTTTTAAGATTATTTATTTGTTTGTCAGAGAGAGAGAGCACAAGAGCACAAGCAGGGGAAGCAGCAGCAGAGGGAGAAGCAGGCTCCCCGCTGAGCAAGGAGCCCAATGTAGGACTCAGTTCCAGGACCCTGGGATCATGACCTGAGCCAAAGGCAGCTGCTTAACCAACTGAGCCACCCAGGCATCCTGAGAAGATTTTGGACATATGAAACATGCAACTAAATTCATAGCTCACTAGGCTTTGTTCCTATCCCCACTCAGTGACTTTTATTATTTGGCATCTCACCTAGGTCTGCCTACAGAGAAGAATATGTCTTGTCCAGTTGATGCTGCTTCCAAAACATCTCTTGAATTATCTACCTTCCTCTTGTCCAGGCTGCCAACATCCTTTGCACCATATCAGTATACTTCTAACTGCTCTCACACTTTCTGTTCTTGTCCCACCCATCCATTCCTCCTTCCAGCAGCCACAGCATCCAATGAAACAAAAATCACATGATATTATTCCCCCGTCTAAATCTTCAGGGCTCAGATCTCACCATTTCTTTTTACTGTCTGCTCTTCAGCTCCATTGGACTTCTGTCATGCCTGAAAGAATGTGCTTAAGGCTTGATGGAGGGCTTTTGTATATTGCTCTTTTTTCAGTGTAGATCATAGATTTGTAATATTTTTCTCTCATGCCTACACTTGTCTGTTTCCTTTTGAACTTTCTGGGCTTGGTTTATTTTTCTTCCCTCTCACAGGTCTTTTCTCATATCCCTCCCAATCCCCTTCTCACCCTATACCTCCCACCAAAACAAAATGAAGTTTCTTAGCTATACCCTCTCCTAGGATTCTGTACTTTTCCTTCTGAGCAAATCTCTAGACCAGACCACTGCAGTCTCCCCAGGTTGGTCCTCTGGCTCCAACTGCTGTTCCCTTAGACTAGGATTCTCAAAGTCTCAAAGAAAGAAGAGTCCTCAGGGACCAGACAGGTTATATAAATGAGTGGGTGGAGACAGTAGCCTAGAGAGCACATGATAGTCACTCACAATTCTGGCTATTTGCTGCCAGAATTTGCTGGATTTATTGTTTTTTTTTTCAATAGACCAAGAATCCTGATTTTCATGTGAGATATTCTAATTTGTTGGAATTAAAAAATAATTAAAACCTCCTGAGCAGAATAGTCAAGACAGTCTTGTAGAAGAGCGAGGTTGGAAGTCTCATAACTCCTGATTTCAGAAGTTATTATGAAGCCACAGTAATCAAAACAGGTGGTAATGGTAAAAGGACAGACAAATAGAGTAATGAAATTGAAAAGAGAAGCCAGAAATAAACCCTTGCATATATGGCCAAATGATTTTCAACAAAGATTTCAAGACCATGCAATAGGGAAAAGACAATATTTCAACAGATGGTGTTAGGAAAACTGGATATCCACATTCAAAAGGATGAAGTTGGACCCTTCCCTTACAGCATATAAAAAAATGACCAAATGGATCAAAGATCCAAATATAAGACCTAAAACTATAAAATGGGAAAAGCTTCCAATGATTTCTTGGATGTGATAACCAAAAACACAGGCAGCAAAAGTAAAAATAGATCATTGGACAACATCAGAATTAAAAATTTCTTTGCATCAAAGGGCACAATTAATGGAATGAAAAGTCAGTCTATGAAGTGGGGAAAAATAGTTGTAAATCCTACATCTGACAGTGGATTAATATCTAGAATATAAAAAGAACTTCTACAGTGCAACAACAACAAAATCACTTGATTTAAAAATGGGGGCCCAAAAAGAAAAAAAATGAGCAAAGGACTTGAATAGACATTTCTCCAAAGAAGATATAAAAATGGCCAATGAACATATGAAAAAGTGTTCAATGTTACTAATCATTAGAGAAATGCAAATCAAGGCCACAATGAGATATCACCTCATACCCATTAGGATGACTGCTATTAAAAAAAAAAAAACAAAATCCAAACCAGAAAATAACAAGTGTTATCAAGGATGTGAAAAAATTGGAACCCTTATGTCCAATGTAAAATGGAGCAGCTGCTATGGGAAACAGTAGGTGGTTCCTCAAATATAAAAAATAGAATTATCATATGACCCACCAATCCCACTTTGGGGTATATATCCAAAAGAATTGAAGGCAGGATCTTGAAGAGGTATTTGCACAATAATGTTCATAGCAGCATTATTCATAATAGCCATAAGATGGGAGCAATCCAAACATCTACTGACAGACAAGTCAGTCGTAAATGAAGTGTGGTGTATACATGCAACAGGGTGTTATTTAGCCTTAAAATAAAAAAGTTTTGACACATTACAAGTAATGAAATGGGAAGACATTATGCTAAATGAAATAAGCCAGTCACAGAAAGACGACTACTACATGATTTCACTTATGTGCAGTATCTAGAGTGGTCAAACTCCTGGAAACTGAAAGTAAATTGGTGGTTGTCAAGGGCTGGAGGAAGGGGAAACAGAGTTAACACATAGTTTCAGTTTTGCAAGATTAAATGGTTCTGGAGATAAATTCAGTACAATGTGAATATACTTAACACTACTGAGCTGTATACTTAAAAATGGCTTATAAGTTTTATGTGTATTTCGCCACAATTAAAAATAATTTTTTTTTGAATTTGAAAAAGGAAAAAAAACCCCAAAAGCCTTGAGCAGGCCAACAAAACACATTTATCATGATGTACAGTTTGAAGTCTTTGCCTTCCTAACTTGAATCTCTAACTTGATCATGCATCAGGATAACCTGGTGGGCTTGTTAAAACAGATTGCTGGGCCACACCCCCAAAGTTTCTGAATTAGTAAGCCTGGGGTGAGGCGTGAGAATTTGCATTTCTAACAAGTTCATTGGTGTTGTGAGGCTACTGCTGCTGATCTAAGGATTACACTTTAAGGGCCACGACATTAGTGGCTTTTTATTAATTTCTGTGTATCTGTTTGTGATACATTTTTGGTTCTGGGGTCTGTGAAAGTCTTAACTGTTTGTCATGCCCTTGTGCCATGTGACCCTACTTCTCTGGCCAGTAATATGCTATAGACAAAGGGCTAGACCTAGTAGGCTGGGCATGGAAACTGCCCAATTTTGCACAATATACAGTAAACAACCCAATTAGAATAATCCAATCAATTTTGAATGCAAGACACACTAAGGCAGGTCAGGTAGAAGCAGAGGCTAAGAGAAGCTTAATTCTGAGGGAACTGGTCAGGTGACCAGAGCTACCTCATTTTACCTCCAGTAGTGTGAATCACATTCCACAACCATGAAGGCTGTGTGGCCGCTAAGATGCTTCCTGTGCTCCCCTACTTCCTGGTGTGACCCTAATATAAACCTGCATCTTCACTGCTAAAAAGAGGAAGTCTCTTCTCTGTGTTTCCTGGAAGATTCTCCCACCCTATTTTGATAGCTCTGGTATCTCTATCTTAACTCTGCTTTTCTATGGAAGGAAATAATATTCCATCTTGATCAAGAAATGTGACTCCTTAAGGCTCAGTTTTTATTTAGTTTTGAGAAAAATTATAAACTATGCCTTCACCCACAAGATAGGAATTTTTCCATCTGCCAGAATGCCTTCGAATAATTGGAATATATGACTCTTAGGGAATATCCTGGAATCGCTATAAAAATCGGTAAACCCATCTCACACAAGCAGCCTGCTGCTTCTCTCCCCCCTAATTGCTTGTCAGCCAGTTCATTTAGTAAAGACAGCATGAAAACAATAATATAATAAAAAATTACTATAAAAAAATAACACCAAAAAAAATTAACATCCCTCAAATTCCACCTTCACATTCTTTACCTGAAAGAAAAGGTAGTTACAATGTATGCATTGGGGAAAAAGTATTTCACTTCAGGGAGACCCAAATCCACTAAGCAAAGATAGGAGATTTTCAGTTGAAAAGGATTAACCTTTCTTAGATCTATTGAAAATCCTCTTATTTATTTTCTTCACTCATAAGGATGCACCTCAGGGCATACATGCATCAGTACAAAACCCAACAACACAAATGAGTTACATGCAATTCTAAATAAAAGATTATAATGGAAAAAAAAACACCAAAAAACAATCTTATCAGGTTTCCCCACCTTAAGCCCCTCCAGCCCTTTCTCCCCAGAGAAAAGAGTGTCGATTGCAGTTTTGAAAGAGGGCAGAAAAACAATGCCACAGCAGGTACTTTCTACGGCGGAAAAGATGGCATTAAAGGTAGCGAGCTTCTACTAACAAAGGGAGTGTCAAGGCACTGCACAGTTGCCTAGAAACGGCCACAGGGGGGACAGCAGGGGGAGGTCTCTCCGGACTCAAGAGGTGGTGACAGGGAAGAAGATCTCGGAACGAAACTGCTCATTGCTAGAAATCGCCCTACGTTCTCGGCCAGGAGGGACCAATTGGGGCCCACGCTTCCGGATCGGGCATTGGGAGAGACCCTTTCAGCCAATCTTTAGACAGGCACTTGTGACGTCGCTGGTTGCTCGCAGGCTTGCCTCATGACGTCATCACACAGCGCCGGAAGTGGTGCGGCTCTGAAGAGTGACTTGAGCGTGTCTGTCTCCGCCGTCTCTAGGTAAGGCGGTTGTCGGCCTACCTCCTCTGCTGGCCGGGGGGAAAACCGTGGCTGTGGGCCCTGGGCCGGGGCCATTACTGCCCTTGAGTGATGTTCCTTGAATAACGCATTTATGGCTTCTTTCTCGTCAGGCTTTGTTCCGTCCTCGGGCTCTCGGCGTCTCACTTTGCTCAAGCTCCCTTGGGCCGTTTTTCAGAGGCTCTCACGTTGGTCGTCGTCCCACTTCACGTTCGTTCACCCCCCCCCCCCGCACCACCCCCCCCCCCCCCGCCGCCCCTGGTCACAACACAAGCAGAAAAAAGATTTGAGAGAGTGGGCACTGTCCAGTCCAAGGAGGCGGCTCAGCTTGTCAGTATGGGCATTGTTTCCTCTAGAAACGCTTCCTGAAAGGAACTTGAGGGATCTTCACGTCATCCTCAACAGGGCTAAAAGGAGGGCCAGAAGAAGCAAGCTTTTTCTCATGCAGTCCGTGATAGTGGTTCAATAAAGCAGGGATATAATTTCCATTTGGAATTAATGTGGTCTAGGTTTAGAGCCTTTGGGGAATCTTACTTTTATTGGGAATCGTTAGAATACTTGAGACAAGACGGTCCGTGTGGGGACACAATACAGGTTTGTGCCCTTCCACCTTAGTTGCACATTCAGTGCTGTGGGATGATCTTTTTACATATCCTTAGCTCCTGCTTTTATCCTGTCTTCACTCTTAACCAGTGCTAATAGTGTTGAATGCTTGCTTTTTGCCAGATGCTGAGCTTTGCCTGCGCACTTCCGCATTCAGTCCTTGTGACAACCCTGTGTTGTAGAGTAATTCTTAACGTTGTTTTACAGCTGAAGAAATAAAGGTTTGGTTAAAAAATTGGCGTCAGGTCACACAGTGGGTGGGTTATGGAGTCATGATTTGAACTCAAGCAGTTGAACTTAAGAGGCCCGAATGTTATCCACTATGTTACATTGATTTTTTTCTTCTGTTCATTAAGCTCCCAAACACTTCACTCCTACCTACTGTTTTATGGAGAGATTTGAGGTCCATGTGGTTTCCCTCAAATTTTTGCCCCTGCTTTCCCTCCTTAAAAAAATCATCTAGACTTACACTTCCCTTCACTCTGTCCTGATCAAAGAGAAACCCTGTGTCTTTGCTTCTTACCTTTCTTTTATACTTTCACTTATGAGACCTTGTTTTTGTTTGTCTTTTCTGCCCCTGTCTATGTCCTAGTCGTATAAAAATATGTCAGATTTCTTAGATCCCTGGTCACCTGCCCCATAACCCCCCAAGCTAGAAAGAAAGGAAGTCTTAGTGGTCCATCCTTCCTTTAGCTGTCATCCAGTAACTCTATTCCCTTTCTTATCCAAACTATTTTAAAGAGTATTCTAAATTCTGTCTCTCATTTCCTCACCTTTCACTCCTTTCTGCAGTCTAGCTTTCGGACCTATCATTCCCCTGAAATTTTAACCTTAAGGTCACAGTAATTGATTATCAAACCAGATAGACATTTTTTAGTCACTTTTGGATCCCTTTGCTGCTTTTGAAACTCTCACTCCCCTACTGCTTTGCTTTACAGGACAATACATTCCGCTGATTTATTTTATATTATATTATATTATATTATATTATATTATATTATATTATATTATATTTTTTTAAAGATTTATTTATGTGACAGAGAGACAGCCAGCGAGAGAGGGAACAAACACAGCAGGGGAGTGGGAGAGGGAGAAGCAGGCTCCCAGCGGAGGAGCCCGATGTGGGACTCGATCCCGGAACTCCGGGATCACGCCCTGAGCCGAAGGCAGACGCTTAACGACTGCGCCACCCAGGCGCCCCTCAGCTGATTTATTTAACAAACATTTATGATACAGAGATGAGGAAGACAAAGTGCCTCTGTGTAAGGAGCTTACATTCTAGCTTTTTCTCCATGTGTCTCTCTCACCAGCCATTTCTCCTGTGCATAGTCTTTTTTCTTCCTCCCCTAAAATGGGTATTTGCAAGGCTTGTGACTTTGGCCCACTGCTCTTTTTGTTCTGTATACACTGCCTTAGTGAGCACATCAATTGGCTTGGCTTAACTCCCTTCTACATGCTCCCAAATCAAAGTTGTCAGACCTTTTTTTTCTGAGTTTCACCCTCACCTCTGACCACCCTGCTAGACAGCTCTGCCTACAAGTCCCACAGACAGTTGAAAATTCACAAACTTGAAACTGAACTCAGTGTCTTCCCTGAACTTGCTCTCATCACATAGATCACTAAGTCCTGATGATTTTACCCCCCAAATCTTTCTCAAATCTGTGTTCTATTCTTCATCCCTACTATTGAACTACTTTAGGCACCATCATCTTTCATCTGGAATATGATGGCCTTCTGACTGATTTCCCCACCTCCAGTCCTGTTCCCCATGTGTCTGCTCACATGAGGTTTTGTAAGTAACACTTACCCTCTTCCCCCGAATGATCTTTGACACAGATCTGTGTTAAAGTCCTGCTTAATACTGTCCATTCATCTGATCTTTTTTCTTATTCATTTAGCAAATATTTGTTGTTTATGACGTTGAAAAATCCAGTGGAACTTCTGAAGTTTGAGCTTCTCAGCCAGGGCTCTGCTTATTCTGGACCTGCCTGTGTCTCTAGCCTCTTTCTTGCCTCATGTTTTAGGTTGCAGCAACACCGAACTGCTTCTTCATGTGCACGCTGTTATTTCTCTGTGCATTGCCCTTCCTATTCCCTTTGACTTGAATCTTCTCCCTGTTTCCTTTATCCACTTCCTTCTTGCCTCATTAGGATGACCCTTTCACCTAGTTCACATCGTTTATATATAGGACTCATTTTAGGTCTAACTCCTATAGGAAATCTTCCTTGACATCTCCTTTCTCCAAGTCTGGGTTGGGTACTCCAGCCTTGTGCTCCCATGATAATCTGCACAGACCAGTCATTTACTTGCTACATTTATTATAAATGTTTTTGTGTCTCTTTCCCCCACAAGACTCTGAGCCTTTTGAAGGCAGGCATGGTATATTACACCTGCATTATATGAGTGAGATATATTATTTCTTTATTCTCAGTACTTGAATAGCACAAGGCACATAGTAGGCATGTAGTCCATCTTTTTAAAATATTTATTTATTTATTTTAGAGAGCACGAGTGGGAGGGGTGGGGGAGAGGAGAGAGAATCTCAAGCAGATTCCATGCTGAGCACAGAGCCCGACATGGGGCTCGATCTCATGATCCTGAGATCACCACCTGAGCCAAAACCATGAGTCAGACACTTAACTGACTGTACCACCGAGGTGCCCCGGCATGTAGTAATTTTAATTGAATGATCAAATGAGTGAAGGCAAAGGTATATGGTGTAGTGATTAAGAACCCATTCTTTAAGATTGATTCAAAGCCTATCTCTGGCACACATTGGTTATGCCAAACTAAAAATAGGTTACCTGTTTTTTCTTAAGCCTTAAATTTTCTCTTCCTTAGAATGAGAGTTGCTGGGAAAATTAAATGAGATGATAAAAGTAAGATATTTAACAAGTGCCTAGCAGATAGTATGCACTAGATAAAGGCATGCTGAACACCAGAGGTTATCCAGAAGTCTAAGGCCAGGCCTAGCCCAGGGCCGTGATCTTCTAGAGACCTGAATTTTCTGTATGGATAGGTAGTGATACAGGCTGTTTACAAGGAGATTATAATCTCATTTGGAGAGTAGAATTACACCCACATTTAATTTTCAGGGAACCGTGAAGATAAAGTGACTGCACCTTATGGCAAGATGTAGAGAAGACAAGATAGTCCAGTGAAGGCCTCCCTGGAGGAGGTGGGACTTGGAAATTGAGAAGGATTTGGGATTCTAGGAGGCAGGAAAGGGTATAATCCAATGCCAGGAGATCATATTAAGAATGACTTACTTGGGAGACGTGACTCAGTACATCATACCTGAGAGATGTATTTGTGTGTAAGAATAAACGTATGTGATTCTGGGGGAAGGGAAGTGTGGGCTAGTTCTATGAAAGCAAGTAGAAGGTGACAAAAGTAACCTTTGTGGGGTTAGAGAATGAGGGTCTTAACCTAAAGCCCGAGGAATTTGGGACTTATCAGTTTGGGCAAATTTCTGGGACTGGGTTGGATATCATGGTAGCCATCAGCCACATGTAGCTATTTAAATGTAAGTTTAAGAAAAAATCTAAGAACTTTAGTTCCTCTGTTGCACTAGCTACATTTCAGAAGCTTGATTGTCACATGGTGGTTACATTATTAGACAGTGAGGTTTACAACACTTCCATCATTGCAAAAAATTCTGTTGGACAGCACTGTTCCATGCTATCAGATTGCTGGACTTGTGTGGCCTATCAGATCACTTTGGTTCCTTAAGATATAACCAGAATTTTTTCCTGACCAGT
Source organism: Ursus arctos (assembly GCF_023065955.2). Lineage (NCBI taxonomy): Eukaryota > Metazoa > Chordata > Mammalia > Carnivora > Ursidae > Ursus > Ursus arctos. The sequence goes on along the minus strand of NW_026622852.1, from coordinate 23,941,159 downwards.
CCCTACAACTGGAATGAAAAGTAGGGAGTTTTTGCATAGATGTGAGGATGGGATTGCCCAAAGAGAGGAACAAAGGACCATATAAGAAGAGGAGCCAAAGCAGGGGAAAGAGAAGGAAGGGAGGAGAACCTGGATAGGATTATCATCTGGTGATTCACTTGCAAATATTTATTGTGTTCTCATATCCAAGTATTAAGTGCTGGAGATATATTGGTAAGCAAAAAATGGGCTTGACTTCTGTCATAGAACTTGCAGTTCATGGAGTTTTATTGGATGGACTATTTTAAAGATTCAGGAGCACCTATCATTGTACTCCCCGTATTTTAAAGTGCTTCATTCCTAGAAATTGGAACTGGAGGCTAAAATGGGCCAAAATGTTGCTGAAGGTTAGTTGCATAAACATTGTGCAGTCACTGCTTTAGCTGCTCAAGAAGTAGTAAATAGGAACATCATAACTTGAGAACTTTGGTGGGAATGAGTGTGTGTGTATAGGGCAGGAGGGGTAGTTCCTATTATGCTGCAACAACCACCCATGTTCTCAGCGTCCATCAGATTCCTTCCTTTCCCTGCTCAAACTGTGCTCTCTCCAGATTTCTTTTGTTATTACTGTGAGTAGTCAATCACCATGACTTATTTCCCAAGGCCTGATGAAGACATGCTTCACTTCTCAGTCCATTACCTGCTCATTCATCAGTTTCCAGCAAGTGCAAACAGATGCCCCTCTGAACACATAGCGTTTAAAAGTGGGACTTGCCTGTAGCAGTATCATCATTTGAGGCTCCAGATTTAGGATTTTAGGGTTACAGCTGAGTCTCCCTGCTCTTGCATCCACTCCTTCACAAGGACCTGCTGAACTTTTGGACCTCACTCTGGTCATTATGTTGACAGCCTTGTGACTAATCTCTGAGTCTAGACTTCTCCACTCCAGCCTGCCTACACAGCTGTTGTTTCACTTTGCTGTGCAGCTCAATAACTTGGCAGTTGTCTCTTGTTGATTGTTAAGTCTAAACTTTTCAGCCTAGTGTTCAATACCTCTGCCATTTTTTGGTGATTCTCTGGGGCAGCTCCTCTGGGTCAACCAACAAGGTCTGCTTTCTACCCCTCATTGCTGAAATCTGTGTTGTCACTTGTCCCCCTTTTTTTTTTTTTAAGTTTTATTTATTTATGTAATCTCCACGCCCAGTGTGGGGCTTGAACTCATGACCTGGAGATCAAGAGTCCTAAGCTCTTCAGACTGAGCCAGCCAGGTGTCCCTGGCACTTGTGCTTTTAAAATTGAAGTGTCCCTTCCCACTTATTTTCTTCCTTACCAGGCCTCTCGACCTTTTCAATTGGGTGGTTTCCTGACTGATCGAGTTTCTGTGACTTTGCAACAACTCAGCACTCATTTGCTCACTGTTCCTTTGCATTATCCTTTCTTTGCAGATGGTAATGAAACTTTGATTTTTAAAATTCTTGTTCCTTTTTTCTTCCCTTTGGACACAAAGCTTGTGCAGAGGGCCTGATAAGTGCTGCAGGGCACGTTTCTCAAAAAGAGGGTATTGGAGGCTTGAAAGATAAGTTTCTGGAGGCATCCCAAAGATCCTAGTCCTGTCCCTGCCCATAATTCCCTGCTCTCCCTCTCTGGGTGATCTCATGCTCTCTCTTTGCCTCACCTTCTCTGACACGTTGATGCCTCTCAAATATATACATTCAGCCCATTCCTCTCCCTGAGCTTTCTACCCATATATTCTACCTTGACCTGTGGATCTTTTTTTTTTTTTTTTCCAAGATTTTATTTATTTATTTGACAAAGAGAGAGACAGCCAGTGAGAGAGGGAACACAGGCAGGGGGAATGGGAGAGGAAGAAGCAGGCTCCCAGCAGAGGAGCCTGATGTGGGGCTCGATCCCAGGACCCCGCGATCACACCCTGAGCTGAAGGCAGACGCTTAACGACTGAGCCACCCAGGTGCCCCTGACCTGTGGATCTTAATCTAATTGTGTTTCAATCAGAAATCATCCCTTCTTCATCTGCCATTTAACTTTAAATTATGTCTCCTTGTTTATTTCTCATTGTGGTTAATGGCTATTTCCAAGTTAGAAGTCTTGATTTCTGTCTCCCTTTACTCCTTTGTCATTCCCCAAATACAGTCAGTAATTAAGTCTACCTTCACAATTTCTTCTGGATCTTCTTCCTTTCCATTCCCTTGCCCTGCCTTTGTTCAGGCCTCACCTCTCCCAAATTTCTTGTCTCTTTCCCTTCCACTATACCCTGTGTGGCCATGAAGGTTGTTTGTTTGTTTCCTTCCTTCCTTCCTTCCTTCCTTCCTTCCTTCCTTCCTTCCTTCCTTCCTTCCTTTTTAAGATTTATTTAATTATTTGGGAGAGAGAGAGAAAGCGTGTGCGATCAGAGGGAGCGGTGATTGGGATGGGTGGGTGGGGAGGGTCGGAGAGAGAGAATCTCAAGCAGACGCCCCACTGAGCACAGAGCCCAATGCATACGTCTTATGGCCCTGAGATCATGACCTGCTGAAATCAAGAGTTGAATCAAGAGTTGATGTTTAACCGACTGAGCCACCCAGGTGCCCCTAAAGGTTGTTTTCAGAAGAAAACCAGTTCCTTCACTGTTGTACAGCTTGTGTATTGCACAGAGGGGCCACATTCACACTTTAGACACTGGAGGTTTGTATATTTATTATGACAATCTTCTGGTAGATGGCAATAAAATGTATTGTTCTAATCATCTAATGTTATGATGATTAAGGAGTGAAACCTAATACACATAAAGACGCCTGTGGACTGAAGAACATCCTCTATTCTTATGTCCTTAATTCTCTGCCAGGCAAACTCCTTCTCATTCTTTAAAACTCAGCATAAATATCCCTTCCTCATTAAGTTGTTTTTGATGTACCTTACAAGAGTCAGTTATTCCTTTCCCTGGTCTAATGCCATATTTGGTTAATCCCTTTTTATTGTGCTTTCACATTATATTGTAATAATTGACATATGAGTCTGTCTGCCCCACTATACTCCAGGCTCCTCAAGGATAGGTACAATGTTTAATTATTCTTTTATCCTCAGTGTGTAGGCTAATGGTCAGCACATAGAGTATATCAATAAACATAAATATTTGATTGCTTAGCCTGATTTAGGCACAGAGGTAAATATATACATTATCTTATTTAATTTTACAGCAGCCTCATGAGTCCTGTCATCATCATGTTTTACAGGTGAGAAAAATTGAGACCTAGGTGAAGTCACTGGTAGATGGCATGTGTGGTGGTACTGGGGTGTGGCCCTGGAGGACTTGTGCTAATTTTTCCAGTGATTCTCTTCTGTTTTTTCTCTCAGAGTAATGATGCGGGTGTGCTGGTTGGTGAGACAGGATAACCGGCACCAACGAATCAAACTTCCACATTTGGAAGCAGTCATGGTTGGGCGTGGTCCAGAAACCAAGATCATTGACAAGAAATGTTCTCGACAGCAAGGTAATTGGTTATAGCAATGTGCAGATTACTGTGTTTTGTTCCTCAGGATAATGATAACCAAAGATGCACATTTCCTAGATTGCTATTTTTGTCTGCCGTAAATAAAACTCAGGAACTGAGCTCTTTTAGCTAACACCAGGGACCCGTTCACCCCACATTCTACCCTCTGGAAGTGGTTAATATTCAGTGTTGGGAATAGGCGGGTTCCATCCTGTTACTATGGGGTGGTGGACCTCAGTGCTGTACCCTGCTTTGTCTGGGGAGAGTCCTCATTGGGCAGTGAGACAGTTGAATTCTAGGACCTCCAGACTGAAGCCATGTCTGAGAAGTGATGTTATAGTTCCATCCTTTACATAATGCCTCACACAGAGGGGGTTATCTTTATAAGACTAAGGGCATCTAGCTCTTGAAATGCCTTTCCTGGGATTTAAAGAAATGAAGGTCCTTAGGAAGAAGCCTTACCATGTACCTCATTTTTTACATGTAAACTCTGGACATGCTCACTGCAGTCAGGCCCCACATGTGTGTTCCCCATAGCAGAGTTTCTCAGTGCTTGGAGTCTGCAGTACTGATTATGGTTTTTCCCGTATGAGTTAATCTAAATGGGGAAAAAAAAAGCCATACTTGAGCTGGCTAGGTTCAAGATACAGAAGCAGACACTCTCTCCCCTTTCATAACAACAACTGTAGGGACTTGTATGTCAGCCTGTCTTCTGCCTGTCCTTCCTAGAGAGCAGCTCTGGGGTCTGTACACCGTGTCTCACCCCAGAAACTTTGTTCACTTCTCTGAACACAAGTGTTTAGTGTTACTTCTTCCCACATATGCTCGGACTGTTCTGTTCCTGCAGTCCTCTTTCTAGAATATTCACTCTGCCTACTAAGCCAGCTGAACTTCTGTTTTGCAGGAATGTATCTTTTGCCTTTCTCTATTGAAGGCATCTCATAGTTGTATTAAATAGTGGGAGCCTGATTTAATCATGAACCAGGAGCCTGACTGCAGAGTCTGCGATCCTGAGTGGGCCAAGGGCACTGGAATAGTGAGACTTGTGGGGATTCTGTGAAGCTGCTTCGTAGGGATATTAGCGGGAGCTAAGGGAGTATGTGTGCTGGTGGACATTTTATGGAAGGATTTGGAGCCCAGCTACCTGTGTAACAGAAAGTTTTGCTGATAGGCCTTTGAGGAAACCCCTGTCAAGTTGCCTCCTGGAGTAAGCCTTCATTGTCCTCAGGGAGAATAGGAGCGAGGGCTTGGTTCTTTGTGGCATTTAGGTTAACTTTTTAAAATCTCTTTCAGTACAGTTGAAAGCAGAGTGTAACAAAGGATATGTCAAGGTGAAGCAGGTATGTGTGTTTGTAATTTGGATTTCCGTTTTGTGCTTGATGATTTTCTTATGCTATTGATTTTAGAGTGTTTGTGCCAGCTAATAGAAGCTTCTCTGTCATATGTGGAAGTGAGCATTAAGCATGGGGCCTGGCATGCAGTCAGAGGCTAACATAGCAGTGGCTATGCTGCTAATGGTAGTATTGCTATCATTGTAATTATTTTCTGATTTTTCTATAGGTAGGGGTCAATCCCACCAGCATTGACTCAGTCATAATTGGGAAGGACCAAGAGGCGAAGCTGCAGCCTGGCCAGGTTCTCCACATGGTGAATGAACTTTATCCATATATTGTAGAGTTTGAGGAAGAGGCAGAGAGCCCTGGCCTAGAAACACACAGGAAGAGAAAGAGGTCAGGCAACAGTGATTCTACAGAAAGGGATGCTGCCCAGGAAGCTGAGTCCTGTATAGGACTGGAACCTAGGAGTGACCCTAGCCAATCCTCTGTGCCCTCAAAGAAGGGGAAAGATGCATCTACCAGAAAGGTGAGGGTGGTGTGCTTGATAGATGATGTGGAGATTAAATGAGATATAATGACTGCTTGATTGTTTTGTACACTGTAAAGCCCAGATACGCTTAAGGGGTTATTAACCATGACGAGGCTTATTAACCATGATGAAAGAGTCACTTGTTTGTGTCATCAATCACTTGGGTGAATGTCCTTTCATGTACTTTTCTCTTGAATTCCTGAGGCAAGCCACTTGAAGGCAGGGAGATAATGGCGGTGTACTTGACACTGAACTGCTAAAATGGGTCAGTCATGTGTTTATCTGTAGAAGGTTAGCATTGGAACACTGTTCATAGATCATGTGATTCACATCCTGATGTCAAAGTGGAAATGTAGTTAGGCTGTAGATGGAGTGGGAAGGGCGAAGAAGATGCAGTTGATACTCGGGCACCTCCAGCCTTCATCTAGACACACCGCTCTGAATCCTGTATAGGAAGAAAATGGAGCCTGTTTAGGTTATAAAGGCAAACGATTGAGTAAAAGGGGTATAGCTTAATTCTTAATAACTAATCTCATTACTCAGTATGGTTGGGCTTAGCTGACGTACAATATTAACTAATGCCAAATACAGCTATTAACATGGCAATTTGTATTGCCCCTTTTTGTTTCAGGAATCATTGGGTCACTGGAGTCAAGGCTTGAAAATCTCTATGCAGGATCCCAAAATGCAGGTCAGAATAAAATTTTGGCATTGAAATACACTTCATGTTTTAAGTGACTACTCCACAGAGGTCATAACTACAAATGAAGGCAAAGGAGATCAGTCCTTCTGAATGAGGTTCGTTTTGTTGGTCTATTTTGTGAGAACAGCTATCTTTTCCCATTGTCAGTAAGTTAGCAGCTGAAATTCTTTGGAGAGAAGCTGAGTTCTTCAAATGAATTTCCCTTCTTCCTTGTTCCTCCTAAACTTCTGGGTGCTATTAAGGGAAGTTATGTTAACCTTAGTGGGGTTTCTTTCAAGGGAGTGTCAGGTAATATATTGTGACTGTAGTTACTGTGCTGCCCTGGGATAAATAATCAGGCATCAATCCTGGGAGGGGTCTTTGAGTTCTTCTTAAATTACATCCTGGGTGACAAGGGGCCAGATCTGTTAGGGCTTCTAGGAACACATGATTGTGACACATAGTCTACTGGGTTAGAGTGGAGAAGGGTGCATTTGAATTAATGCTTGCAGGGATGTTACATCAGATCCTTAGGAACTGTTTCGTACTGTGCATTTTTTGTGTATTCTTTGTAGTGTGGTGATTGAAAACACACACTCTGGAGTCAACTAGACCTGGTTTAGAATCCTAGACTTCCCACTTTGTTAACTATGTGACTGTGCAAGACACCCACCCAAGTCTCAGCTCTCATCTGACAAAATTGGGATACTGAAACCTTTTAGATGAGATTGTGTTGGGAATTAAGTGAGTTAGTGAATGTGTGGTAGATGTCTGTTTCCTTCTCTTATGCCCCTCTGCTAGGTTTACAAAGATGAGCAGGTGGTGGTGATTAAGGATAAATACCCAAAGGCTCGTTACCACTGGCTGGTCTTACCATGGGCTTCCATTTCCAGTCTGAAGGCTGTGACCAGGGAACACCTTGAGCTCCTCAAACACATGCACACTGTAGGGGAAAAGATGATCACAGATTTCGCTGGGTCCAGCAAACTCCGCTTCCGATTGGGCTACCATGCCATTCCCAGCATGAGGTAAGTGTTGTGTGTAGTGCTAGTGCATTCTGGTTCTGTCTAGGTGGACAGATGGATTCAGCCTGGGTGTGCAGATAGTCCCGAGGCCCGGGAGACTAGGGTGGGATGTTTCTGAGGAAGGTGGGCTGAAACTTCCACCCTTCTGCCTGACTTGCCTGTGATTTTTCTATTTTTTGTGCCTGTGACTTTTATTAGATTTTTCAGAAGCATCTGTAAACCCCTAAACGATTAAGGACCACTGCTTTGAAGGAGACAAACATCACTGACTTTTGTTGTGACAACTCCATAGATCTAAGATTTAAAATAAAATGAGAGAAATATGTAGAGCTTGTTTGCCTTTGGCTCATACCCAGAAGGATTCAGAAAGGAATAACTGAGTCTTTTTAAAGAATGCAAGCAAGACAGATTTCCACAGTTCTTTAGACCTAAGCAACAGATAAGCAGACTAATTGGATTTTGGAGTTTTTATCTTATATTTGTTTGTTTGTTTTTTTGGTGGTAAAATATACCTAACAAAATTTAACCATTTTAACCATTTTTAAGTATTACAGTTCAATGGCATTAAATACATTTACATTGTTGTGCAACCATCACCATCATTTGCTTCTAGAACCTTTTTCATCTTCCCAAACTATATCCCATTCCCCTCTACAGTCCCTGGCAATTATCATTCTACTTTCTGTTTCTATAAATTTGACTACTCTAGATGCTTCATATAAGTGGAATCATTCAGTATCTGTCTTTTTGTGACTAGCTTATTTCACTTAGGATAATGTCTTCAAGGTTTGTCTCTGTCGTAGCATGTGTCAGAATTTCTTTTGGTTACTTTTTTTTTTTTTTACCTGCCTAACATTCTTCACATTTTATTCAGGTAATTATGACTTATATGATGGGACACTTTAACCAAATGAAATTTTTGTGCCACATTTTTTCCCCATCAATACTCTTTCTTTTAAATTGAGGCATAACTTATATACAACAAAATGCATAAGATTTATAGTTTGGTCAGTTTGACAAACATATATGCCATGTAACTATCACTCTGATTAAAATACAGAACATTTCTGTCATATCCCCGAAAGTTCCCCTGCGCTTCTTCTTTTTTTTATAATAATTTTTTATTATGTTATGTTAGTCACCATACAGTACATCCCTAGTTTTTGATGTAATGTTCCATCATTCATTACTTGTGTATAACACCCAGTGCACCATGCAATACGTGCCCTCCTTAATACCCATCACCAGTCTATCCCATTCCCCCCTGCCCCGAAGCTCTCAGTTTGTTTCCCAGAGTCCATTGTCTGTCATGGTTCATTCCCCCTTCTGTTTACCGCCCCCTTTCTTCCCTTTCTTCTCCTACCAATCTTCCTACTTCTTATGTTCCATAAATGAGTGAAACCATATGATAATTGTCTTCTCTGCCTGACTTATTTCGCTTAGCATTATCTCCCCTAGTCCCATCCATGGTGCAGCAAATGTTGAGAAATCTTTCTTTTTGATGGCTGAGTAATATTCCATTGTATGTATGGACCACATCTTCTTAATCCAGTCATCTGTTGAAGGGCATCTCGGCTCCTTCCACGATTTAGCTATCGTGGACAATGCTGCTATGAACATTGGGGTGCATATGGCCCTTCTCTTCACTATGTCTGTATCTTTGGGGTAAATACCCAGTAGTGCAATTGCTGGATCATAGGGTAGCTCAATTTTTAACTTTTTAAGGGACCTCCATACTGTTTTCCAAAGTGGCTGTACCAACTTGCATTCCCCTCCCCTGCGCTTCTTTTCAATTAATCCTCCCCTCAACCCTCAAGCATTGTTCTGATTTCTTTCTGCATAGGTTAGTTTTGCCTGTTCTAGAACTTCGTGTCAGTGGAATCATACAATGTGTACTTTTCTTCTGTCGGACCTTTTTTAACATTATGATTTTGAGATTCATGTATGTTGTGTGTATCATGCACATACTTCATTTTTTTGCGCTTCGGTAAATTCCTAGAACTAAAGTTGCTAGGTCATGGGGTTAATGTATGTTGGACCTCATTTTAAAAAAATGCAGTTGATCCTTGAACAACATAGGTTTGAATTGTGCAGGTCCACCTATATGCAAATGTTTTTTGATACAGTAAAATACTGTAAATGTATTTTCTTTTCATTGTGACTTAATTTTTTTTCCTCTATCTTACTTTATTGTAAGATTTCAGTATATAGTATATATAACATACAAAGAATGTGTTAATGGACTGTTTATGTTATTGATGAGGCTTCTGGTCAACAGTAGGATATTAGTAGTTTTTGGGGAGTCAAAAATTACACTTTTGGATTTTTGATAGTGTGGGGGGTCAGTTCAAGGATCAACTGTATATAATATTTTATTGTTAAAACCTTATTCAAAAATTTAGGGTAAAAGTCACCCATAATCATAATCCTATTTCTCCAGTGCTGCACAGCCCGTGGCTAACAGAGCCCTTTGACTATAGAGTGCTTTTCACATAGTAATAATGCTATTGTTCTAAGAATGTTAAAAAGAGCTGTGGCAAGTGTGGGTGGGAAGCAAAATGAGCAGTAAGTTGCCACTTACATATCCTTTCATGATCACTATTTATAATTTTAAATAAACACTATGGAGAGGAAAAGGTAACTTTTTTTTCTTGTAAAAGTAATATATTTTCCATTTAGAAAATATTTAAAAAGTGTGATGCAAAACAAAGATCTTCCATAGTATCACCACTGATTAAACTCTAGACCTTATTTGAATGTCACCTGTTTTTATTTTAATTTTTTTATTATGTTTTTCTGCTCCAGGATCTAATCCAGGATCCTGCATTTATTAGTTTTATTTATTAATTGTCTCTCCTTAGCTTCCCTTAACTTGTGACACTTATTCCTCCTTTCCTAGTTTTTATGACTTTGACACTTTTGATGATTACTGGTTCGTTTTATAGGATGTCTCTCATTTTGGGTTTATCTGATATTTTTTCATGGATTAGATTGAAGTTATGCTTTTTTTTTTTTTTTTTTGCCTCTGGAATGCCACAGAGGTGATGTTGCATCCTTCTGAGTACATCATATCAAGGAGTATGTGATATCGAGATGGCTTATTACTCATATTAACCTTGATCACTTCATTAGGGTGGTGTCTGCCAGGTTTGTCTCCTCAGAGTTACTATTTTTCCCTTTGTAATTGATGAATGTCTTGAATAGTTGGGGACTATGCTAGTATCCTGTTTCTCCCCAAACTTTTGCCCAGTGATTTTAGCATTTATTGGAAGGTCTTGCCTGCAAGAGTTATTACAATGTGTTTACCTAATGGTGATTTTATGTTTCCCTCATTCTCTTTAATTTATTAATTAGAATTCTTTTTTTTTTTTAAAGATTTTATTTATTTATTCGACAGAGATAGAGACAGCCAGCGAGAGAGGGAACACAAGCAGGGGGAGTGGGAGAGGAAGAAGCAGGCTCATAGCGGAGGAGCCCGATGTGGGGCTTGATCCCACAACACCAGGATCATGCCCTGAGCCGAAGGCAGACGCCTAACCGCTGTGCCACCCAGGCACCCCTAGAATTCTTCTGTATTAAAGAGTTGTCCCTTCTCCCTCATTATGTATTTATTCAGTTATTTATCAGTGTGGACTCATAGATATTTGTTTTATTCCATAGGTTTTAATTTAGTCTATCATTACTCATTTTGTTGCTTGAATTGTTCTAGCTTTAGTCCTTGGAAGCTCCTTTAGGTTGAGTCCCTAATCATTTGACAGGGCCCCAACATTTTTTGAGTACTTCTTTATTTTCTGGAACAAGATGTTCCGGGCTCATCCTATATTTTTCCTGTTCTAGGCCTGGAATGAACCTTTTATTTTATTTAGTTCCTTTTATTGGAGAAAGATATTTATAAACCAAGACTTGGATACTAGGTTTCTATATTGAGAGAAGTGGTTGATTCCAGGGTGTCTTTGCTCGTAGGTCCTTTCGGCGGATTGGGCCAGGAAATACATGCATGAATCTTAATCCACACAGATACAGACACCTCCCTATTTCTTTATCTACTTGTGTATGTGTATGGAAAAACACAAGTTTATACTGATATCTCTGGCTCCAGTTCAATTCTGCAAGATTCATTCTTGTCTCCCCCTTTTCTTTATTGTAATTTCTTTCTCCAACGGTGAAAAATCCGGCTCTCATTAGCTATAATAAATTCACTTTCCTGTTTGGTCTTAGTGTACACATAAAATAGTTACAGAATTGCTAACCCATAACCCTGTGAGAAAGACATTTACTCACAGTATTTCTATACAGTTCTTTCCCTCTTTACAGTATCCAAACTACTGTTATCCAAAGTTCATTTCACTAGTTATTTTCTTCCTGACTCCCTTCAGTGTGGTTCCCTTATTCATTTGTAATACTGTTAGGTTTATTTGTTACCGCCTATATGCCATTTTGGATTCCTGCATGTATTGGTTGGTTTTGATTATTTATTGGGAGAATAGGAAATATTAATGATTCTGAGAGTCAAATTTATACAAAAACGCATCCTACAGTTTAGTCCAAAGGAGAATTCTTGTTTTTTTCTCCCAAACCTGCTTTTCCTTTAAGCTTCCCCATCCCTGTAAGTGGTACCTCCCCTAAACCACATCCAATCCATTAGGAAGTCCTTTTGGTTCTATTGCAAAGTATATTTCAAACACTACAGCTCCAATGTAAGGCATGATTGTTTCTGCAGTAGTTTCCTAACTCGTCTCTGTATCCATTGTCACCCTCTTTATAGTTCTTTCTCTGCAGGGCAGCCAGAGTGATCTTTTAAAAGTGCAAATCAGAGACAATGTAAGCAGAGTACACTGCAAACCTCTTGTCAACCTGCAAGACTCTTTATGATATGACTCCTGCCTAGTCTCTGTTCCTCAGCTTGAACCATTCCAGCCATTATCTGTCACCTTTCTCTTCCTCAGTTGCACCAAGTTCTTTCTTATCTTAGGGTCTTTGCGCTTGGCATCCCCACTCCCCAAAACACTCTTTCTCCACATCTTTGCTTGCCTGACGGCTTTCTCAGCTCAAAACACGGCCTGTGAGTGGCCTTCTTTAACACTCTAGCTGAAGAGGTAACTTCTAACCCCTGAGCACTCTGTGTCCCATTTCCCTGGTTTATGTTTTTCCTTAGCAATGTTATTGATTTGAATTTTCCCCGTTTATTTGTTTTGTTTTTAAAATTTGTCTTTCCTTATTAGAATGTAATTTCGATAAGGGCATAGGCCTTTCTCATTTTGTTCAATGCTAAATTCTAAGTGCTAGAATAATGCTTGGCTCTAGTAGGTAATTAGTGAGCATTAAATGTTCTTAAGTGAATGATTGAATGAATTGGATTAAATGGAAACACTAGCAATATTTTATATACACATGCTGTTAGTTTGTCATTTTGATTAAGCCATAGTTTTTAATGGATTTAATGGTCAGTTTCATTCTCTCTCAACTAGCCATGTACACCTTCATGTGATCAGCCAGGATTTTGATTCTCCTTGCCTTAAAAACAAAAAACATTGGAATTCTTTCAATACAGAATACTTCCTAGAATCACAAGGTAAACAGAGTTCTTTCTTTTTCACATTTGTTTCATTTTCTCAGCTATTCTTATACTTGATTTAGTTGTTTCCTTAGAAAATTACCTGGCCTTAAAAGCCCATGTACAACTTTGTGTCCCTATAAAGAGAGACTCATTAAAAGAAATTGGATTATTTGGATTGATTAGGATTGCCACTTTGCTTTGAACAGCCTTCTTGGGGGGAACCTAGAAAGCTGTTATGTCAGAGTCAGAAAGGTGTTTTATTGTAATAACAGGGGACTTAAATCTTGCCCTGAGAATTATTGGAGTTTATGGATGTGAAAACTCTGTACAGTTGTCTTTTCTGCCATCAGCTGGTTAAGAGCTTGGGGGCTGCCTCGTGTCATGAGTGGTTAATTAACAGGGGAGGGCTGTGTGTATGTAGAAGGGAGCATTTCCCAGTGCGTGTACTGTGGAACTTCAGTATGCTGGGACATTAATGGTGGCAGCTACCACTGACTGAGGGCTAACCAGTGGTAAAGCACTGTGCTAAGCCTTTGACATAATAACGTGAATTGCTTACAGTGTGTCCCAAAGGAATGTAATTATCTCAAAAACAGGTTGCTCAGATTTAGAATCTGATCAAGCCCATTTTCCCGACAGTGAGTTTAACCTCAAGTTTACTAGCTTTAGGACCTAGCACATTTTTATTTGGAGTCAGATTTGCTTTTCTGGGAGGTATATTATATTGGCTTTTCAGAGTATCTGGGCTCTGAACTTTTTTCTTTGCTTGCAGCTGTGATAGAGATGGTACAGGACACTGGGAGAGTGAGTGTCCGAGATGGCATGCCTGAGCTCCTGAAGCTGCCCCTCCGTTGTCACGAGTGCCAGCAGCTGCTGCCTTCCATTCCTCAGCTGAAAGAGCATCTCAGGAGGCACTGGCCAGAGTGATTGTGCGGAGCCTGAACTTTGGAGCAGGTGTGGCTGATTGTTTAGAGCAAATTCCTGGCACCTGTTCTGGATTGCCTGTGAACTTTTATTTCTTGAATTAAAACATGCAGCTTTTTTTTTTTTAAACAAAACAAAACAAAACAAAACAACAAAGCCTCTTCTGTTCCTGAGTGGCTACAATATGGGGTGACTTGAAGTAGTTTAGGAATTAGGAATTTGTGTTTGTCATGGATGTGTTCTTTGGTGGTGGTGGCTGGAACAGGCCTGACCCCCAGTCTCCAGGACCCATGTCAGGTCTGATTAATGGGGGGCAAAGCCATGTTCAAACTGACCTAATGCAAGATATGGAAGAGGGTGGGCTATAAATTTCTGTCCATAGGTTTAATCCTTTCTCCCCAGAGGCATGTGGTGCCCTTCATCAGAGCAGCTAGAGAGGTCTCATATTTATCTTGAAGGCACTAATTGGTCTTGTTCTTTGATCTTAATCTATTCTGTAATATTCTTTCTCATTCCTTTCTTCATGGAGAAACTTAGTTGCTTCTGTCCCTTTCATTCCTTTCTATCCAAAACCACCCATGCTCCCTTCTCAGGAAATGTGTCTCACCAGTTCTTATTTGCTTTAAGCAAACAGGCTAGATGAGGGGGTGGAGAGATGGAGTTTTCTGGTTCCTGGCTGGTGGGGAATACTTGGCCAAATGTTCATCACGGTTCAGCTGTAAAGTCTTCTTGCTGGTCTGAGTGAATCTTTCATCTGAAAATAAAGTTTATTTGTTTGGGGCAGCTCTCCCAGGTAGTTGGAAACTGTTGGGAGTTCAGGTAACAGTCACAGATTGAGTTTTGATGCATGCAGAGGTCGCTATTGACGGAAAAGTTGCACAGAACCCCGTAGCTTCATTTTTCACTCAGAACAAATTTGGATGGCACTGTTGGAGCAAGTCGATTTTTGGATAATGTCAGAACTGGAAGTAAAGGGAAATTTAAAATGTTTTTGATTACACTGGTGATCTGTTTGAGGATGTGACTCTTTTTGCTCTTGAGTTAAGAAAAAAAAAAAAAGAATACCCTTAATAATAATTTCCCTCTGGAGAAAACCTCAATCCATAGAAACCACATTTGACCTCAGTCTTTCACAAACAAACAAGATGCTACAGTGGTTTCTTGGTGAGCATGGATACAGTCATAATTAGCATTATTAATGATTACAGCAGCTAACACTTGCTCAACTCCTGTGTGTCTGGGCATTATGCTAAACACTTTGTTCAAATTATCTCATTTACTTCTCACTGTATGTAATTCTATGGGGTAGGTACCATTGTTATGACCCTTTAAAGCATAAAAATTTAATAATCTATAAAGGTTGCTGGGCTTCAAAGTTGATCTTGGTTCTGGTGCGTCAAACTCATTTTCCCTATTAGTTGAAGAATATTAATGTATTACTAACCAGTAGGAGCCATAGACCCCCAGGGGCCTTTGGCCTGTGCTGACCAAAAGCTCTCCGTGGCATTTCAATGATTTCTCTGAGGACTGGCAGTTCCTTTAAAGGTCCTTTTCTACATCTGATGCCTTAAAGCCCCTAGAAACCCTAGAATACTTTCTAAAGGTATACTCCGTGGATGCCTGACATCAGAATTGCTAGTTTCATTTTGCAGCCTGTAAATACCTGGGTCTACCCCAGAACTACTGAATCATAATCCCTTGGGCCTAGGAATATGTATTATAAAACAAATGTTCAGTGGGTGCCTGGGTGGCTCAGTTGGTTAAGTGCCCGACTCTTGATTTTCTCTTGGGTCATGATCTCAGGGTCTGGAGATCGATCCCCACGTTGGGCTCTGCACTGAGCATGGAACCTGCTTGGGAGTCTCTCTCTCCCTCTCCGTCTGCCCCTCCCCTTGCTCGAGTACTCTCTCTCTCTCGCTTTCTCTCTGTCAAAAAAAAAAAAACACAACACAAAAACAACAACAAAAACATTCAGAATGACTGTTATTCATACTAAAGTTTGAGAACCACAGTATAAATGAACTCTGGGCTTCCAAGCACCTTTTCCGAAGCTCCCAGATTAGACTCTGCCTTGTGAGGATACACACACCTTTCTCTGGTTGGCTTTCTGGGCTAGTTACAGGCCTTCCTTCCCTTTGCAGGGTCAGTTTTATTTCAGGATCCAGGGATACGTTGGGCATTAGATAAGGGAGAATGGCTATAGGGACCGGTGCTTTGTTTCTACTGGGATTGGGGGGAGGCCCTCAGGCCCCATGATTATAGGGGCAAGGCCTAGAGCTGATGACTATCCCTCTTCAATGACTCCCATCTCCTCTTCCTGCTTGGAGGGCAGTCTCAGAGGCATGGCCTGGGATCTGTGATGAACTCAGCTAACCTTAGGCTCAGGGTTTGTCTGGGTTTGTCTATGAGATATCCAGGTACAAATGGTCCTTTCAGGGACCCGACCATAGTTGAGATGGTCACTAAGTCCTTGCAGGTTCAGGGATGTTTTCTGGAGACTGGAATCTGGTAGTCAGGCACATACACTGGATATGGCTGGATATCAGAGATTCAGGGCTGATCTGTCAGAATTGGCCTAACTGCCTCTCTCTATCCCAGTAATTATAACTTGAAGATTTCCACAGAGCTCTGAAGATTCTTCCATAGATTAGATTTAAAAAAATATGATGAAGGCCATGAAGTTCACTCCCCAGAATAATGTATATATACACATCTTATATACCCTTGAAGTGCTTCCATAGACCCCCTGGGGGTCTGTGGACCCCAACTTAACCTCTGCTGTGGAGAAAAAGGTCATAACTATGCATCTGGGATTTTAGGAGGTGTCTGGGATCACTGTGGAGGACGAGGGGAGAGACCCCATCTCTAGGATGTCCCTGGGATCCTCTCCTTTGATCTCAGTGCTCCTCCCTCAACCCTTTGGCACATACACATCCTGGGGGCTTCTGGCTTCTGGCTCCCATTTAGCCACCACATGGAGGCAGGAATCTTGGGAAATAGAGAAATCCTCAGCAGGTCTGAGGGGCTCAGGAACCCTGGCTGACAGACTTACCATGAGCTATCTAAAAGGCAGTGAATCCACACTACTAAAACCAGTCATCTGCATAAATAGATCAGTTACATCATGAATGTATCCCAGGATAGTGGGAGTGGCAATATCTCTTGGGTACAGTATGCTAACAGTACAGACTGTGCTGGACTCCGTAAGTAATCTCTGACTAAGGCAGAGATTTCATTAAGGCCTCAGCACATGTACTTGAGAATTGCAGAACATTTAACTAAACTTCAGATGAAGAGTCCAGTGAACTTTTTAAAAACAGATATTGCAAAAACATTCAATTTAATTTCCCATCTAATCAACAATGCTATGTAGTTTAGCATATCGATATTAAAATCAAAATGAGAATATTTGATAAGAAACTGCAGCCAAGGAGAAACTATATCACAGTGTAATATGTGAGATATAATGAAGGGAAATTTGGAAGAATGAGGTGACCACTTCTACATTTTTTGTTCAGCCAGGCTACTCTGACCTTGAATAATAGAATTTTTGGAAGAGCAAATGTGAATAATGACTTCGAGGGGCCAGAAAAAGGACATGAAATATTGAGGTATATAGACCCCATGCCACTCTCTCTCTCCCAAATGGGCAATTGTTACATTACCACTAGAAAAAATGATCTTTCTTTGCCTATTTATCCCAGATTTATTATTGTGTTACAATCGGATGGAGTCTTAAGGTACAGGGCATACTGGCATGAAAAAGTAGGACAAATGCATATAACTCACATTTGTGACTCCAAGTTGTATTTTGTCCATTAGGGACTATGCTCTTCTACTTAAGCCCCATCATAGCCAGGCAAGGCAGCAGTTTTATTAAAATAAAATGGTCGAATATGGGTGGTTATTTCAACTCTAGCCAAGAAGCCAAATTTATAATCGAGTTCTTTCATTGCTTAAAGAGAAGGTAGGTACGATGACAAAGATGAACCTGCAACTGAGCAAGTGAATGCTTTGTATGAGAGCATGAAGAGTAGACCTTAAATAGTTCATAACAGATCTTAAGTCAGAGCTGGAGAAAAGGGCTCTCAAGTTCCAGAGAGTCTAACTCTCTGAACTGGAGTAATCTACTTTTTATGTTTTTTCTTTTCTTTTCTTTTCTTTTCTTTTCTTTTCTTTTCTTTTCTTTTCTTTTCTTTTCTTTATTTTTAGTAAACAAGCTCTACCATCAAGGAATGGGTTTTGGGTTTTAGAGTCTACTAATGATTAGTGCTCTGATGCATTATTAGTGTTATTTAGGCCATTGTATGACTCATCAAATCAGAGACACATTCAAGGGCCTGAGTGTTCCTTATCAGCAGCTGCTCTCTACCCAAACCTCAGGGAAGGGAATAGCCAGGCCCTGGAGCAGTGGGAAAGGAGTTTAGGAGTTTAGACCTCTAGGATTCTGGGCCATTCACTACTCAACTCCTTTTGCCTGTTCCATTTTACAAATTTATTTTGAGACCGTCTATTTCAACTTCCTCAATTTTTAGAAGGCAGCTGGGAACTTGGAGATTTAAGGGGCTCATTTAGCAATTTAAACCAGATCTTGGCCTTTATTGCAATCCTCTCCTCGACTCTTCCCAGATCCTCTTAGACACTGGCAGCTTTAAAAAAAAAATTTTTTTTAAGTAAACTCTGTCCCCAACGTGGACTCAAACTCACAACCCCAAGATAAAGAGTCCCATGCTCTACCGATTAAGCCAGCCAGGCACTGTAGACACTGACATCTTATTTGAGAATAAGCTGCTCTCCTAAGTCCCACTTGCTTCTGTCTTGCCTCATAATTTTTTTTTTCATGTAAATGTTGAGTAGAAAATAAAATCACCTTAGGTTTATATTTGAGGCTCAGCTCTGTTCCGTGTTAGATGTGTGGCACTAGGGTAGTCATTTAACCTCTCTGGCCTCAATTTCATCATCTGTCAAATGGAACTAAAATATGTACCTCCCAGGTTGAGGATTAAACAAGCATGAACATGAAAGGGCCAGGCACTGGGGTAGTCCAGCACACAATCCTAGTCTCCTTTGCCAAACTCTAACCTTATCTGATCTGTAAAGCCTCAGTGAATATTCTCTCAAGCAAGCCCTTTTCCCCTTCGAGCCTTGGCTTCTCATATTTAAAACTAGGGCCTTGGATTAAATTATATTTAAAGTTCCTGTAAGATTCGAGTCCTCAGTCTTCAGCTGGTTAGCTCCCATTGCTCTGTCCTCAAGGTCTTTTTCCCCCTAAGACTGAAATTGTCAGATGAGCTTTCTAAAGTGCAAGGAATTCTTTGCACTCATGCATTAACCTGTAAAGTAAGTTTTTAAAGAAGTCTTCATTTTCTCTACTTTATGCTGATTTTGGGTCCATGGGGGAGGCAAAGAGCATAGCTGAATCTAGGGGCTTAAATGATACCATTAGGCTCCCTTTCCATCTCTTAGTTCTGCTTTCCTGTGTTGCGACTCTCCAGGGGGGCAGCACAAACAGCTTCGGGCCTCAGAGTGAGAGAGCTCAATCCTCTCTACCCCTCACTCCTCCACATTTCTGCCAAAGCACAGAAAGCACCCTGACTTCTTTGCTTAGGTCACATAATCATCTCTAGACTAATCACTGTGTCTCTTCGGTGGATGGCATACTCTGGCCATCTCAAGTAACAGGACCATCTTGAGGTGAGGAGTGGAGAGTCACACTAGAATTTCATGGATGAGGGAGGAGCAGTTTGCAAAACAATAGTTGTTTACCACTAATGTGGACTGCACACATCATTCCCATATGCTGGGAGCTCCTTTCATCCCACGCTATTGCCATGGGATCTAAGACTGAAAAGGAGGCAAACTGTCCTGGACTTATGGCAGCTACAAGTTGAGAAGTTGACACAATCCACTGCCCCCACTACTGACCTGTATTGTTTGCCTTGACTGGAAGAAAAATTGGATTATATTTCCAAATTTAATGATTAGTTACTGGCCTAGGGCCTTTTGGTAGAAATTTCCCCAGAAACTATGGGAAATACTCTTAAAATGCTGGTTGGAGTTGCCAGGGTCCTAGGGCATCTCCATGTCGTGGTGCACCAGTAGACCGTTAGCCTTTGCTGCTCTTTCCTTGGCTGGATTCTGGAGATAGGAGGTCAGGGCTAGGGCAGAGGAGAGGACTTGGAAGGATGCCTGAAAAGCCAGTTGAGCAGCTGGATTCTTATCCACTATGGACAGCAATTTCACTATCACAATTATTCTGTAGGTTACTAAATACCTAGAGAATTGTCAAGTGACTAGGGAACAGAAACTTATTTTTGCTTTCAAGAACCCGGGAAAGAGAAAATGTTCATGACAGAGCAAGGGTAGGAAATAGGTCAAATACTAAAAGTGATCCCTCCGGCTGGTCAGGCATTAGGGAAGAGACCCTATTAGGTATACTTATCTGAATTATCTGTCTGAGAAGCTGATAGACTGTAAGTCCTGATAATGTGAACGAGAAAAAGGTGCACCCTGCAAGCAGGAGCTTTTAGCCTATACTTACCTCTGAGGCTGAGGCCAAGGTACTGTACAGATGCCAAACCTTATAGGCTGGGGACCCATTTTTTTTCACCAGACCATGAAGTTCTTTAGAACAGATGCTGTTTTTTGGTTCTCCATCAAGTACTCAATGCAATTCAGCATACCTGGAACATAATAGGATCCCAATAATATTTTATTGAGTGAATGAAACCTCGTGTTTCATTGAAAGCATAAAGAAAACAGAACTCTCGGTTGCAGCTGAATTTAACTGTCAAGTGCGTTTGGTGAGGCTGCATCTTTGGCTTTTAGAAACATTTTAATAAACCTCTTGTTGCCATTGTTTATGGACAGAGTATCTCATATGGATCAGAATTAGGGGAACATAAACAGGTTAATATTTTCTCATGTAATGTTCTAGATAATATTTTCCTACCTAACAGTCCAGATTTTAATCTTTGCTAGCAAACCAGGTGATTAGGGCTGTTGGGGTTTTCCCTATCTTTTCAAGCAGAGGTCTGTTTTTTTGGTTACTATCTTTGGCCACCAGATGGCAGCATTTGAACAATAAATTATTAATCTGTTTTCTAATCCAAAACTTAGTTTCACACAATTCTTTTATGTTTCAGAATCAATGCTTCAAAATAAAATATGTAAGTTTTTTTTAAAATAAGGCTTATGTGTGTTTAACTGATGTCCTAATCAAGATAGAAGTTTGAGAGAAAACCAGGGTATAGGTAAGAATACAAAACACATGATTGTTAAGGGGAGGCTGTTTGGCTCTGAAGTTAGCCAGGGTTGAGAGCTGAGTCTGAAATTTATCAGATGAGGGTGTTGAAGTATGTCAAATGCATGGTAGGCCTTGAAAATATGATAGCTCATTTCCTCCCATTTCTTAATTTGACCCCAAGATTAGTAACTCTTGTTCTCATCACAAGTATAACTGGGAGTAGTACTGGGAGCAGACATTTCTGGGCATATCCTTGAAAAGTGGTGCTATTTTTACATTAACATAGTTATTAAGTCTCTGATGGTTCGATGTTAGAGAAAGCACTGTGAAAGCAAGACAAATGATACGAGAGACGGCAAAGGGGTATGTGTGCATTTTCCATGGGTCAGCTTCCCTCAAAACCTCCTTGTGATATATGAACCCAGCTTCACTTCCGTCCTCCAGCTCTTCTAAGACTTCAGCTTCTAAGCAGGCAGAATAAATGCCCCAGCCTCAAATAATGCCAGAATATTAGAGTTGGAAACAATTTTACAAGCCAGGACTTCTGACATTTTGAAGGAGTCACAGATTCAGAGAATTTGGTGAAAGCTATGTACCCTCTCTCCAAACATTTTCAACAAATCAATTATCCATGAATTTCCTAGGACAGAGGTTCTTAACTGGCATGCATTCCGTAGGCCCTGATTATTTTGAACCATCTGGTAGGGCTTTTTTTCCAAACCACACAGAGAAAGTCACTCTATTACCATGGGAGGGCATCTAATGCCCTTGGTGCTTTGGGTAGATAAATGTTTAATCTCTTGCCCTGAGACTCTGTTAAAACTCTTTTTAGTCTAGTAGCCTCTGATGTCCCATTGAGGGGTTTGGGACACAGAAATGATTGTTACAACATCAGTGACAAGCTTATGTCCTTATTAAACACCAAGTGTGTTTATATTCCCAAATTCATGTTGGAGAAAATATACTAAAATGTTAATTAGTGGTTGGCTTTGGATGGTGAGAAGGTAAGTAATTTAAATTTTGTTATATTGTGTAGATTTCTAATTAGCTACAGTGAATATATATTTGCGAATGTGAAAAAACCCCAGATTTTATATTTAAAGTAATAGATCACAAGGAAATGCAGTCAATATTCAGTTACTTATATTAATAGCTGATAAAACAAAAAATGGCTAATAATTTTAACAAGTCATATCAGTTCTCCAGCCCTTTAGAGGCAGAAAGACATCCTGCAAGGCCAAATTCCAAGCCATAACAGGTTCAGTTGGGCCTAAGGGTGACACAAATGAAGGTAATTCAAATTTTGGATCTGATTTCGCTGTTACTAGATCTAGAAAAGTAGATTTTCTCTGTTTGCTCCCAGCCTTAATCTGTGTCTCTTTCACGGAGACATCCACTACATTTTGTTCAAAATTGTTGTCCTAGCAACTTCCTAATTGTATTTGCAAATGTCTTTCAGCAGTCACTTAGGTCCCATAATTTCTCTTGAGTGTTATGTTGATGTGGCATGTTCTATTAAATTCCAATATTGAACCATCCTTGAGTTCTTGGAATGAATCTCCTGGATCTTGAGGGTTTCTTTCTTTCTTTCTTTCTTTCTTTCTTTCTTTCTTTCTTTCTTTCTTTCTTTCTTTCATTTGTTTATTAGAGAGAGAGATAGCGAGATGGAGAACACAAGCAGGTGGGAGAGGGAGAAGCAGGCTCCCCACTGAGCAGGGAGCCTGATGCAGGGCTCAGTCCCAGGATCCTGGGATCATGACCTGAGCTGAAGGGAGACACTTAACCAACTGAGCTACCCAGGCACCCCTGAGGGCTACTCTTTCGATGTTGGTTGGACTGCAGGAAACATTTTTGATGGATGGAGATGGGGGTGAGTTCTATAGATTGATTTATGTGTGAAAGCTTTGTGGCCTGGAACCCAGACTTCTAATATAAAGTACCAGGAGAAGAATGGGGAGCAAATGAGACCTGCAAATCAGGGGGAGAATGGTTAGGAGTTTGGCTTGCTGGATCAGTTCCCAGGATATTCTTTGTGGTAGAGAATTCAAGTAATGGGAAAGGTGATCTGACTTCCACATGATAACCCTACATGGTAGGGGGGTGGAAAAATATGAAAAACGATACATGAGATAAACATTTGGAGAAGACTTTGAGGCATTTGGGAAGTGGGAGCTTTGGAGTGGTCTGGAAAACTGCAGAAGAGAAAAGGGGAATTTGGAGAAGGGTTTTTCTGTCTGGATAGGAACTGGATCTCCTTAATGGTTTTTGATAGATGTGAGCAAAGATTATATACTTCACTTTTTTTTTTTGAAATTTTGAATTCTGTTCTTAATTTCATTTCTCATGTTTTGCATTGTGTATTTCTTTTCTTGATTACATTTGCTAGATGTTTCCTTGAATTTATTGTTATTTTTCGAAAGAGTAATTCTTGGATTTTTTACTTTTGTGATTTTTTAAATAATGTTTTTGCCTTATTTCTTTTCTCTTTATTTTTTCCTAATTTTTTGAGTCAAATACTGAGTTCTTATACATTAATATTAAAACATCTCTTTTCTTTTTATTAATTGAATTTTTAAAATAGCGAAAATATGTGAGACTGTGAATTGAATGCTGGGTTGAACCAGAGACTTATGGAGGTGGCCTTGGCTGTTGATAACAAGGAAATATTTAATCTGATTTCAACACCTGAACCATGAGGTTTCCTTATGTCTTTCAGAAAAGGCATATGTTCAAGATAGTGAAGTGGAAATGACATGTTATCCCTAGGATAAGGTTTTGTTCATTATATGTTTCACGAATACTTTTTTCTTCCTATTTTCTTATGAATGAGTAATTGTGTTAGGGTGTTCTCATCTCTTTTCTCCTTACCTGCACCACAACCATGAAACAATATGACCCGGGCAAGGATCTGCCATTAGTCTTTTATTTTATTTGTTTATTTAAAAATTTAAGTAAGTAATCCGTACACCCAGCATGGGGCTCAAACTCATAATGCCTAGATCAAGAGTCATAATGCTCTACCAACTGAACCAGACAGGTGCCCCCATTAGTCTTTTATATTCAGTACGATTTTATTTATTTATTTATTTATTTATTTATTTAGTATTCTCCATGCCCAGCATGGGACCCAGTGTGGGGCTTGAACTCATGACCCTGAGATCAAGACTTGAGCTGAGACCAAGAGTCAGATGCTTAACCAACTGAGCCACCCAGGCTCCCCTATTTAGTATGATTTTAAACTTCAACATTATCTTTTCAAGATAGGAATTTGCATTTCAACTTTATTTGTACAACAAATTTGTCCCCAGTTAAAGGATTTTTAGTTTTAATGAAGTGCAACTTTTTTTTCCCCATGGATTATGCCTTTGGTATTATAAAGTCATCACCAAACCCAAGGTCACCTAGATTTTATCTCATGTTGTCTTCTAGGAGTTTTATAGTTCTGTATTTTATGTTTAGGTCTATGATCTGCTTTGAATTAATTTTTTTGTGAAAGGTGTAAAGTCTGTGTCTAGATTCATTTATTATTGTTTTCATGTGAATATCTAGTTAAAGGATTTTTAAGCATTACCTGATGGGGTAATTTTTTTATATGAAGTTTCTCTTTCTTCCTTCTCTCCCAATTTCTCCTTCCCTGTAATGAGAATCTTTGATTAAAGAAAAGAATTTCGAGGGAAAAGCATCAAACTGCTAGCAGAAGGCCATGCAATTTCAACTAGCAGAAGGCCATGCAATTTCGACTACAGTATGAGACTTCTACTTCCTGTCCAACTATTTGTTTTTCTTCCTCTGATACCTGTGGGGTGGGAGGGGTGGGATGCATTCCCTGGGCTGGATGTGCCAAACCGTTTCCAACTCCAGTGTAACCGTCAGTGGAGTTCCCTTACCTCCTGTCTGTGCCTGCTTGTCAGTTCACAGGCACCATGGAATGGGAACGTTTGTCTTGGTATCATAATCCCAAACTCTTTTCAAGATTTGGGGGAAAATGAACAAGGGCAGCTACCATGGATAGTTAAGTGTGAAAAGTCAGTTCTTTGTAGGAGGTGTGAGTGAATTGTCAAAATTTGGAAAGAACTTGTCACAGTGTGCGATCTGCCCAGAGGCACTCTCCAAAACACCACGAAATCCTCCAGGAATCTTCTCATCTTTTTGAAACTCCAGTTTGCATTTCCAGGATCCTGGCTGACCTGCTGAGCACAGTGTTCTATAATGGCAGAGTTTGCTTTTTGGTTACTGGTGGTGTCAGGAACACCAGAGTGGCATCTACTTTTTAAGAAAAAGATGGCAACTCATTTGTGAAAGGGAGATGGGCAT
Organism: Ursus arctos; assembly: GCF_023065955.2. NCBI lineage: Eukaryota > Metazoa > Chordata > Mammalia > Carnivora > Ursidae > Ursus > Ursus arctos. The sequence continues at coordinate 23,916,078 of NW_026622852.1, read as the reverse complement.
AGAGAGCGTCAGGCTGCCAAGGCATGTGGGTGAGCAGTGAGGGAGGTCTTTGGGACAAAAGGAATTCCCATGCTAGGTTTGCCATGAGAAACAGAAACTGGTCCCTTCAAGATGAGATTTTTTCCCCCATTTCTGCTGGGGCCTAGGTAATATGGTCTGCTGGGTATAGAGGCACTAAATAAACTGTACTGAGGTTCCATTTGTACCAGTCACCAGCCTTGGCAGTAAGGCTATGGGGTAGGTGGCTTTAGTTTCACTTTGGCTGCGGAATCTACAACTCCGCATGGTTCTGACACAGATTAAGGTGGGGGTGGGGGACTGGATAATCAGAAGACAGAGCTCTTCCCTCACGTCCAGGTGCCCCCTCCTGTATCCACATATTACATCTCCCTTAAACTGATTCCTGAGCCTTGAATTTTAGTCAAGGTGTGTTAGCAGGCAAATTGAGAATGACCAAGCCTGGCTGAGGTGAAGGCAGTAACTCGGTTGCCTGGGACACGTTATGTTATTCTTTCTTTAGTTCCCTTCATAAAAGCAGCTGTAATACCATCTACCCTGCAGGGTTACTGAGAGTATTAAATGAAATAATGAGGGTAGAGCACTTGGTGGATGGTCACTAAATAACTATGATGATTATGGCTAAGAGCTGTTTTCAAAGGAAACTTAATGGTGGAATTGGTTCAATCTACTCATAGGGACTCTTGTTTGCTGACATAAGGAGCTATACAACAATGAGCAGTCTTAAGAAAAGATTCATTTTGGTAGATGCCAAATATACCCTAGGACCAAATAAGACGTCCTTGACAAAAACAAGTTTTTAATGCAGAAGAATTTCAAGAAAAATAACTTAGTCCCTCTTCTAAAGATAAGAGCTTGCAGCAGTAGTTTCTACATTAATTAATAAACTATTAAGTTTTAAAGTGGGACAATAATCTGATAAGTGAAGATTTTAGGTGAATTCACTTCACAAGTGTTTAGAGCTATGGTCAACTTCAAGATTAAACTCCCTGTCATTTGGCCAGGTACAGATGAACTCATTTGTTGTGCCTATATGAAAAGTGAACATTTTGTATAATTATAGACACTTGTCATTTTCATAGTATCCACCCTCTGAGTTCTTTCTTATGGGAAGGTTTTCTCTCTGTTCTATCCTCACAAAACCTCTGAGGCTTTAAACCAATGTGCCTAATGGCAAAGATGGTCAGCAGGGCATCTCCTTCTGTGGCTCATTGCTTTCTGGATGGGGCTACTCTGTACACATAACACAATTGTATTTTGCACATTATCTCTCCTTATTTAAAACCTGAAGAGGAGTTGTCCAAAAGAAAAGCAAAGGACCTTTAAAGGTGAACAGTGCAGGCAGGTTCTTTGCTCATAATCATGTTTGTGGGCTAGCCTAATAGGACTTTGTATTATATTTAAAGTGTTTCTGAATTGCTTTTTAGTTTCTCATCACTGAATTCATATGGCTTCTGTTGCTTGAGAGAAAAACCTAATTTTTGTCCTTTTAACAGAATTACCTAATTGCACAGTCATTTTCAACCATACAGGAGCCAACATTAAAAATGAGCCAACGGGAATAATTATGACTCACAGAAGAGGTAAATGATCTGATATGTAGTTCTTGTGTTTGAGGTATTTAATTTGACATCAACAGAAAAAAGATTTTTGTGAGGAAAAAAGTCTTATCATTTAATCCACAATGTATTTAGCTATAGACATTCTATTAATAATTCATTTAATGTTTTTCTGATTCATGTGGTATTTAACAAAGGGGATTACTTTAGCTCTTGCATCTCAATTCATTGTTGTATGATTCTTTAATCTTAATTTTCATTGACTAGTGAGATTAATAAAATGATTATAATAGATTTTAGTATGTGCGTAATAAAATTGGACATCTCCAGTAGTTAAAAAAATAAGTAAGGACATATAGGAATTGAACAATGTAATAAGTAAATTTTGTGCACATGTGCTCATACACCCATGTGTGCACATGCACTCTTGAATATAGGAGGAAGACCTTACGGGATACCTGGGTGGCTCAGTGGGTTAAGCATTTGCCTTCGGCTCATGAGGGTTGTGATCACAGGGTCCTGGGATCGAGTCCTGCATTGGGCTCCTTGCTCAGCAGGGAGCCTGCTTCTCTCTCCTGCCACTTTTCCTGCTTGTGCTCTCTCCCTCTCTCTCTCTGACAAGTAAATAAATAAAATCTTGGGGAAAAAAAGGAGAAAGACCTTACTTCCTTTGAATAGAGAAGAAACACTTTTTTCCCCATATGCCCATGGAACACTTAAAATAGTTGATCCCATATTTGACCACAAAGAAAATTTTGATATGTCTTTGTATTGTTTTACTTTTTGCAATATCATATATTACTTTCATAATACAACACCAAAATACATACATTTAAAAATGTGTTTGCTCTATTTCTGATGTCTAGAATAATGTTTGGGACATATTAGGGACTCAATAAATGTTGGCTACATAAATAAACAAATGGATCTTAATATTTGTTGAGTATCTACTATGTGCTAGGCACAGAACAGCAGGTATTCCCCTATAGCTGTGTGGTCTAAAGCCATTTGAGTTAAATGGATTTTGGTATTATCACAGAACAAACCATATACCCTCAAACATAACTAACAGATAACAAGTCTGCAGTCATTCCTTTAGCCCATGACCTGGGTTATACCTGTTCTCCAACTGCACTGTAAGGGCTTCTGCTGAATTGGTTTATTTATACCTGTACAGGTATACATTTCCCACACTTCAGGTGATAATTTAAAGAGGGAGGGAGGAGTGATAAGGGCATATGGAGTAGGGAAAGCTTTCTGACAGTGAACATGTTGACTGCACTGGGCAACTCTGAAGTCCTTTCCAGCTTTACCAAGAATAATCCTGCTAACTCTAAGCACACTGGCTCTTTGGTTTGTTTACTTACGATTATTTTTTACTTGTTATCTGGAAGTAGGTTCTTTTTCATTTAAAATATCTTTCATTTAAAAATTTTCTTTCCTCTTTTCAAAATGTTGGCTTAGTTGATGGGGTTGAATTTTTGCTGTAATTGCTGACAGTTAATTGTTAATTGCTGGAATACCAGTCACTATTGTGTGTACTCACTTTCTTAGACATTCTTTTTTTTCCTTAGACGTTTACAATCAAGGGAAAGGAAGAGCATATAACCGCATTAGGCTTTTCACTTGTTCTTATTAGGCATTTGCGTACAATTTGAAAAGTTTGCTGCCCATAGGCAAAATTAGCATCAGTATTACAGGTATTACATTTTTCCACCCAATGATGTGTTGTGCATCTTCTTTTTTTTTTTTTAAGGATTTTATTTATTTATTTATTTATTTGGGAGAGAGCGTGAGTGCACAAGTGGGTGGGTGGGGAGGAGCAGAGGGGGATGGAGTGGGAGGGGGAAAGAATCTCAAGCAGACTCCATGCTGAGCACAGAGCTGGATGCCAGGCTTGATCTCAGGACTCTGAGATCATGACCTGAGTTGAAACCAGGAGTCAGACACTTAACTGACTGAGCCACCCAGGTGCCCCTGTGTTGTGCATCTTAAGTAGTGGTAGACAGAATAATAGGGCATGTATGTGTTTTTTCTCCTTTTTTTTTTTTTTAAAGATTTTATTTATTTATTTGACAGAGATAGAGACAGCCAGCGAGAGAGGGAACACAAGCAGGGGGAGTGGGAGAGGAAGAAGCAGGCTCATAGCGGAGGAGCCTGATGTGGGGCTCGATCCCATAACGCTGGGATCACGCCCTGAGCCGAAGGCAGACGCTCAACCGCTGTGCCACCCAGGCGCCCCTCCTTTTTTTTTTTTTTTTAACTATCAGTTATTGAGAGCTTAGTATGTGCTGGGCACTGAACAAAGCTCTTTAGTCCAAAGAAATTAAAATTTCTTTTAATCCTCACAACAGTCTAATGAACAGGTGTGCTGAAGAAACCAAAGGTAAATGAAGATATATAATAAAACTAGTAACAGAAATTCTTCCTGACTCAAAGTCCATGCTCCTTACCACTGTGTTACACTTTTCCTGTCTTTTGCATGGTCATATTCTGAAACTTGTCTTCTTCTAGAACATCTTCATTTTAGAATATTCAAGTAAAACTCAAGTATCCTGATATCTGACTCCAGCCTCCACCTTTTCCATAGCTTCATTTCCCCTCTGTCTTCAGTTTCACTCTTTTTTACCATTGTCTAGATTTTAAATTCCTTGGTCCTTCCACTTCCTCCCAGTTTAGTAGCCCCATCTTAGGCTTGCTTTCTTCTCCATGAACCTCATGTTTGATCATCTAAAATATTCTCCCACAAATACCCCTTTTACTTCTATGCCAAACCCACTGTACTATGTCCCAACCCTAGTTTGATGCCCATTTCCTTTCTTTGCTCCTATTTTCACATTACTGATCAGGGGCACCTGGGTGGCTTAGTCGGTTAAGCCTCCAGCTCTTGATTTCTGCTCAGGTCACGATCTCAGAATTGTGAGATCAAGCCCCGTGTTGGGCTCCATGCTTAGCACAGAGTCTGCTTGTCCCTCTCCCTCTGCTTCACTGCATGCATGTGCATTCTCTCAAATAAATGAATAAATACATGAATAAATAAATAAATAAATAAATAAATAAATAAATAAAAATCTTAAAAAAAAGATGAGCTAATCAAGGTTAGGGGGAAAAAATCAGTAGACCTTATAATAAACCTTGCAAATTCGTTCCACTACACATTTATGGCCTTAATTTCTTGCTGGGCTCTCCTTTCATTCTGTGGCATTGCTGTTTTCAGGTTCCTTCTTCATTGTCTTCAGCAATAGTGCTGTGTTAAAACCACTCTCCTTAAGTTCTCACTTCCCTTACTCTTAGGTAGGTTTTCTCCTGCTTCATCAAACAAAATGAGGCTGTGAAGCATTATCTTGCTCAACTTTCTATCCCCTCACTGCCACTTATCCACATGCATACCATTCTTGACTTTCTTCCACAGGATAAAGGGAACTCCTTTCTGTTCAAATCCAACTCCTCACCTTGACCTCAAGTCTAAGATGGAAGCATCTGTGTTCTGGGCAGGAGGATGGAGGAAAAGATGAAGAAGGGAATTAAGGACTCACATATCGCTCTCTGAAGAAGTTTCCTGGAATCTCCTCCGTGAGTCTTTTTGTATTACCATGGCCAGAATTCAGTCACAAGCCACAGGTGACCAAGCTTTAAGGGAGGCTGTGAAATACAACCTTTATTTTGGGCAAATCCATGTCCAATTAAAATTTTTATTATTACAGAAGCAGCACAGAATGAAAATTGGAGATATTGAACAGTCTCTACAGTCTGCCAACGTTCTTTTGCATATGAAAAAAACTGAGTTGCCTTTCTCTTTCTTATTTTTTACTTACATTGCAAATATTTTACAAATTTAGATCTTTTAATCTTTTAATTTTGTTTATGCTATCTTTCATGATACAGAGGTTAAAATTATTAGGTAGCCGAAACATGCATTCCTTTTGTAAAAAAAATTCCTTGTTTCTGGATTTCACATTTTGGTTAAGTAGACCTTCCTTACCCATATGTTCTCATATTTTCTTTTGGTACTTTTATACTTTGGTTTTTTTTTACTTTAGGTCTTCATTATATCTGGTATTTAAATTTTGGTCTAGTGTGACATAGGGGTCTATCTTTATTTTTTCAAATTTTATTTAATTAACTCCAACTCATTTTAAACTAGCATTCATTCTCATTCACTTGAAGCACCACATTTATGGTGAACTAAATTTTACTACGTACGCAAGTCTGTTATGGGCTCCCTATTCCAGTTTTCTTACTAAACTCACACCTCAATTTTAGTTACCATAGTTTTGCAGAATTTCTTTATTCTTCATTCTTTTTCTTTTTTTCCTCCCCATTCCTCCTCCTTTCTCTTCTCTACTTCCATTTCACCTAGCCGAGCTTGTTGGACGCTCCTGTGAGGATGAGACAGATGATCTCTGTTTTCTTCACTGTAGAATCTTGGTCCTTTTCGTACTCAACACCCTCCCATTTCTCTGCTGCCTAGTGTCACCCCTTCTAGGTCTTGCATTGTGTGGGATGCTGGCATTGGAAGGATTGCTGCTTTTAGTTGACTTGGTCTTTGTGCTTCATCCTTTTAATCCTTTGGATCCTGTGTGTGTATAAAATCGATTTCTCTTTATCACTACATTTAAAAATTTTCCTTAAGTTCTCTGAAGATGTAAAAACAATTGTTGATCTCAGTGTATGTGGACTCACCTCTTTATTTCCTTTTATTTATCTTCTTTGATTGCCTGACTTGTTTCTTCAGGAAAAGCAAAGCTCTTCTCTGAGTCAGTGAGCTGTTGAATCTCAGAATCAGGTAGCACATGAATGTTACATGGTGCGCATCGTTTCATATCGCCTTGGAAACCGTTTGCTGCCTAAAGTTCTGGCTGAACTTGTACTGGATGCAGATGATGACGTGCTGGGGTGTGGTTCAGCAGGTTGAGAAATAGGCACACCTCTCCGTAGGGCTCTATCTCCCTAGGCTCTTTGGGCTACTTTGCTGCTACCCACTTTGACTTGCTCTATGGTCATGGCCTGTCTGATCAGTGTTCTTGAACGTTTTATTGGCTTGTCTATAGTCACTTTTCCCGATGAACTTCCTATTCAACTTGTCAGAGTCTAATAAAAAATCTCAGGATTTAGACTTTGATTATATTTAATTTATCAACTAGTGGGAGGGATATTAACCTTTTTGACCATGTTGGATAGTCAGAACAGATTCCAATGACAGGAGCTGGGACTCTAGTGGATTTTATGAGTGCGTGTATGTGTGTATTCATGTGTGTGCGTGTGTGCATGTGTGTGTGTGTATGTGTGTATGTGTGGAATGGCGGTGGTGGGAGATAAACATGAAGAGCTTTCCTTTACAGTGTCATTTCAATAGAATTTAGGGGTAAAGTAAATTTACTTGTTTAGTCAGCCATCTTGAGTAGAAGCTCTGATAACGTTTATGAGACAAAACAATCTATATTTAAAAAGGAATCAAGGCCAAATAAGCCAATACAGTTTGGTTTACATTAAAATGTTAATGAATGCACATAAAGTCACTGAATGCACACTGAAAGGTTGCCATGGTAACAGTCATTTTCATGAAATGATTTTAGATACTGGATTCTTGAGTGATGGCATGCCTTGTTATTTGCTTTAAGACATCTTTAGCATTCTCTCTCTCTCTCTTTCTTTCTTTCTCTCTCTCATTTCCTTGGAGGATAGAAAATGGGAAAGGGACCTGTACCTGAGACAGTTCTTTGATTGAAAGCAACAGAAATAAATTTTTACTCATTGGAGCAAAAACTATATTTATTGGTAGGATGAAAGGGTGGTTCACAGAGTTGAAGGAAATGTGAACAGGGGGTTTCAGAGGGGTGGGTCAGAAGTATAGAGCAATTCTGAGAACCTGGGAAGTAGTAATCACTAGACAGCATCTTCAGGAATGTGGGATTAACCCACATTAATCATTTTCAGTTTTGTGTCCCTGTGTTCAAGGTTTAAATTCTAGGAAGTTTCTGATCTGCCTGGTTTGAAAGAAAAATTCTGTGTACACACACAAACTACAAACTGCTCTACAAATCCTTTTTTTTTTTTTTTAAAGGTTTTATTTATTTATTTGACAGAGAGAGAGACAGCCAGCGAGAGAGGGAACACAAGCAGGGGGAGTGGGAGAGGAAGAAGCAGGCTCCCAGCAGAGGAGCTGATGTGGGGCTCAATCCCAGGACTCTGGGATCACACCCTGAGCCGAAGGCAGATGCTTAATGACTGAGCCACCCAGGCGCCCCTGCTCTACAAATCCTTGTAGAGAGGATTGTTGTAGAGAGATTCTTACAGATTATAAATCACAACCTCAGATTATAAATCACAAGCCATAAGTAATGGATTAAGGATGGCCATACAAGGAATGCCAGTTTCAAAAAGAGAAAAAATTACACTTGAACGGTTTCATTTCTCTCTGCAGTTTTTAAAAAAAACTTGTCTTTCTCTAGGATTTTTCTTTTACCCTCCATGTACCTATGTCTTCCTACTGTCATGTCTTGTTTTTCTTCATTTCTTAATTTTTATCAGTGAATTTCATTCATGAGGGTGTCTGCTTTATTATTTTTTCTTCCAAGGACCTCCACTGTGGTACCTCCCCTGGCCCTTCCTCCCTCCCAGAAATGTGATACATTTCTAGATCCTACTTTCTCCCTTCTGTTTCCTTAGTGTCCTGCATTTATGACTAGATAAGTATGAAAACAGAAATGTTACTGTATAATTTTTTAAATAAGATTTTAAAGTAATCTCTACACCCAATGTGGGGCTTGAACCCACAGTCCCAAGGTCAAGAGTCTCATGCTGTACTGGCTGAGCCAGCCAAGCACCCTGAAATATTACTGTATTATTGGTTAAAAGTGAATTCATGTTACCTTTGGAAGATTGCATTATTGTTCTCAATTCTTCAGCCCTCCCTGGATGTCAGCCCTTTGTCAGGTAACTTTGTGGCTCCTCTTGCTAGAGATGGAGTATATTTTTCTGTCCCACTGATGTTCAGATGGGTCATGTGATTTGCAGTGAGATGTTAGTAAACATGATGACAACAAAGGCTTCAAATATGCTGACATGTTTTGGCTTGCCCTCCTGTGCTTCTGTGTTGCCAAAAACATATCCTGGGTTCTTCTCTAGTCTCAGAAGAATGATGACATGTGGAGCAGAGCTGCCCTAACCAACTCACAAACCCACTGTGTAAGGCTGAGCTGTCCCAGCAGACCTGCAAATTTATGAACACGAGAATAAGAATAAATAATTCTTGTTGCATGCTCCTTGGTTTTGGGGTAATCAGCAGCATCATTTTTGTGGTACAGTTAACTGCAGCAGCATTTTTGTGGTGAGTTAACCAATGCATTATTTTTCCAGTGAATGTATTTTCATTTAAATGAGAGTACTCTGGAGTTCATGCCTTCATCCATGTGCGTGATTATAGAGATTCATGCATGGTAGGGAGAAAATGCTAGGCAGAGGGTATCTTGTGGGATCCCTTTGGTATACAACAGGAGGCAAAACCCTACTAAATGTATATTGGTTTCACACACTTAATGATCACTGTTTTTGTTAAAAAAGTGAAGTAGATTCTGAAAAGCCTTTATAACACAGTATAGTTATCCAGAATTCTTTCTCAGGTAAGTACATTTTCATCATAGTTCTAGTATAAGTTAGAGAATGATTCTGGTTATTATAAGCTTGCCAGGGCTTTGATGGGCTCTTGAAACTCTGTTTAATATGGTGTCTAAAAAAATATGGTATCCAGCAGATTTCTAGGCAGAAGTCTTCCAAGGGGAAAGTCATCAACACTTTCCTGGAAGTTGCTCTGTCTAGGAGATTGACTGAGGTTGAAACTCTAGGTTTTTTTTGTTTTTTTTGTTTGTTTGTTTTTTTTTTTTGTCTATAAAGAAAAATCAGTGTTTCTTTGATTAACTCATATTAAATAGGAGTCCTCTTATTTGTATTGATGATGGCAGGGTACCCACCAACATGGTTTCTGTCCTTTCTCCTTATCCCAGGTTGATTAGACTTTTTAATAAGGAAGGAAGTAATTTCCATTTCTTCAGCTGTTGAGAAAATGGGGTTTATCTTTATAGTGGCAAACACTGCTCTCACTAATACAGAGTAACATAGTCCTACCCCAGGAAAGCAGCCTATGGAAACAGTTCACCTCCACTGGTGTGTGTGTGTGTGTGTGTGTGTGTGTGTGTGTGTGTATGTGAAGTCTCATTACCACTAAAACATGGACAGATGGACCAGGTGATGCCTTTTGGCATGGTCCCTATTGTCCAGATGACTAGGATCCTGAAAGAAGCCCAGTTCTCTAGGTTTGAGTAACACAAAGTCACTGGCTTTGACCTTAAGTGGGGTCTCAGTGGGCCTGGATGGACTTCAGTTGTACAACTCTTGAACTTTCCTGGAAACTGATTGAAATCTTCCTTTATGTCTTACGGCATAGTTTTGTAATTTTCTCTCAATGTATATCCTCCACATTTCTTAAGTTTATTCATAGTGCTTATTCTTTATATGTAAAGAGATCCTTTTGCTGTTGGAGTAGGATTTAAATTTTTCATCACATTTTTGACTTTTCACTAGTATATAGGAAATTTAGTAATTTGGGTAATTTGTTTCATAACTAGCCCCTTAGTGAATATTCTGATGAGTTCTGATTAGTCAATATCCTAAAGTTTTTAGATAGACTCTCATGTGATAATTCTTTCTCCTTTCTGATAGTTGTATTTGTTTCTTTTTGTTGCCTTCTCACTATCCCCATTTGCCAAAATATTCAAGAAACTGTTAAATAATAGCTGTAATATTATCTTGATCTTGATCTGTCTTGATCCTAAAACTTATATCTGTATTTATAAGGGGCTTAATTTCTTATTTTCTGTTTTTCTATTCAGGTGTGTGTCTGTGTGTGTATTAAAGATTTTTAAAAAACATTTTATTTATTTATTTGACACAGAGAGAGAGAGATGATACAAGCGGGGGAGCACAGGCAGAGGGAGAGGGAGATGACAGGGGCTCAATGCCAGGACCCTGAGATCATGACCTGAGCTGAAGGCAGACGCTTAACCGACTGAGCCACCCAGGTGCCCCTATTTGAAAGATTTTTATATTTAAGTAATCTCTACACCCAACATGGGGCTTGAACCCACAGCTCCAAGATCAAGAGTCACAAGCTCCACTAACTGAGCCAGCCAGGTACCCCAGGCATATGTATATTTTGTTAAATGAAGGAAATTGTTCCCTAAGTTTAAAGCTCTGTAATGGATTATTAGAGCATGGAAATTATCTGTACCATGAAAATGTGTTATTTTCAAATTATGTTAACTGGAGTATGGAAGAAAATCACATAAATCCTTCTTTAGAAAGAAAACAAATTATAAGAACAGAATTATGAATTTTTACTTTAAGAACAGAAGTCAACTTATCAGTAAAGTACTTGTTAGCTAGATTTTGAACGTTCAGGGAAAGTCTCCAAGACAAATACATTTGCTTTGATTGAACTAACTGTTGTGCAGCTTCTGACACCCAAGGAGAAGACAAAAATTTTTCTAGTACTAAAAAATCTTTTCCTTTCCTGTAGCGCACAATAAACCCTTTGTTTAATTTACTGTCTCTAACGCTTATGAAATATTGTTAAACAAATTATATGATTTTAGTAGTGGTTTTTTTTTTTTTTAAGATTTTATTTATTCATTTGACAGAGAGAGAGACAGCCAGTGAGAGAGGGAACACAAGCAGGGGGAGTGGGAGAGGAAGAAGCAGGCCCCCAACGGAGCAGGGAGCCTGACTCGGGACTCAGTCCCAGGACTCTGGGATCACACCCTGAGCCGAAGGCAGACGTTTAACGACTGAGCCACCCAGGTGCCCCTAATAGTGGTTTTTATTAAGAAGATTAATGAATGGCTCAAACGTTGTTGTAAATTGTCACAGTAAACCTTTAAGATCTTAAAGGGTGATCTTAATCAACATTTAGATAAAAACATACACCTGATTTCTTTTATGTTAGTAGATAAAAAAAGATAAAAGAATTCTTGACAGTTTTGCCCCCTGAAACTTAAACACAATGCAGTAAGTAATGGGGTGAGATAGTTACATGGTCATGGATAACCCCAAATTGCAATGGAAACCAAACTCACTAAGGCAATGAACAAAGTGGACTTAATTAATTTATTTGGCACATATTATGTCAAGAATTAGGCAAGAACTATATGCATTGATTGAATAACTGAACTCTACACCTGAAAATAATGACACATTATATGTTAATTAATTTAATTTAAATATAATAAAATTAAAAAAAAAGAATTAGGCAAGAACTTCTGAGTTATGTGGATCTTGCACTTTCCTTATCCCTATGCTCTTCACCCCCTCTTCTCTGCCAACCCCACCTTGAGAAGCCCACTCAGGGAGGAAGCCACTCAGCCTAATCTTCCATTAACTAACTGCTTCAACTTCCTTCTTTTGCTTCACTTTCATTCGCTCTCCCTAGCTTTAAGCTTGAAGGCAGTTGAGGCTGCTCGCATTTAGCTGTAAGATTTTGAATTAGGAGAAGAAACCTAGAGTAGAGGCTATTAGGTTTAAGAGTATTTTTCAGTGGACATAGGACAAGCTTTGAAGTTCTCTCCCCCCCCCCCCCCCGCCCCGCCACTGGTATCCTATGAAGTTCTTCCCTACTCTGTAAGAATACTTTTCTTTTTTCAGCGTGTTGTGTACAGCCTGAGCAGCCCCAAGGCAGGAAGGGCTGGGAAGACTGGGAAGGGCTTGGTTCGCCCAAACAGCTTTTCTCCCATCATTGAAATTCTTCTCACATATCAGTCTGGTTATTTTCTTATACATTTGCACAAGGCATCTATGGCATGAGTCACAGTAAGAAACTCATCATAAGAATGTGCCAGATTGCAAAATAGATTTCTTTTCCCCCACTAATGGCAGATTCAAGATTTTAAAATTGCAGTGATTTAGTAGGCTTAAGAGTATGTTTTTTGAAGCCCCATACTTTTTTTTTGCTAATATAAACTGCATTTTTGTCTATAACAATTAACTAAACTTGTCATTTAATTAACTTATTCTCAAGTTTAAAACAATTGCCTCTACAGAGCTGTACTCGTTAAATTTAAAATGAATTTCATCATAAATAAATATCACACCACAAATAAGTATCACAAGCACAGGCAGCACATACAACTTTACTGTTTGTGTGTGTGCTGTGTGTATATGTTGAGTCTGTGCTGTGTGTGTGGTTTGTATGGCATGGGTGTCTTGCGGTATACGCGTGTATATGTGATGGGTGTGTGGTTTGTGTGTTGGATATGTATGTGTTATGTATATGTGTGTGGTGTATGTGTGTTATTTGTGGCGTATTTTTTGTGATGCATAAGTGTGTGCTGTGCTGTGTGAGTGGAGTGTGTGGTATGTATGTGGTGTATGGGTTATGTGTATGTTAGTGGTGTGTATTGTGTGTGGTGTGTATGTGTTTGCTTGTGTGTGTTGTTTGTGTAGTTTGTGTATGTGTTTGATGTTTATGTGATAAATATATGTGTGTGTGCGTGTGTGTGTGTCTGTGTGTCTGTGGTATTCTGCAAGAATTTGAGACCCAGATCTTAAAATTTTTGGTTCAAGCTTATCTCTGCATTGAGATCAATTGGCAGAGTCTTCATAATTATTTCATCTCTTCAGAAATCATTTAGAAGGTATTTTCTTAAGCTCAAAGTGTTTGTTTTTTAGGAGGAAACTTCATATATTATAAACTAGATGAAAGTGAAAGTGATTACTGCATTACTATAATTTTATCTGACAACATGGTTTAATTTAGCCAACAAAACCACTTGTATACGGAGTTATTATACTCAGAGCTTCAAGAGGACCCATGTCCTCTGCCTCCAATGTGTAAATCCACCCTAGTGAGTTGCAGCCATTTCTTTCTCTTCAGAGGCCGTTGCATGGGATGATGTGCCTCATTTTGACATTTCAATCAATGGCCCTGTGCCATCCTGTGGGAGACTGTGTAGCCTAGAGACTGAGAGTGGGAGCTCTTGAGTCAGAATACTTGGGTCTAAATGCTGGCTCTATCAACTAGGTGAGGGCCTAACCTTGATGGATTTCCTCATCTGTGAAATAGGATAATAGTTGTATTTACCTCGCAGGGCTGTTGAGAGGTTTATATGGTGCTGTAACATCATGCTTGGAACATGGTAAGTATGCATGACATGCGTGTTGAGGATGGAGAGGATCTTGTATGGATATGGGTGTGCCTTTTGGAGGGGAGAGGAAGCTGTTAGTGGATGATTTCTTCCAAGATTTATTGTGAATGTATTCCATTTGGTCTCCCTATACCTATTAGATTTATGAATGATCTCTCAGTTCTTGCATCAGTGTAACCTGATTTCTTAGTGGGGTTAATAATGCATCTCTTAATGAATAATCACAAGGGGTTTTAAAGATGTTATTGGTTCTAGGTCTGGTCCAATGTTAGGGCAAAGGTCCTTTGAGCAAAAGTTCTCTCCCTCACATGTTGAAACTGCCCTTACCATCTGTTCTTTGCTCGGGAATAGGTAAATGTCTCAGCAATGGAGAATTGTACTCCAAGAGCATAAAAAACCCCTACAAAGACCCTGGCATATTATATAAGTCACTCTGATGAACATGCAGTCATTTAGCACAATTTTCAGAGGAAACTTCACATTTTGTCCTTGCTATTTCTGGGCCCCTATATAGACATTAATGTCTGAGCAAAGTGTCCATTAGAGGGCTCTGGGTGATGAAACAGGCTGTTGATGGAGGATGTTTACTGCTTTTATTCGATTGTGCTTGTCCATCTTGTTTAAAGAGGAGTACCTCAAAGCCCTCTCGGTGTGAGGAATGCAAATTGTGGAATTGGGGCATATGAGGGGGGTGGGGAAATACCTACAGAAATCCAAAACCTTGCACTTGTCTAGTACTGTGGCCACTGCCGAAGAGTTTTGTGAAGATGTGGAGGGCCCAGCCAGCTGGAAAGATGCCAGCGGGAACAACTGCTATATCCACCATGCCAACATCTACTCCTGCCACTGGCCTTCATGGTTAGTGCTAGTCTTTAACATCTCTGCTGGACTTTTGGCTGAATGTCAAGAATTAACAGTGAGGGGGCAGTTCTGCCAGGTTTCTATCAGAACTTAGCTCTCCCTTTCTTTTTCTCTATCTTGTCTTCTGGCCTTAGTCTGGGGCCGACAGGTAGATGAAAGTGATGTCTTTAGTGTCCCCACCTATAGTCTTCAATCAGTGTTAATGACAGTCATCTACTGCACCCATTCCTTTAATCCCAATTTATCCCATCTCCTCTCAACCCCATCCACCCTGCCAAGTGTTCTTCATTATTTCTAGAGCAAGATTTGGTCACCTTTCTTTAAGGCTGTCCTCAGACATCCTCAAATTATTTTATCCCCCTTAATTCACTCTGTCTCCACCAGTTTTTCCAGGAGAATTTTCTTGGAGAATGTTTCAACCTTTCTAGATTTTCTCCTGCTAAACTCTGTGTAAGGCTTAGCTGTGCCTGTGGACCCTCCCTATCCAGCTCACCAAGTCAAGCTCTCTTGTTTATGCAGATAACTCCTGCTCTCTCACTTCTAACAAATCCTTGTCCACTTTTTGAAAGGGAGATGACAATTTTCTCTACACCTTAGCTTATTCACTTGTAACCAAAATGTGGTTTTGCTCTTTATCAATCAATAAAGAAATTGGTACGTTAAGAATGTTGCTGAGCAAATATAATAAGCTCTGCCCTTTGATATGTGCTTGAGGACATATGAAGGGCTATTATACATGGGCTTGCTTTCAAGAAGCTTAGTCATGTTAGAGAAACAATATTTTTTTACATACATACAATAATATGTATCAACATTATTGATACATATTAACATCCATGTATCAATAGATGAGTATGTGTGCATTAATCTTTATAGTCTGCCTACACCAAGGAATTAAGGTGGTTTAAATAAAAGATAGCTAGCTCTATAGGATGTTACAATAATGATAAATGATCAAGAGCATGTAATAGATAATTGAAACCCAATTTAAGTTAAGTTGTTGAGCTTGAGTACAAATTTAGAATTGGGCTTCCTAGAAATTAAGAAAAAGAGAAACATGATGAATTATATAATTTCTCTTTATATATATCTCTTATCATAGGATACGTATCATTTTGCAATCACTGAATTTTTTTTTTAGGTATTACATACTAAGAAGAATCTGTCCATTCATTTACTTATTGTGCATATGCTGTGTTCCAGACACCATGGATATGAAGTGTACAAGAAAAATAAATTCTTGGGGCACCTGGGTGGCTCAGTCGTTAAGCGTCTGCCTTCGGCTCAGGGCGTGATCCCGGCGTTATGGGATCGAGCCCCACATCACGCTCTTCCACTGGGAGCCTGCTTCTTCCTCTCCCACTCCCCCTGCTTGTGTTCCCTCTCTCTCTGGCTGTCTCTCTCTCTGTCAAATAAATAAATAAAATCTTTAAATAAAAAAAAAGAAAAATAAATTCTCTGTCTTCATGAGATTTTTAGTGAAGAGAGAGGGTCAACAAACAAGTCAGTAAATAAAGTAACGTTGGGTAGTGATGAGTGCTCTGAAGGCAAATATAGTGGGCTAATGGGATAGAGAGTGCTGGGGAGACCTCCAGTCAGTCTGCCAAAATCAATACTAGATAAATAAGTTAATTGACCTAGTGAATCAAGTAATTCATCAACCCATTAGACATTTATGAAGATTTTTTAAATTGCCAGATAATACCATTAGGTCACAGTCTATTTGGGAGACCAGCACATGAACAGGTAAACTGTTTCAGTGCTAGTGTCTAGCCACGGTGAAGGTATGAGGAAAGGGCTTCGGAAGAACAAAGAAGGAAGAGACAATTCTGATGGAGAAAGGGGTGGTGGTCAGGGAAGGATTCAGTGAAGAAGATAGACCAAGGTTTTGCCTCGTGAAGAAGGAGGCAGAGGAGTTGGGTATAGAGAAAGGCATGGAGGTATGGGAGGGCCTGAATTGTCTGGACAGAAGTGAGAAGTTCAGTGTGACTGATGTGTAGCGTACACAGTATCGAATGGAGGGAACTGAGACCAGTCGGGCCCAGAGGTTGAAGGGCCTTGTATTTCTGCCTAAGGAGTTTGGATTCTCTCTTGCAGGCCAGCATGTCTCCACCGTGAGTGGGCACAAGAATCACCTGGGAAACTTGTTAAAAGTGGGGATTCCTAGGCCTTCTCTCTAAGGAGATGGTTGCAGTAGGTCTGGGGCTCAGGAAGTGACAGCTTAATGAGTTCCCCAGATGATTCCAGTGCAGTTGGTTCATGGACCTCACCACCACCATGTGCTATGAAGGCTTTTCAGAAGAGGGAGTGACCTGACCTGATTTATTTTTAGGAAGATAATTCTGCCAACTGTGTGGAAAATGGACTGACTTCACTAGCAGGGAAAATGTATAGGAAGTTGCAGCAGCAGGCATCCCAGTGAGAGATTATAATGAATGCGGCTAAAGTGTTAGTGGGGATGAAGAAATGGGCTCAGTCTGAGAGACCTCTCTGAGTTAGGATACACAGTTGATGCAAGCAGGAGAAGGGCTAAGAAGAATGAAGGTTGGCTCTCAAATGTCTAGTTTGGAAGAATGAGTGGTTAATAATGGCTGGCGCTTGGTAACTATTTGCTGCATGAATGGGTGAATAAATATAGGACAAAAAGTAGGTGAGATGGAGTAAGTAAAATTCCATTTTAGAGGTTATATTTGAAGTTAATATAAGAAATATTGATCTAGTATTGGTGAAAAAAGCTCATGCAGGTTTGGAGATATGGATTTGGAAGTTAGTGTAGAGATAGTTCTTGAAGCAATAGTAGAATCTGAGACTACTTATCAAGAAGATACAAACCTTAAAGAGAAGAAAGCCAAGCATGCAGACCTTTCAGTGTGTTTATTTTATTTTTAATTTAATTTAATTTAATTTATTTGATGGGGGTGGGGGGAGAGAACAGGAGCCAGGGGGGAGGGGCAGAGGGAGAAGCAGACCCCTCGCTCAGCAAGGAGCCCAACATTTGATCCAGGAACCCTGAGACCATGACCTGAGCAGAAGGCAGACACTTAACTGACTGAGCCACAACAGGCGCCCCCTTTATGTGTGTGTAAAGGACAGATAGAGGAAAACTAGTTGGCAGAGAGAGAAAGTAGCTGAAACGAAGTTAGAGGATTCACAGGAGGTATGTTTTGAAAAGTTCTGAAAATAAAGGAAAAGTTATAGGAAGTATGTGTGCATGTGTGTAAGTATGAATATGAGTGTGTGTGTGTGTGTGTGTGTGTGTGTGTGTTGGAGGGACATATTGGGACTATGGTGTCAGTCTGAATGCTGAAATATGTTCTACAAAAACCCTTTTCTAAGATACAGTTGACCGTTGAACAATGCAGGGATTGTGGCACCAATAACCTGTGGAGTCGAAAATCTGCCTATAAATTTTAACTCCCCCAAAATTTAACTACTAATTGCCTACTGTTGATTAGAAGCCTTATTGATAACATAAATAGTCTACTAATACATGTTTTGTATGTTATGTATGTATTATATACTGAAATCTTACAATAAAGTAAGCTAGAGAAAAGAAGTTGTTATTAAGGAAGTCCTAAGGAAGAGAAAATATATTTATAGTACTGTATGGTATTTATTGAAAAAGAATCCGTATATAAGTGGACCCATGAAGTTTAAACCTGTGTTATTTGTTCAAGGATTAACTGTAGTTTGCCTGATTTAGCTCTCTCTTACAAGGTCATTCTTGAATCATGATAGAAATCCAGGCAGATCAACAGCATAAAGGAAAATAGTAGTCTTTCTATTTGTTATAGCTGGAGGACAGTACTTATTTCAAGTAAAAGCTATTTTAACTTATTTAGACATGAGGTGGGCTAAGACATATTAACCCCCCAGCCCCACAGCATTTGTTTCTCTATAGCACTTAGGTTAATTGGCTTTGTTATAGAATTATCTCTCTCCTATCTGTTAAGTTTCTATAGATTTTGAAGATAAATTAGTACACCCTCCAGTAGAAATGATGGTGCCCATCTTACTTAAAAAAAAAAAATTGTTAAAAAAAACCTCTTTTAGTAAGTTTGGCAAAGACAGGTAACTCAATTTTAATTTTGTATTTCTACCCCAGCCAAACACTCTTGAGATGGTTATTGGACACTTGTATTAATATTTTTTTTCTGTAAATTCTGTTAAGGATTGTTGTCCATTTGTATTTTAGGTCTTAAAGTTCTTTTGGATTGATAATTCTATGTTCCTTACATATTAAGGGCATTAATAACCCTTTGTTATATTTGTCATAATCGTTTTCCCAGTCATCAGTAAAGTGGTGGAAGAGAAGTGTTAACAGTCTTTAAAACAGGCTTTCCATCAAATTTGGAAGCTTTCCAGCCAGGCTTCTTGGCCTCTGGCCTTTACCCTTTTGCTTACATTTTTGGGAAGTTCTTCAGCTGGGCCCAAGGAAGGTCTCCTTATAGAATCAGTGTCCCTTGAAAACAAGGGTTCCCTTTGAAAATAAACTGAGGACGAGCTCATGGTTTGTATCATGATTTAACTTCCTGTCTCCTTCCCCAGAAATCAGGTAGACATTCCTGGAACTATTGTGGCACCTGGGATGTTGGGTTTCCTTGAAGCTGAATGCCAGGAGAGATGTTCTGAAGGCCTGTCTAAAAGGAAGACATGCATGTATTCATGTTTGTTGGATGAATGGGAATCCAGCCATTTAATTGTAGACTTTTTTAAATGACTTCTTTTAAAGTTTTAAATTCAGCTTCAGATGATTATGTAAAAAAAAAAAAAAAAAAAAAAAAAAAAAAAAAAAAAGAATCTGAGTTCCACTGGGGAAGGGAAAGGTGAGAGTTACTATTGTGTCATTTTTCAAGTCTCATTTTCTAATAGTTTATATTTGGTATTTTATTTTTGTTGTATATTGACCTTGTTTACTGGTAAATTTGATACATTCACTTATTTACAGATTGTCTTTTCTGAGATAGGTTTTCTTAGTACTGATGTTTGTTTTTCCTTAAATATAAGAATTCATCAGTGAAACTAACTGTATCTGGAGATTCTTCTGTGGAAAGATTTAGTGTCTTTAATGGCAACAGCTTTATTTGGATTTTATTTTTTTTTTGGTTTCTTCCTGTATCAGTTCTGATAGGCCTTACTTTTCTATGGGTTTGTCATTTCATCTTTTTTTTTTTAAGATTTTATTTATTTGAGAGAGAGAGAGAGTGAGAGAGAGAGCATGAGTGGGGGGAGGAGGGAGGGGCAGAGGGAGAAGCAGTCCCCTCCTAGCAGGGAGCCTGATGCTGTTTATTGCCGCTCAATCCCAGGACCCTGGGATCATGACCTGAGCCAAAGACAGAGGCTTAACCAACTGAGTCACCCAGGCACCCCTGTCCATTTCATCTAAACTTTCCAATTTATTGGTATAAAGTTGTTCTAATATTCCATTAGTATCTCTTTGATGTCTCCAGGCCTTGTAGTGAATCAGTCATTTTAATTTTTGTTATTGGTAATCTGTGCCTTTTCTCATTTTTCCTGATTAGTCTTGCTAAATAAAGGATCCTCAGTTTTATTAGTCTTGAAGGGAAATCCCTCGATGTCAGCCTGTCTTTCCTAGGCTTCCCCATTTTCAGGGTCTTGGCTATTTAAGGCCAGGCTGCTTCTGCAGGCCCTGACTCCTGTGTTTTCTCTCCATCTCCATGAGATTATTGGCTTCTCTGCCTCTAGCATTTATTCTCTGCCTGGCTTTTCAGCATTCCCCACCCTCCCCCCCACCCCCGACCCAGTACAGCCCCTACCACACTAAGAATCATCATTTCCTTGAGGGGGAAGAGAGACAAAGATTACTGGGCTCACTTCAGTAAGTGTCCCTTTTCTTTGGCATCTTGGCCCTTCAGATCCTGGCTATTTTGACAGGTCTCTGTCTCTGATAAATTTAAACAGATGGTTTAAACTTCGTACTCTGTAGCTATCACCCTCCAATTCCATACCCCACCCTCCCTATCTGTAGGCAATCATTACTTTCTATGTCTATAGATTTGTTTATTCCAGACATTTCATATTAATGGAATCATATAATATGTAGTCTTCTGTGACTGGCTTCTTTCACTTAGCATAATATTTTAAGGTATACCATGCTGTAGCATATATTGGTATACTATGTCTTGGCAAATGATCATAATCCTTTCTAAGTTTGAATCAGATTTCAGTATTTTATTCTTTGTGTTTAGAATGTTGCGAGATATCTTTGAGAGTTCCTTTAACTTGTTTTTTTTTTTTCCAGTGTCACTTATTCTGGTATGTCCTCATGCTTTTGTCATAGCCACTTTCATATTTGAGAGCATCATAATTTAACTAATCCTTGCAATCTGAGTTTAAATTTCACAGCAGCATCCTTGTTTGTGCTAGCCACTTAACCACGTAGTTTAACATTAATTTATGCCAACATTTGAAACCATGGAACCAATCTTTCCTGGAAGTAAAAGGTTATTTTCCGGTCTCGCTGTAATTATATTTTTCTTTCAATATGGCAGCTAACATTAACACTTGGGCTTGAAAGCTAATTAAACTGATTTGGTTTACCTTTTATTGTAGCCTTCAAGCCAAAGTAGATGTGCTCCATTCAACCATAATTGGCTTTCTATTTTTACCCCAATTTGAACTAAAATGTGTTAGAGCAACTTTACCCTTTTTTCCAAAAACTTTTAAATTTTTATTTCTTTTTTTTAGAGGGAGATTGCAGAGTCAGAGGTAGAGGAGAGAATCTTAAGCAGACTCTACACCCAATGCAGAGCCTGACATGGGGCTCAATCTTATAACCCTGAGATCATGACCTGAGCCGAAATCAAGTTGGCTGCTTAACCGACTGAGCCACCCAGGTACCCCTACCTTGTTTTTTATATTCATTGCATTTTATCAACATAGTTTATACCATGGCTTCATGAAAACCTAGATCTCATCCTGCCTTTGCTTTTCTGTTGCCATTTTTAAAATCTAATTGCATCAATTTCACTTCCAGCATTATCACTTTCTGTCTCTTTGTTGCACTTTAATCCTTGTTGTAAAATAATACATGAATTTATCACTGGGGGACAAGGAGGCAACACAACTGTACTCTTTTCTGTCTGTGCAAGAGATGACTAACAAATGTGCAGTGCTCAATCACTGACAGACTTTGAAAGAAGTGACGTCATTGGTCACTGATCATGCTGCCCATCTGCTATATAGTGATTTGTGGGCTGAAGGTTAGCAGCAAAGTTTGCACTTTATGTGATGACTCAAAATTAGTATGTGATGGTGACTGAAATTTGAATGGTGGTAACTGTTTCGTTGAATGACTGGTGTTAATTTAACTAAAGCATGATAACTGAAGTTTATACATATTGGAACCGTGCAAAGTGAGGGATGCCTATAATCTATTTCAATTAATCATGTATCTTTCAGCCTCATCTGCTTAATAAAGTTGGGGTTTTTTTATTTATTTTTATTTTTTTAGATTTTTTTTTAGATTTATTTATTCGACAGAGATAGAGACAGCCAGCGAGAGAGGGAACACAAGCAGGGGGAGTGGGAGAGGAAGAAGCAGGCCCATAGTGGAGGAGCCTGATGTGGGGCTCGATCCCATAACGCCGGGATCACGCCCTGAGCCGAAGGCAGACGCTTAACCGCTGTGCCACCCAGGCGCCCCTAAAGTTGGGTCTTAAACTAACTCTGAATATTTTATTTGAGGCAGACTTGAGGCTTTACCATTCTAGCCTTTGAGTTTAAAAATTATGGTAGCTGCTCCGATCCTGTGATTGTCTTCTCAAAATGTGGTCTCCTCCTTGCCTCCTACCTCCGCTAATGAGGCCTTGATACAGCTCTGCCTCTGATACATGTCATTTCCTTTTGTGGACAAAACAGCAAAGCCTTCTCTATCTCTGATGTCTCCTGTTCTGTCTTTCTCTATGTTTTTGTGATTTAGAACTGCCCTCCAGAAACACATGGCAGCGCTTACCTGGCTTTATAGCTCTTACCTTCCAGCCAGGATGAAAGTGTTGCCTTAGTACCCACAGTGTCAGCCAGCTAGACCCTGCCTCTCTAATGAATAACTCATAAACACTGAAAGCACTATTTTCCCTGAATGAATGCCTCATAGTGGCAGTTACAACCTCTCTTTCAAACCTCTGGCCAACCTTTTATTTTCCCCTTAAAGAATCTAAGTTTCAAAAGCTCTTCTTTAGTATTTAACATGAGATTCAAAGGCTTACAAAGGAAAAAAAGGTTCCTGAAGAGGTTCTGTCTCTTTTTTCTTTGGAACCTTTGAGGCATTTTCAATGTGACAATACGTTTTAAATGGATCCAGAGAGATTCCTTGTGGTTCTTTTGTGTCTCTGAGCTCTTAGAACATGGCTAGGCACAGAGGAAGGATTTAACAAACGTTTGTCACTTTGTTAATTGAAATGACAAGCTATAGGCATACTTTGATTTACACAAATTTATTTCTAAAAATTATTTTTTTGAGGATGGGGAGGGAGACATGATGCTGGATTGGCAGGAGGGGAAGAAAACCTGCTCTGAGATTATTAAGGTGGAGCCCCCTAGCAGTGATAAATTCAGACATCTTTTTGATGATGCTTTTGAAAATGAGTGGTTTGTGGCAAAAATATCTTTTGTTTAAGTCCATATTTTAAATATTTGCTTCAGATGTGATAGCTGTCTATTAGTGAAAAGCTTTTGCAGTCAAAACAAAGGATTAGTATTTAAAAAGGTAAGGCTATGAGACTTGGGAGAAGGTGTTGTAACTTGTTCTGTCAAGGGGAAAAGCATAAAAGCTAATGGGAATTTCTTCTGGAGACATGCTTGTGGTCAGGCTGTCAAGTCCTCCTACTTGTTGAAAATTTGGGTTATTTTCCTTATCATTTTGTCTCATCTATGATAACTATGAATCCAGTAGACACCTAAGTATGTATGTAGTGAGGGTAACCTTTTTACTTCTGCCATTATTTCTGAGCAGCCTAAAGGCTGTTTGAAGGTAGGGACCAAATCCATTGGGTAGTCTCATCTTTGTTTCCTATAGCCCCTAGCAGAGAAGGGGCCTGTGCACTCAATGGGTATCTAGAAGTGTTTATGGAGTGATTAAATCATGCCTTCTTTTTCAGTTTGTACCATCCACTGTGGGAGAATCAAAGATCATTAACAAGATCAGTTTAGGGCCCACAAGAAGGATCTGAGAGCTCACGGCACCGTGTCATGGGGTTGGATTCAGAAACAGAAAGCATGGGGCGCCTGGGTGGCGCAGCGGTTAAGCGTCTGCCTTCGGCTCAGGGCGTGATCCTGGCATTATGGGATCGAGCCCCACATCAGGCTCCTCTGCTATGAGCCTGCTTCTTCCTCTCCCACTCCCCCTGCTTGTGTTCCCTCTCTCGCTGGCTGTCTCTCTCTCTCTGTCGAATAAATAAATAAAATCTTTAAAAAAAAAAAAAAACAGAAACAAAGTATGACTCTAGGAACTCCTTTATTTTTTTATTTTTATTTTTTTATTATAATATTTTTAAATTATGTTAGTCATCATACAGTACATCCCTGGTTTTTGATGTAAAGTTCGATGATTCATTAGTTGCGTATAACACCCAGTGCACCATGCAATATGTGCCCTCCTTAATACCCATCACCAATCTATCCCATTCCCCCACCCTCCTCCCCTCTGAAGCCCTCAGTTTGTTTCTCAGAGTCCATAGTCTCTCATGCTTCATTCCCCCTTCTGATTACCCCCCCTTTCTTTATCCCTTTCTTCTCCTACCAATCTTCCTCTAGGAACTCCTTTATGACATGGTTCATTACATGATTCAGATAGCGTAAGATAAAATGTGTAATACTAGTGCTAATTCCACCTCAAACAGCACATCTCAGTCCTTACTTAATTTGGTTTTTGTTCATTTATGTTAGTTTATGTTTAGATGAAATGTTTCTAGAAGGCACAGTACAGGACTTACAGGCTGAGCTGCATACCCCCAAATTCATGTTGAAGCCCTCTCCTCCTCCACTTTGTGCCTTTTCACAATGCCAAGCAGAGTTAGATAAGATTTATTCAGGGGTTAAAAGCCCAGTTACACTTATGTGTACTTATCCCTTTTGTCTTTTCTGCTGCTTTATACATTTTACTTCTGTACTGAAAACCTATAGAAACTTTAGTTTCGATCTAACGAGAAGTGAGCATTTAGCTATTAGCCTGGATTATTCAGCTAATTAAATGTTACAATTTAATAATTTAGAATTTTGGAACTGAGCCCTTTTAATACTTAGTAACTTTTATATCATTGAGTTTCCCAGCATATTTTAGAAAAATGAGCTTATCTTGTCTTCCCTGAGGAAGCTCTTGAAGGTAGGGAACTCTTCATCTTTGAAGCCCTCACAGAACTGAGACATAGTCTTTGTACAGAGCAGGAGCTCAAGACATGTCTGCTGAATTGAATACTCTCACCTCCAAATTAGCTTGAGAGGTGAAGATGTTTACGCACACTATCCTAAGGAACAGAAAGCAATACTGCTAATAAATATATATAGGATTGATAACCTTTACCAAAGACTCCACTTACTTAGTGATGGCAAGGAAAGAGCCACCCACTAGAGATGTCATGCTAGGTTCTTGTTTAAATTCCATTTGCAATCAGAGGAGCTTGTTAAATTTTAAGACTGAAAGGTATTTGTATGAAGAGTGCCATGGACATTGTGCTTACTCTTAATTTGGTAAATGTCATTTCTATTCAGTTGTTTGAAATTAAATTACAGATCTTTATATCAGTGAGAAACATACAAAATACTGCACATATGGTAAGAATAAGAGTGAAAGCTTGTAGTCATGGCAGGCTAAGAGGTTTTGATCTGAGGTGAAAATATGATTTGTTTGGAAATCCCTTCTAATCCACTAGTATGTTTTCTTAATTTTCTCCAGTGACTCAAATATTTTCAGAGCATATGTAGGCCAAGCCATTTGAGCACTTAGAAATAATAACTGTACTTTGGGTATGCGGCTTGTTACTGTGATATTCCTTGAGAACAAAAGACACAGAAAAGGGATTTTTTTTTTTAAAGGTACATTTCATTCAGGTGCATTAGATCCTGACTAGGGAGCTAAAATAACCCATTTTCAGGGCTTTTCAGAGTGATTACGCTCTGCATTTGCTGCAGAGTAGCTCTGATCAGGAGAAAGGGTTTAAATAATCCCATCAATGATCATCCTTTTTCTCACTTGCGTTTTGCTGGGCGCTTTCTTTTCATTATAATTGATGCTTTCTTGTCTGTATCTATTGTTAATAAAACAGCTTCTTTTTTTTTGGTGAAGGGGAAAGGTTGGATATGTGGCCTTTGGATTCCTGATGATGGACAAATGTTCACACACACTGTCTACTGCTGGCAAAATAACCGAGTGAAACTGGACATCCAAGGTACGAGTTATCTGTGTTTGAACACACGGCATAGGACATGCAACTGTCAGCCATAGTCACATGGGAAATGAGTTCTTTAATAAAATAATGTTTTATACCTATGTGTAACCACTAACAGAGCAGTTTCTTTGATTAGAATAAAAAATAATTCTGGGTGAGACTAGAGTGTTAGCTCCACATGTAAAATTCATTCACTGTTAATCATATTCAATTTCGCGTAGGAAAGAGTTGAAGCCAGAAAGGTACAAAGTTCCGTAGGAGGTCATTTAAGTGGTTAATGTGATAAAAACAAGGGCTTTAATAGTAGAATCATCCCAAACTTTGTAGAAAGAAAGGGTATGTCTGTGAAAATCTTTTATATCACAAGATGTTTTCTGGTCATCTTGTGACAAAAGAATGGTCCTTTTTTATTTTTTATTTTTTTTTAGATTTTATTTATTTATTTGACAGAGACAGAGACAGCCAGCGAGAGAGGGAACACAAGCAGGGGGAGTGGAAGAGGAAGAAGCAGGCTCATAGCAGAGGAGCCTGATGTGGGGCTCGATCCCATAACGCCGGGATCACGCCCTGAGCCGAAGGCAGACGCTCAACCGCTGTGCCACCCAGGCGCCCCAAGAATGGTCCTTTTTTAAAGATGTGTTATGCATTTTTATTTTTCAATAGCTATTCCAAATTCACTGACCTTTTCTATGACATTAATAGCTACTTAAAAAAAGTTTATTCTGGGGCTCCTGGGTGGCACAGTGGTTAAGCGTCTGCCTTCGGCTCAGGGCGTGATCCTGGCATTACAGGATCAAGCCCCACATCGGGCTCCTCCGCTATGAGCCTGCTTCTTCCTCTCCCACTCCCCCTGCTTGTGTTCCCTCTCTCGCTGGCTGTCTCTATCTCTGTCAAATAAATAAATAAAATCTTTAAAAAAAAAGTTTATTCTGCTTCTTCGAGGCAAGGGTGATATTTTTATCAATGAGAGAAAATATCTGCTTTTCAAAAGAACTCTTGCTATGGAGAAACATCTTGAAAATGGATATTTGGAAATGTTTCTATCGTTATATGATTTTGTGGTTGAAAACAATGTGTCTCAACCACAAAACCTTGATAGTTCTATACTTTAAAAACTAGAATTTTCTAACTGGTATAAAAGTTTCCAGAAGAGAAAATCAGTGGGTTTGATTAGTTTGTAAGAACTGATTGACCTCAGAGATGCTGGGAATTTATGAGCTTAATTTCAAAAAGGCCTTTCCATAACTGGTGGTTGGGATTAAAAAATCATAATGTTGAAAGTATCTTTTTTTCCTTCTATTATATGTGAACATAGCATCCTACATGAATTTTTAGGTCATAGAATTGAAAAAGTCTCATAAAACAATGAATAATAAATGAATATCATTCAAAAAATTTAAATATTTTATTAATATTTCTAATGCATAAAAAGTTTTAAAAATTAGTCGTAAATTTAAAATATTTAAATATTTAAATTCATATATAAAATGTTTGAGAAATTTAAAAGTTATATTCGTATAACTTACAAATAAGTATAATTATCAATATAATTTATAAATAAAAAGATATCTATGGAAAGTATAGTTAAATCTTTTTACTGTTAGAGATGTGCAATCAAAAAAGTTGAGAGATCACTGTTCTATACATATAACTGAGTCTCAGTCCCAGATTCCCTGGAAAGAGATGATTGGTTTAGTTGCGTCACATGCCCATCTCTGATTTAATCATCTGTGGCCAAGGGAGGAAGGTGGCATAATTATAGATATCCAGAATAGCTGGGTGTTTAGGATTCCAGTCATAATAACATGATTTCATGGAGAAGCAACAATTTATTATCAGATGAAAATATTCAATATTGTCATATTTGTCTCCTCTCAAGTATCTATCCTGCTTAATACCAGCCTGACTCTTCTCACCTCACAACATATTTTTCCAGTCATTTTTACTGATAAATATTGTAAACTTTGACAGTGAAAATGCAACCTCAGTGTAACTAGATTGTGAAGTGAAATTGTCACTCTTACAAACATTTAAGGATTTCATGAGGTTGAAGAAAATGATGTTGCTCAGATCACATACAAATGAGGTTTGGGATAGTCAGGTAAGTTAACAACTGAAGAGAAAACCAGTAAGGGTTATGACATCATAGATCCTCAAAGCAAATGATTTGAATAACAAAGGTAGATACTGATAATGGTAGATTAATATGTCCTTGAGTATTTTGAGAAGTTATCCTCTGTATAATCTTATTACACAAATTAAACATGAAGTGAGGGATATTATATAATGCTATTATAGTCTTTTTGTTAAAAAAGTTATGTCTCCCAACATAAATATTTTAGTTGTTCAAACTCAAATATATGAGTTCTTCAAACTTAGTACATAGTTGTGCCAATTAGAATCTAATTACAAAAGTAAGATAAACTTATTTTCTTAAATTTTAATTTCATTTATTAAAGATAAAGCCCTAATCAAATGTTTTCCCTCAGTTATCTCCTATGGGATTGTGTTCCTTATTTGAGGATCTGATGCTCAGTTTACTGGCTATAAGGCTGACCCTCCCGAGAGCTGTGGGTAGGAAGCTGTGTTTTGTACCTAGCCCTTTGCACCTTCTTTGACTAATCCCTAATCATTTGTGTCTTCAAACCTGATCCAGCTTGAACCCTAATCCTTCGGGGTCTTTCTGGGTTTCTTATTTGTTGATGTGAAAAATTAATTTGAACTAAGGTGTTTATAAAAGACAATAGCTCAAAAAGTTACTCTTCCCTGAAAATACCTTTTTTACCTAAAACCAAGAGGTGAAATAGGAGAGGTTTGGGGATTATAGGCAGGGGGCCTTTTCTGTCACCTGTTGCCCTTTGCACCACCTGTTGTCTCTGTACCACCAACTCCGATTCCCTTGGGGGTCCCTGGGGTGGGATCTTTGCACACTCATGCCCACATTGACATTTTGGCCCTAACCATCCCACAGACTAGGAATGGCAAACAGATTTGATCTCATGTGCCAGCTCTGATCCACTGGGAGTGACTGCCTGGAGAACTGCAATGAAAAGGTTTCTGGGACTACGTGCAGTTCAGCAGGAAAGATTGTATTGATTGATTAATGATGTCTGGCATGGTCACTGGAGGTGGGATGGTAGCACACACACCACATCCTTGCTATCCTTGTCCTAGATTGTGCCATGGCAGTGAGTATTTCTGCACCATATGGAGGTCATTTGTCACCACGTAGCTCTTAAGTGTTTACCAAGGCTCAGGGTTTACTATTAAGTTCTCATGACCCACAGCAGGTCCTAGTGTGCATTTTTTGTATATGCCTATGACTGTGCATATAAGATTAGTAGCACCATCTTGGTATACACAGAATGGTTCTTTATTTCTACTTATGCTAAATACAATTGATTTCACTAAAGGGAACCTTGCTTTCATTAGAGAGAACCAAGGTGTGAAATTGTCAAGCATCATGCTCTGGATACAAAGAATATTTCAGATTTGGTCATTCATCCTTTGAAACATACCCAGAGTAGACATTTCTATGCAACTCAAACTTACAGAAGATATTATCATTTTTTTCCCCCTGTCACTTCCAGCATGATGTGCTTTTATACCTTCTGTACTGTCAGGGAAATTTGAGTAGCTTTCAGAGTTAGAAGCTTCAGGGACAATTCTGTTAGGAAAAAACCCCAGGGGGAAACAGTACGGGCTAAAGACCCTTATTTTAGCCAACACATACAAGAACATTAGGAAGTAAATGTTTGCTGTGGTTTTATTGGATTCTAGTTAACTTCACCCCTGAGCCCCAAGGTCCCTGTGGGAATGAGGTGTGCCTCATCAATGTGTAATCTTTTTAAAGCCTGCACTCTCATGGTATGGTCTCAGAACACTGTTGTGGTTAAAATAATACCATCCAGCATTTAAAAATAAATTCCAAAGCTCTCAGCTCTTCTTTTGACTTTCCTGAACTCTGCAAGGGGAGATAAGGAGACTGTAGTAATATATCTTTAACATCTTTTCTCTTCCATCCACTTCTCTTACACTGAAGCAGCTCCCCTATCTCCCTCACATCAGCCTCCCTCCAAAAACCCTACATCCGCTGCACCAGTTCTCGCTTCTCTGCCTCTTGTCATCCTCACCAGCTCTTTTCCTTTGCATTACAAAGTCCAAGAGAGCTTATTTAGCCAAGCAGGACCATCCCTTTCTGGGAGGTGGGGTAAGAAGTGTCAAGACAGAATTCTCTTAAGCATAGAAGGAAGAGAAAGGCTGAGAACCATCATACATGAACTGTTTCCCTCTTATGTATTTCATGTACATCCCTTAGAAATTAACTCTCAGGTTGTCAAATCCTGGATTGTGTTGCAGTCACTGGGAAAAGAAGGCTTGGATGACAGCTTTCACACTAAGTACTCTACAGTCTTTTCGACCCCTCACCTGGGTCTGCCTTTGGGATGCCATTGCTCCCGCTCTGTCTCTGGGGGTTGAGAGCTGTTGCTCTGGGCCCTATGTTTCAGTAACTGACTCTGGTGCCCACTAATCTGTTCCCAAGATACATTTGTCATGGCCTTTTCCCCACTGGCACTGGGGGGATGTCCCTTCTAGATGGCATCTTTTGAGATGGCTGTCTTTCTGTTTTACTTCTCTAGGTCCTCTTCCAAAGTGGGTCTTGAGTTGCATATTCAGTTGGTAATTAAGCTCCAAACTCAATATTTTATTACAGTGTGAGGCAATTTGGGGGTACACAGATGGGTAAATTATAGCTATAGAACCTTACTAACTAGTCCATTGCTTTAACAGCCCCTGCTTTGTGTCACTTCTAGAGCTGCCTTTAAGCCCAACCTTCACCTTACTGTAGGTGCAACCTCTCAGGTGGATTTTATTGTTTCCTCTTCTAGCTTCTTGATCAAGTTTTCCTTTTATTAGTCCTCCCGGGAGAATTTCTCTTTGCTTGCTTATCCTCGATCTCAAACTTTTTCTTTCTTTTTTTAAACAAAACATTTCCTCATTGTATATGGAAGTCAAAGATGCATGCTTACTATAGAAATTAGGAAAATACAAAAAAGTGCAAAGACAAACCATCCACAATCATAGAAATAACCATAGTTAAAGTTTGGTAAATTTCCTTTGCTTTTACATAATTGCAAATATGCTGAATATTTGATATGTATTCTGTTTTTTCTCCTTATCTTTTCTTCTGATTTAATCTGTACCAACCCCTAGCAAAGTCATGATGTTGTTACTACATTGTTATTTGCGTGTGCGTGTGCATGTGCATGTGTGTGTATGCACATGTATGCATGCACACACAGGTGCATGCATGCTCACACACACACACACACACACACACACACACTGTAACTGGTGTCTTTGGGTCAGGTGCTGAGCTCCCGGACACTCTACAGCCTGACTCACAACACTACATTTTGGCCTTCTTTTACTAGACAGTTACTTTGTTCTTACCTGTTCTGTGTCCTCTTCTTGACCTTTATGGATATATATGGATTCTGGTTGATTAAAGGAATTATTATATGATTCCAAAGCCTAACTTTACATTGGTTAACAGATAACACTATGTACATATAAGAGGGAGGCCCACTTTTTTATAATTGCCTCTTGATCCACTTCCCATGGTATTTGGAATCTCAATCTCTACTCTCCTCAATCTTAGCTCAATTGCTTCTTCCTAAGAGCCTGCAGCCTCTATCAATTGCTAGGAAACAAGGTCTGAGTACCCAAAGAGTTTCCTGTTATTCTTTTGTAAAATGATGGCAAGGAGATTTGATAAAAGCTGAATGAATTTTTAGTCTAGGATGTTCTGTTCTTAAGCTATAATTGCTGTTTTCCCTTTAACTCTAGAAGTGATTCTGCCAAACAAAGGAAACTTTAGTCTTCACGTGTGTATTATTACTGTTTCATAAAAATTTTCCTTTAAGTATGTGATTAAAAAAAGATCTCTGCATCATTAAAGGTGATTTTCTTTTGTCTTGGTACTGGTTTTATGAATGTCAGGGGAAAGATGCACTTTAAAAATGAGCCTTCTGGGATGTGCTTATTCTACAAAGTGAGATACATTTGATTGTAGTAAATATAAAAACCATGAAATAACCAATTAAAAGTAATTTTAGAATTTAAAAATGCTAAATCAAACTCTTGGTTATTAAGGTGTATTACCTAGATGATGTCCATTTGATCTTTAAATTTAATACTACTGAGGGTAACATAAGAGAGTAAGGATTAGGGGCACCTGGGTGGCTCAGTCGGTTAAGTGTCTGACTTTTGATCTCAGCCCAGGTCTTGATTTCAGGGTCATGAGTTCAAGCTCCACATTGGACTCCATGCTGAGCATGGAGTCTACTTAAAAAAAAAGGGGGGGGGGAACATCTTCATAAAAAAAAAGAGAGAGTAAGGATTAAATGGTATTTGGAGGAATTTAAGTTAGACATTAGAAGATTTGCAGAATTCAGAGAAACCAGTATCCATGGTCATAGATAAGAGAAGCCTTATCTTGGGATATATTAATAAGTGAGTAGTTTGGGGGTGCCTGGGTGGCTCAGCTGGCTAAGCATCTGACTCTTGATTTCAGCTCAGGTCATGATCTCAGGGTCATGAGGCCAAGTCCAGTGTCAGGTTCTGGACTAAGTGCAGAATCTGCTTGTCCCTCTCCCTCTGCTCTTCCCTCCACTTGCACGCTCTCTCTCTCTCAAATAAATAAAATATTAAAAAAATAAGTGAGTAGTCTGTCTCCTTGTTTTACCCTTCAAGGAATCAACATTATGATTCAGGAATGCCTCTTTCTAATCAATTATATGCCCTGCAGGTGACTGTGAGTCTTGGTTTTGAGTGTTTTAATCTGGTGAGAGATGTTATAAGATTAATGGAAAATAAATATGGTTTCATGAGTTACGTTTTTCTTGCTGTCATAAATACTCCAATGAGCTAAATTACTTCCACTTATTCGAGTGGAGAGATCAGGTTCAACATGTACTACACTGAATAGCCTTAGGGTATTTATTGTCTATCATGTTTTCTTCCTTCGCACAAGAGAAGCAACTTGAAGTCATTGATGATTATATACGGGAGGAACCCATAGATCATGGATATCCCGGGGCAGCAATGCATGAACTAGAATGGGAATCACGTAGAAGGGTTAGAATGAACCTTGGTTGTACGCATTCCTTGCTTTATTGCTATTCCAGTGGTTGGGTCCATGAGTGTATAACCCTCTTTTTTTTTGCCTATATCAGAATTGGAATGATGCAAGCTGCTCTGGAAGCTAAAACTGTGCTGCCAGAAGTGGGTGAGGAAGCAGAATATCAGCAGGTCAGAAGGTAGCCCTGAGCTCTGTGGGGATAGGACCCAGGTAGGCCTTGTTCTTTGCTGTACCCCAAGTACCTAGCATAGTTCCTGCATAGCACAGGCACTCAGTAGTTCAAGTTGACCCTTGAACAGTGTAGCGGTTAAGGGTACCAACCCTCCACATGGTTGAAAATCTGTGTATAACTTTGACTTGCCCAAAACTTAACTACTAATAGTCTACTGTTTGAAAGCCTTACTGATAACATAAACAGTTGATTAACACATATTTTGCATGTTGTATGTATTACATACTATGTTCTTACAATAAATTAAACTTGAGAAAAATGTTATTAAGAAAATTATAAGAGAAAATACATTTATAATACTGTACTGTATGTATAATAAATCTACATGTATGTGGACCGATGTGGTTCAAACCTGTGTTGTTCAAGGGTCAACTTTACTATTGAATTACTAAAAGTGTTGATCACTCCATGGCTAAACTGGTCTCCTTCCTCAAGGGTCCTTGCTGAATCTCTAGTAGAAGCTCTAGAGATCTCCGCCTTAGAGCCTTCAGTCTTTGCCTGGCCAACAGAGGTGTGGCTCTACAGTGCTGGCTGGGTTCTGGAGCCAGGATTGGCTTTGGGAATACAGACACGGACATTTGCAGACAGTTTCAGGGGAAGCCAGGGGCAAGAACCAAGCTGGATTTAGTATCAGTCTGAAGGGTCTCTGTGGAGAGGCACAGAGATGGAGCAGTTGTTATGGAAGATGGACAGACTCTTGAAGTGCTAGATGGACAGGGGGCTTTCATGAGGCAAATTCATCCTCACCTAGGATATCAAACTTCTGAGTACCTTTGGGAGAAGCTTTTTCTACTCTTGACTTCTTGATGCAGGGCCCCAAATCCCTTGCCCCACCCCTCTTAGGAATTTGCTGTATTTTCTGCCTCAGGCAACAAGACCCAAGGAGTCCACCAGGAATCCAAATAAGGTTCAGACTTTCTTTTCCCAAGCAGAGTAGCAACTTCTAGAATTAGCTATGTCTTCAGCAGGTACCATCAAAATGTTGCCTCAGTAATTCCAGCTCCCCAGGACTCCCAGAAGGTCTGGGATTGAAGCCAACAGTCACAGGCTCAGCCCTCCAGGAAGCAAGTTTGTCATCATTACCAGCTCCTGAGATTCACTAGTTGATCCCCACAGCTTTTCCCCTTGGTGGTTTCTGAGGGCATCGAAGGTAAAGACTTCATGCTAGATGGTCTTACCTTAGGCTTCGTGAAGGCAGCACTCACAGAGACTTTGAGCCTTTAAAGAATTGCCATTTTTGGATACAGACGTAGTGAAGAGAAGGGCCATATGCACCCCAATGTTCATAGCAGCAATGTCCACAATAGCTAAATCGTGGAAGGAGCCGAGATGCCCTTCAACAGATGACTGGATTAAGAAGTTGTGGTCCATATATACAATGGAATATTACTCAGCTATCAGAAAGAACGAGTTCTCAACATTTGCTACAACATGGACAGCACTGGAGGAGATAATGCTAAGTGAAATAAGTCAAGCAGAGAAAGACAACTATCATATGATTTCTCTCATCTACGGAACATAAGAACTAGGATGATCGGTAGGGGAAGAAAGGGATAAAGAAAGGGGGGGTAATCAGAAGGGGGAATGAAACATGAGAGACTATGGACTATGAGAAACAAACTGAGGACTTCAGAGGGGAGGGGGGTGGGGGAATGGGATAGACCGGTGATGGGTAGTAAGGAGGGCACGTATTGCATGGTGCACTGGGTGTTATACACAACTAATGAATCATCGAGCCTTACATCGGAAACCGGGGATGTACTGTATGGTGACTAACATAATATAATAAAAAATCATTAAAAAAAAAAAAAATAAAGAATTGCCATTTTTGATGCCAAGTGTATCTCTCAAATAGAAGAAGTTTAACAGAATTAACAACAGTCTCTTTGTCTGGATGCAAGATGGTTTTTAACCTACAATGCTTTTAGGATCCTGTCGGTGCACCCTCAGCTTCCTTGAGGCAATTAAACCAGGCTGTTGGCAATATGCAGACTGCAGTGGCTCTTTTGCTGGAGTTTGAGTTTTTTAAGAGCATTTTCTCAACATGTCTGGAAGAGATTGGGTTTGACTGGTGCGGAGAGAGAAAATTTCCAATGGGGGTCCTTTTGAATTTTCAGTTATTTACTATCTCTGGCTCTAAACCATGTTGGCAACATTGTGACAGGCCCAAGTACTCCCCAGCAACTTCATTTTCATCCAAACCAGCAAGGTTCAATTTAGTGGGCTAATCTAGTAACTAGAAGAAACTATATAAACTGTTAGGTCACGGAGCAATCTTACTAAAAGGTATCTTATTGGACTACATGGAGAAATTTGGGCAATGGAAGACTCAGGACCTTTTTAAGCTTTCTGTAGATTCTTCTGGAGGCTTCATCACTTATGCCAAGCACAGTAAAATGTACCCACATCTCAATTAAATGTAAAAATTTCCATAAAATGTTGAAAGGATTTTTATGATTTTGCTTTTGGAATTATTTGCCTATGAATGACTTATTAAATGTATAGTTGACTATGTCTTATCAATCATCATACCTACTCAGAAATTCTTGTAAAACGGGGCACCTGGGTGGCTCAGTCAGTTAAGCATCTGCCTTCAGCTTCGGTCATGGTCCCATAGTCCTGGGATCAAGCCCCATGTCTGGCTCTCTGCTCAGTGGGTAGCCTGCTTCTCCCTCTCCCTCTCCCTCTCCTCCCCATTCATGTTCTCTCTCACTTGCTCTGCTCTTTCTTTCTCTCAAATAAATAAATAAATCTTAAAAAAAAGAAATTCTTGTAAAATGAGAATCTAATCCACAAATTATTCTCACATGCAATGATTTTTTTATGAATAATAAACTATTAACAAAGTTGACATAATGTTACATTTTGCAGGATGTTAATTAAATGCTTATTAATTTCAGTTTGCTTTTCTGTAGCTTGGAACCAATTCATTTTTTTCCTTTTTTTTTTTTTTTTGAAGATTTTATTTATTTATGTGACAGAGACAGCCAGCGAGAGAGGGAACACAGCAGGGGGAGTGGGAGAGGAAGAAGCAGGCTCCCAGCAGAGGAGCCTGATGTGGGACTCGATCCCGGAACGCCAGGATCACGCCCTGAGCTGAAGGCAGACGCTTTAACGACTGTGCTGCCCAAGCGCCCCCATTTTTTTCCTTTTTTACAAGCCTGTGGAAAGCCTGTAGGCCTTAGCACTGGACCTTTTGGTCCAACAGATAAAACAGCCCTGAGGGAATTTGACTATAATATTTGGCTCAGGAATAAAGTTTTAAGGGTATAGAGTTATTAGAAATTAACAGTAAATTAGCTATGAGTTTCCTGGTTAGCCAAAGTAAAATTAGAAACCAAGCTAGTGATGGAACCAGCATCAGAACCTCCCCTTAGACTGGTTTGTTTTTTGT
Source organism: Ursus arctos (assembly GCF_023065955.2). Lineage (NCBI taxonomy): Eukaryota > Metazoa > Chordata > Mammalia > Carnivora > Ursidae > Ursus > Ursus arctos. The sequence goes on along the minus strand of NW_026622852.1, from coordinate 23,879,271 downwards.
TCCATTTAAAAATTGTTTTTTATCGAATTTACTTCTTTTGGTCTTAAAATATTTTTTGTTTAGGGGCGCCTGGGTGGCACAGCGGTTAAGCATCTGCCTTCGGCTCAGGGCGTGATCCCAGCATTGTGGCATCAAGCCCCACATCAGGCTCCTCTGCTATGAGCCTGCTTCTTCCTCTCCCACTCCCCCTGCTTGTGTTCCCTCTCTCGCTGGCTGTCTCTATCTCTGTCAAGTAAATAAATAAAATCTTTAAAAAAAAATTTTTTTTTTGTTGTTTAGCATTCTCTTTCTTTCTTTCCATCGGTTCAGTCTGTGGGGATGATGGTCTTTGTGAGGACAGTGAGAGCTGCTCTGTGTACCCAGCTGACTGTGGGAAATGTCCACTTCCTGGAGATGACTGGGTGATGATTACCCTTCCAGTCAGCTTGGTCTCTAGTGCCTCTGCCTTGACCATTCTGATAAGAATCAACCAACATCTCATGCCAAATTTTCCTTGGTTATATGTTCCTTATGTCTATTATTCCCTGTTGGGATCTGACATCTTAGAGTTCTGTATCATCAGGAGTCTTTGAAATTATATAATCCATCCCCATTACTTTACAAATGAGGAAACTGAGATCCAGATATGTTAAGTGACTTGCCCAAGGCCACACAGTAGCAACTAACCTTTATTGAGCTTCTACATAGGTCTTATTTAATTCTCACAGCAAAACTGATAAATAAATATTATTATCCTTTTTTTAGTAGGTGAGGAAAATGAGGAACAAGTGTGAAGTGCTTTGCCCAAGGTCACAAGAAGAGTAAGTGAGGGAGCTGGGGTTTGAACCCAGTCTGACTAGTTCATCTCTTTGTACAACCTCCCACTCTGTTTTGCCTCTTAAGAGAATGACTGAGCTTGGATTGAATCCAGTTCTCTGTGAGTCTAGTGCTCTTTCTGCCATACTTTAGAGAAGACAGTATTGGGCCTTAAATTCCCCTTAGTCTGGAGAAGTGTGCAAGACCAGCCTTGGAGTTTGAAAAGGTCAGCACTGAGCTTGATTAGCACTGTCTGGCCCTGATTTTGGGGGATTGTTTCTTTGGCCAACAGAGTCAGTCTCTATAGAAATTTCTGGTTTTCACATGGGTTCTTTGGTTGCCTAATGCAAATAGGTTTATATCTATGGTTCTTAGCCACACTATTAAGATGCATTGGTATGGGGTAATGAGTATGATGTGCCAGTAATTAATAACAATTAAAGTAATCTGGGACTGTTGCAGCTGGAGATGGCAGAATTGGCAGCTGGGGCTTCTTTGCCTCTCTCAGAGCCTCAGTGAAAGGAACAGGGCATGCAGTACATTCTGCATTGAGGGCATTGAGATAAATGGTCTCAATCCTCTATCTGCTTCAAGAAGTAAACTTTAATGAGTATATCTTGCCACACTTTGTAGGGCTCTGTATTTTTTATTCTTATTTTACAAAGGCAGAGTATTTCTAATAGGAGAGAGGAGAGCAAGCTCTATTAAAAGAACAACATACACATATACACACACATCCATATCAATGGTTGCCAACTAATCTGGTAATTTGAATCTTTGTTGACGCTTGATATTATGCAGATAAGGGGATAATCATCTCTGGGCCCAGTCCAGCATGGAATCCCATTCAATGAATAAGAGACCAGCAAATAATAATTATAAACAAATTAAAGCATTCTTGCTGTCTTTCCTGAAAATGCAGGGCTTCTTAAAGATCCCACTTTTTTCCTTCTCAAAGTCTCTTCCCAACAGTGTAGCTGCTCCAAAGTCTCTCTTCTCCCCCAGTACAAGCTACTCCCCTGGGTCTTTACCCAGCTGAACCTACATAAAGTCGCTTATCTCTTCCTTCTCCCTTCTTTGCTCAGCTCTTCATTATCTAGGTCAACATAGCCTTTTGGGCACTCTAATTTTCTGTCTTCCCCTATTATCTTGGTTCTGTGCAATAAAGGTCTAGGAATGGATCTGGAAGTTAAGGTAACTTCCTCCTTACATGGAAGTGGGGAGTGATTTGGTGGAGACCCTGGGACTACTCATGCATTTTTTTTTTTTGGTCCCCTGTCAAATCAACTTCATGTGTATCCACTGTAGCACATTTAAAAACTCAAATTCTTACCAGCTCATGCTCTAATGTGTGGGCTCCTCCTCCTGTCATGTGGTCTGTATCTAGAAAATTGACAAAGTGCATTTAAACATTATTCTTGAAACTATTATTACGAAGGCTCAGTTACCCCCAAAATCTATGTAGTATATTCTAATATTAAAGGTCAATGGTTTGACATTTTCTATTGTTTTGGATTGTTGCTGATAATGTTTTCCTCCCTGGGATAGATAATAGAGCTTGTTGACATGGAGGCAGAATGTGTGTGGGGATGCGAGAGAGAAATAGTTCCTTGGAGCCTTTAATAGAATGGAAAGGAATTCAGAAGATTGCTAAAGAATGATTACAGAGAAGTAGGGGCAGAGTAGGGAGGAAGAATAGCATTAGCTTTTGAAGGGCTAGAAAACAGAATATTTTTATTTTGAAGCTGAAATGTACAGTCTATCAACATTAAAGATAAATCTGAAATAAAGTCATGTGACATTTAAAAAATTGTGTTGAATTCTCAAATCTTTGTTCTTATTTATATGGCTTTTAAAAAAGAAGATTTTATTTATTTATTTGAGAGAGAGAGCACACAAGCTGGGAGAGGGGCAGAGGGAGAGAGAGAAGCAGGCTCCCCACTGAGCAGGGAGCCCTACTTGGGGTTGGATCCCAGAACCCCAGGATCATGACCTGAGCCAAAAGCAGACGCTTAACCAACTGAGCCATGCAGGTGCCCTGAAATTCATATGGCTTTTTATTTTATTTATTTTATTTTTTTAAAAGATTTTATTTATTTATTTGACAGAGAGAGAGACAGCCAGCGAGAGAGGGAACACACAAGCAGGGAGAGTGGAAGAGGAAGAAGCAGGCCTTCAGTGTAGGAGCCTGATGTGGGGCTTGATCCCAGGACTCTGGGATTACTCTCTGAGCTGAAGGCAGACACTTAACAACTGAGCCACACAGGCACCCCTCATGTGGCTTTTTAAGTTAAATCCTATTAAACCCATTGTGATTGACTATGCTAATGAGTACCATCATCTTATTGGTAGTCTTACTGTTGCTAATGATGAATAATTAAGTATTGATTTTGTGCTGAATTTTACTGGTTTTTTTTCCCCTTCTTTTCTTACGTGGAGCCCAATGCTGGGCTTCAACTCATCACTCAGAGATCAAGACCCGAGCTGAGATCAAGAGTCAGATGCTCAGCTGACCAAGCCACCCAACCATCCCTGAATTTTACTGTTTTGATTAATTTTTACTGTAAAACATTTCAATCATATTTCAATCTTTCTTTCTTTCTTTTTTTTTTTTTTTAAGTTTTTTCAGTATCTTTTTTTTTTTTAAGGTGGCTTCAAAAGATGTTTTCGGATAAAGCTGGATAGTAGATTTCACTTATATCGCACAAAATTTGTAAACAGCCAGAATCAGAGTTTTATTCCCACGTCCCTCATAACCCATGTTCACTAATGTGTACTCAAAATTGGTTGAGATTAGAGTAGTTAGGATCTAGCCACCTAGATTCATGCCATTTGGTCCTGATAGCCTAGTGCCTGTGGTTCTTAGGCCAAACTCACAGGGGTTGCCTGAGAGTACCATGATTTAGACAAAGAGGAGAGTTGGGCCAGTGAATATTTAAATCACCTGCTGAGAAATGCTGAGTGGTGGGTAAAATGAGTGAAAGATTGGATTTTTGTCACACTTCTAACTTTTGCAAGGACATTGTGGAAGGTTATAGATCTTGTTCTCTCTCTTTTTTTATAGTAACACACTAAAAAAAAAAAACAAAACCCAACCCAGGAGAAATGGACAAAAGATAAAATCTCCTTTTGGAAGCTGATGAAAATTGTCAGATTAGATGGGCTCTTTGGGAATCATTACTTCTTATAATGCTCTGCGTATACCCAGAGAGCACAGGAAATCACATGTCAAGGTCACTCTGCTCAGCAGAAAATTTCCTTAATACCACATAATAATGAGTGAAATGAATGCAAATGAGGTTTTGACCACCAGCCCACCTCATTAGGACTGTCTGCACTCCAGCTCTACTTTTCCTACTTTTTCTGGGCTGTGTAGTAGCCTCAGTTCAAAGGCCCCAGCTTTTTAATACCAATGGTTGATGCTTTTCTGCTGAAATTCTATGGGCTTAAGCAGCCAGATTCAGGGTTGGTGCCTCCAGGTTAGAGCCCCTCCCCCACCCCGCCCCTTCCCTCGGTGGGCCTCCCCCCCCCCATCCCCAAAGGCAGACTAGATTTCCCCTTGTGATTATGGAAACCTGTTGTACCTAGAAAACCAACAGTGAGGGCTCTGCCATTTCAGTCAGAAATTCTGTCTTGATATTCAGAATGATCAGTCTCCTAGTTATGGTTTGGAAAGATAAACAGGCCCCCAGCCAGATAGGACGAAAAATACTGTCCCAAATTCATATGCAAAAACAGAGTGATTGGAGTGCCTTTAGGAGATAAAATAGGTGAGTTTTTACCAAGGAAAGTCATTAGTCAGTATTTCCAGGTTATTTTACTATATATTCTTGTGAAAAAGGAAAGGAACTCATATTCAATAGGCGATTACTTTGTGCCAGGTGCTGTATGCATTTTAACCCATAGTCAGCTCTATCGTTGTTCCCTTGCAGAATGAAGAAACTGAGGCTCAGAAGTTGTCACTTGCTCAGGAACTTAACAGGTAGTAAAGCTGAAATTCTAACCACTTCTGACCTGAAGCCTTATTCTCTCTCAAGAGGTTCTTTCTGAAAAAATGTAAAAATTGCAAAATATACCATTCGTCACTTCGGTACTGCCTGGTGTCCTTCCACAGCTGTCAATTTAGCTGGGAACTAAATCTTTAGGTAACAGTTGGAAAGTAGTGAATCCCCTCACTGGAGTTATTGAAGGGGATGTTGGTGTTTTGGTTTTTTCTTTTTTCCTAATTTTTGTTTAAATTCTAGTTAGTTAACATATAGTGTAATATTGTTTTCAAGAGTAGAATTTAGTGATTCACCACTTACATATAACACCCAGTGCTCATCACCCAACAAGTGTCCTTCTTAATAGCCATCACCCATCTAGTGAAGGGGACATTGGTTAATCAAATGTTTACTCTCTTGTAGAAGGTATTTGTGTATCTGATGAGGCAATATGTGCTAGTAGTGGCTTATGTATTACTGATGGGAAATTAAAAAACAACAACTATATTTTAATGCATATTAGAAAAATATTAACCAGAATATCAGCTTGTGATTGCATAGATATTGTTTAGACATAGCTCAAGAAAATAAATAAGCTTTTTTACAGAAACACATGAAGTAGATAATGGTGGCCCAAGATATTAAAAAAATTGTGATGGTAGCATGTGACTGATGATGTTTGGGAATCATCACAATTAGGAATGGCCAAATAATGTTAACTCTGAGGGATGGTAAGTCTAAGTAGCCTTTGGTAACTTTCCAATTACCTAGAGATTATATTCTACAAAATAGAATTCCTAACTAGCTCTGTCTGCTATCCAGCTCATTTTTGGGGCATTAAATTCCAGTGTCGGTTCTTATGAGAGCAGGGAATTCAAATTAATTTGAGCCTCAGCCTATCCAAAATCTAATTATGTGGAAAAAATGTAATACAACAAAAGTGAAAGAAAAGGATTTTTATATGGCCCAACTTTCCGGATCCCTAGGATCACAGTTATAAATAACCATATAAATGGCATCTCTTTGCCAATAAACTATATCTCTTTTTAATTCATTTTAGGCAGTGACAGAAAATTATTTGAACCCAGGTTCTAGTCCTGGCTCTATCACTAACCAGGTGTGTGATCTGGGGGGATGGGGGGTTGTTCTTGAAGATACTTTCCTTTTCTAGTGCTTTGTGAACAAGTCATACTTATGCTTCAATGTGGTTTGATGAGTTATCAGTTTTCAGAGAAGCCCTCTGATTTGCAAACAAACCAGGGACTCAGAGCTACGTCTTGGGTAGCATCTGGGTAGGAGGCACCCAAGGAATATTCGAGTTAGGGCTGGGTTTGGCAGTGAAGTTTAAATGAATTTGGAGATAGGAACTTAGATTTACTGAGCACTAAGTACATTCAAGGCACTTTGTATCCTCAAAATCCACTTTTATGGATAAGAAAATTGAATCTAATACAAATATTGAACCATTACATTGTATACCTGACACTAATAAAAGAAAAAAGAAAAAAAGAAAGAAAATTGAGGCTAAGTTTAAGAAACTTGCATAACGGGGTGCCTGGGTGGCTCAGTTGGTTAAACATCTGCCTTTGGCTAAGGTCATCATCTCAGGGTCATGGAATGGAGCCCCCCACAGCGGGGAGTCTGCTTCTCCCTCTCCCTCTGCTGCTTCCCCCTGTTTGTGTGCACTCTCTCTCTGTCAAATCAATAAAGAAAATCTTTCAGGGAAAAAAAAGAAAAGAAACTTGTGTAAGGTCACCCATCTCCTACGTGTTATACCTGAGACTGATTTCAAGTGTGGTGGGCTGTAACTGCTGTTCTTTATTGCCCCTGAAGATTTTAAATAGGCGTGGAAGTGCAACCTGTAGAGCGGGGTTCAGAGCCCTGTAAGTTTAGTGCAGGTGAAGAGAGGCAGTGAGCTATGAAAGACCTTCCAAGGAGGCTGAAGGAGGTGACTGACAAGAATAGATGGGTCATGTTTCCCCTGGTAGACTGGCTGGATTTCAGGGTCCAGTGGCTCAGCACAGGCTTGGGGAACAAGTCCCTGTGCTCAGTCAAGCAGGCACAGGTGGGTGGCAACAGGGGCAGGGGAGCCTGGGGACCCAGGGATGATGTGACCAGACAGCTGAGGTAAAGCCTAGATTGCAGATGGCAGAGTCCCGAACCCAGAGGCATGCCCTGCTTGCTTCTCAGAAGTCTACATGTAGGAGTGATTGGTATCTAGAGACCCTGGTCTAGTCTGAATGGCTCTCAACTAGTTGGCTATGGAAGGTGGCCTTATTCTGTTTTTGTCTCTCTTTTTTTTGTTTTTGTTGTTTTAAAGTAGGCTCCATGCCCAGTGTGGAGCCCAGTGCAAAGCTTGAACTCACAACCCTGAGATAGAGACCTAAGCTGAGATCAGGAGTTAGTCATTTAATTGACTGAGCCACCCGGGTGCCCCTGTTTTTGTCTCTTGGTTAAGAGCTCGGAATCCAAGTCACATGGACCCAGAGTAAATTATTTACTAGTTGTGTGACCTTAGGCAAATTACTTACTTGCTATCGGCTTTGGTCTACTCAACTGTAAAATGAAGATAATAATGGTATATCTTTATAGGGTTGTCGTGTAGATTAAATGAGATAATATAGTTAAAGAGCAGTGACTGGCTCAATAAATGTAATTATTATTGTTATTAATAAGTGATAATTCTTATATGGGATTAACTCCTTCTACCACCCAGTGACTTGGACTTAGTATAGCCAGATATTTTATTTTAATCAACAGTACCATAACACTATTTGAGTTTAATCATAAGCTAGTTTGAGTCCAAGTTCTTGCTCACAATTCTCAAAGATTGAGGGAAATTATGATTATAATTTGGCCAAATCCCCTCATTCTCCTAATCCACTCCTCCTCCTCTGGACCATCTCACAGTACAGAAAAGGATAAGGTCTCCATTGCTCTGGGCTGTGCCTCATCTCTTAGAGGACAAAGGCCTCCCTCTGTGTCCCCACATACACATTGCCCTGCAGGCCCCTTCTTGGTGCCTGCCTGAATTTCCAGGGAGCATGGAGGGTTGTTCATAGTGGTTCTGATCATGTGCCTGAGGACACAGATGTATTTTTAGTGTCTTCTCCCTAGAGTCTGGCTGAAAACGTCATGCCTATTTTTTATGCCTAATGTCAACTTCTGAATAAATAGGGTAAAGAACTCATTTCTGTTAATAGGGGCCAAGCAATGTCAAGGTCTTGGTCCCCCCCCCCCAACTTTGAAATGTTATTTTGCTAATGACATGTAAGGAAAGTGCTTTGTTAAACCCCAAAGCAGTTTATAGGAGTTCTTGTGAAGGAGGAGAATGAAGGTGTCAAAGAGTGCCCTAGAGGGGCGACTGGGTGGCTCAGTTGGTTAACCCTCCAACTCCTGGTTTCAGCTCAGGTAATGATCTCATGTGTCATGAGATTGAGCCTTGAGACAGGCTTCCTGTGCAGTGGGGAGTCTGCCTGAAGATTCTCTCCCTCTGCCCATTCTCCCACTCATGCTCATGCACTCTCTCTCTAAATAGATAAATAACTAAATCTTAAAAAAAAAAAAAAAAAAGCACCCTGGAGAAGAGGAGTTAGGTGTCAGGTAGCCTCAGAGGGGCTGAACTAGGACCACTGAGAGGTAAATATAGGGAGAGGTTTTGTGTACTATGTTTTCTATTTACAGAGCTGAGCAGGAACGGAGTGGTACATTGACAAACAATGAGTGGTCACCCTTGCAGGTATTCATTCAAGCAAAGACTGGAAGGCCTCAACCAGGATGTTGGTGACCGGAGTCCTATGGAAGCAGGAGACTGGATGAGATGGGCTGAGGGCCCTTCCAGTGCTGAGATTCAGTGATTCCAGAGGGGTGAGGGTGAGGGCTATTCTGCATCTTGGGGCTGGCCACTGAATGAAGTGGATGACACCACCACCACCACCACCACCACCACCACCACCACCACCACCACCACTATATATATGTATATAGTACAGCAGCCTTGAAAATAAACCTGTATGTGGCCACATTTTCCTGGGGGTGATTTTATCTTTCAATTTTCACCTATTTTTTTGTTAATGGTTATTGGTTTATTTAGGTTTAAAAAATTTTTTTTCCTCAAGTCTGTTTCGGTAAGTAATACTTTTATAGAAGTGTCATTTTAAAATATATTGGCATAAAGTTGTATATTTTTTATGATTTTTAATATCTACTTTCTCTGGAGTTATGTCCTCTTTTTCATTTCCAGTGTGTTTTTTACTTTTCTTCCCTATCTATCTATCTATCTATCTATCCATCCATCTATCATATAATTGACATATAACATTAATTTCAGGTGTATAACACAATGATTTTATATTTCTATATATTACAAAATAATCACCACAAGTTTAGCATCCATTACCTTGCATAGTTACAAAAATTTTTTCTTACCTTTTAAAATCTACTCTCTTAGCAACTTTCACATATGCAATATAGTACTATTAACCATAGTCACCATGCTGTATATTACATCCCTGTGAGTTATTTATTTTATAATTGGAAGTTTGTGTCTTCTGCCCCCTTCACTTTCTCCTACCCCCTACCTGCTGTCTCTGGCAACCACGAAACTGTTCTCTATATCTATGAGCTTGTGCTTTTTGTTTTTCTTGTTTTTTTTTTAGATTCCACGTATAAGTGAGATCATACAGTATCTTTCTCTGTCTGATTTATTTCACTCAAGATAATGCCCTGGAGGTCCATACACATTGTCGCAAATGGCAAAATTTCCTTCTTTTTTATGGCCAAATAACATTCCTCTGTGTGTGTGTATTACCAAATTTTCTTTATCCATTCATCCACCAATGGACACTTAGGTTGTTTCCATATCTGGGCTATTGTAAATAATACTGCAGTGAACATGAAGCTGCCAATGTCTTTTTGAGTTGGTGTTTTTCATTTTCTTGGATAAATACTGAGAAGCAGAATTGCTGGATATAGGGTAGTTCTATTTTTGATTTTTTGAGGAACATCCATACTTTTTCTATAGTGGCCACACCAGTTTGCATTTGCACCAATATACATTTCTACCAAGAGTTCTCAAGGGTTCCCTCTTCTCTACATCCTTGCCAACACTTATTGCTTGGCATTTTGATACTAGGTGTTCTGGCTGGTATGAGGTCGTATCACATTGTGGTTTGATTTGTATTTCCCTGATGATTAATGATGCTGAGCATCATTTCATGCACCTATTGGCCATCTGTATGTCTTTGGAAAAACGTTTATTCAGATCTTCTGCTCAGTTTTAAGTGGATTGTTTGTGTTTTTGCCATTGAGTTGTAGGAGTTCCTTATATATTTTGGATATTTATCTCTTATCAGATATATGACTTGTAAATATTTTTTCCCATTCAGTAGCTAGTCTCTTCATTTTGTTGATGGTTTCCTTTGCTGTGTAGACCCCATGTCTTTTTTTAATCAGGGAATTTAATTTGTCTGCTATAATGGTTAAACTAAATAGGACTAAAATACATTTTTTCCCCATTCTGCCACCAAATTTCAATAATAGATTCATTTCACTGGGTCTTAACCAGTCAGATTCCTTTTGGCACATAAGAAAGCTGAGGAGTAGTTAAGTGACTTGCCTAAATTTTATAGGGGGTGCTCAGCAGAGCCCAGACTTAAACCTTCTGGCTCCTGTCTCTTGCTCTTCCTAGTAAGCCAGACTGCTCCTGCTGTAGGCATTGAGAAAGCTGTGAAAACCAGGGTACTGAGCAGAACAGAAGTAACACAGAGCCCAGAAGGCTGCCTTTAGGCATGAGTCCTTTCTCTTTGGTAAGCCCCTTGTACGTTGTAGGTGCTCAGCAGATGTTTGTCGAATTAAACAAAACAATCCTGTCAGTACCTGGCACCTAGTTAGTGCTCCATAAATGGGTATTCAATGAAAGCAGCATGACTTTCAAGGGCTTCATGGAACTGACTGCCAAAGCTCAGGCCACATGGAAAGGCCCATGGCTTGTCCACATTATGTTTTCTACTCCTGTATTTGTGGGTAGTTTCAACCCTGGGATGGTAGCAAGGCTTCCTGCATGCTCTGAGACCTCCTGCCTTAACCTCCATTCTGGGCTTGAATGAAGATGAATTTTTCTGAGGCTGCTTCCTACAAACAAGGGTATTGAACCTAACAAGAGCTGCTGGTCATCCAGGTTGAGTCATTAGTAGACAGCAAGCTGGCAGCACCCCTGACACGGGAGCTATGCCATATACGTTTGTGATTAACCGACTGTTGTCTAGCTGTGATCAGCAGAACTCCCAATCCAGGGAGTGGCTGGACTCCAAACCCAGCTCCTTGGAAGTTCCTAATTGGGCTCCACCTGTCAGGAGTTAATAGAGAGAGACTTACTGATATTTTTGAAGTGCAACTTTTTTTGTAACTGGTAAATAGCATATCAGAGCTCTCTCATTTTGCAGCCCAGCCTGCAGCAGGGTATGAAAGGTATTTATAGGTTTCACAACTGTGATCTTACTCCTTCCTTACTGCCAACTAATCCTCCTCTGGTTTTGTCTGTGAATCACCCAGGACTTGAAGTCATTGTGATTGCCTATGAGCGGGGCTTCAGTCATCCTAAAGATTCCTGGATAGCTTGGGAGACAAGTGATGTGCTACAAAAGCTGTTTTCTTCCCTTTTGGTTTAGGCACTTGGTTAAAAAGTGTTAGTAGATGGAATGATATTTAGATTTTTATTCTGTGCCAGGAGTGCTAAGAAAAGATTACTGACGTCAAATGAGCAGTTCTAGGAGTAGAGTGAGTGGTCACAGCTAGAAGCTCCACCAGTCCTTGAAGATGCAGAGACATTTACATCTCTTCAACTCTCAGTGAAGGGAGATAAGATGCCAAGCACAGAATAGTGGTGAAGAGCCCTGATTGTGCAGTGGTGCTAATTCAGTTCAAATTGTGCCTCTGTTGCTCATTAGGTGAATGACATGAGCGAAATCACAAAACTTTTGAACTTCAGTGTTCACATCTATTTTATAGCGCTGATGGTCTAAGTACTTCATTGGGGTGTAGTACGTTCTAAGTGTATACATGGTGGCAACATTATTATGCATTATAGTACTAACTAGCTGTGCAAACTTAGGCAAGTCACCTGAATTCTTGGGCCTCATTTCCTTATTTAAAAGGCATTATTAGAGTAGATGATTCTTTATGTCAGTCAGGGTCCAGTCAGGAGATAGAAATCATGCCAGTTATTTTAACAGAGAAATTACATAAACAATTCTTAACCAGGTTGTAGAGAACTGGAAAGGCAGACAGGGAACACAGAGGTAGCATCTGCAGAGGAAAGGGAGAAGCAAGTTTCCTGGTGAGCAGAGAACCCAACATGGGGCTTGATCCCAGGTCCCTGGGATCATGACCTGAGCTGAAGGCAGATGCTTAACTGACTGAGCCACCCACGCGCCCTGACCCTAAATATTTTAAAATTATTCCACTGTGTGGTGTGTAAACATTTTAATACATATTAATCTAATTGGATCTTCCCAGGAGGATCAAATGCATTAGATATTATCATCTTTTAATGCAGACAAATCTATAAATATTTTCCTTTTGAGTTTATCCATTGTTTTGTGAGTTTATCCCAAACTTCTAAACTCCTTTCTAAAAATTTATGTCATTTTCAGTTTTTAAATGGATTATTTAAACTATCTAGAATTAATTTAGTAAATAGAGTGAGGTGATGATGTAATTTAATTTTTCTCATACAATTTATTTATTGTTCCAGTACATTTATTGAATAATTCTATCTTCCTTCACTGATAATTTTGAGTTTTATACAATGGTGTCTGCTGTTAACAGGTGGCCCTTTCTTCCTATGGAATGGATTAGAAACCTCAGTCTTGGGGAGTGAGCCATTGTCTTTGAACCTCCAGTTCTTGGGTTATCATTTCTCCATAGCTGTGGTTTTCAGGGCTATGGTTTTGCAGAGCTATGGTCTTTCTGCGGAGGTGCCTCTTCCATTGTCAGACACTCTTAAGTTAGCAAATTTTCCTTATCCTGAATACCAGTGGGTCTTCCTGAAACTTCTACCCACTGGTCCTTATGCTGAGTCTAATCCATTCTCAGCTGCCATGTCACCGCCTGGGTCCTTCCTTCTTTTCTTTTCTTTTCTTTTCTTTTCTTTTCTTTTCTTTTCTTTTTCTCTCTTTCTTTCTTTCTTTCTTTCTTTCTTTCTTTCTTTTTCTTTTTAAATTTATTTATTTTGAGATAGAGAGAGAGAGACAGAGAGCAAACAGGGGGCGGAACAGAGAGAGAAAGAGAATCCTCAAGCAGACTCCCTGCTGAGTGCAGAGCCTGATGTGGGGCTCAATCCCAGAACCCCGAGATTATGACCTGAGCCAAAATCAAGAGTTGGACCCTTAACCCACTGAGCCACCCAGGTGCCTCTCCACTGGGTGCTTTCTATGTGTCATTCCTACTCCTTATCTCCAACTATTTACCTCATTTGATGGGTAGGTATTATTACTCCATTTTGCAGAGAACTGGGATTCAGTGAGGTTTATCAACTTGCTTGAGGTCACAGAGCCAGTAAGTGACCCAGTCAGAACTTATGCTCCTTTCTAGCTGACTCAAAAGCCTATACTTTTACCACTACACCATGCTATTAAAAAAAAAAGTTTTTCTTTATTGTGGTAAAATATACATGACATGAAATTTACCATTTTACCATTTTAAGGATTTGTAAGTTTACAGCTCAGTGGTATTAAGTACATTCAAATTATTGTGCAGTCATCAGCTATCTATTTTTCAAGCATTTAAAGACAGCAGGGGCATTTAAGTCTATTGATAGTGGGCCAGAAGATCATTAATTAAGATAATTATCCTACATGTGTGTGGGCCAGTGAATTTCCACTTGGTGACAATGGCTTGGTGAATAGTTATTTGGATATGACTCTAATGCTCATCTGAATTTTGGAGCTTTATTTATATTTATTATCTTTTGTCAGGAACATCATCGTCTCCCAGCTTCAGGAAATTAAACAAGAATATCTTGCTATTATGTTATTAATTACATTCAGCTTTAATTACAATTGCCAACTGATCCCAGCCTGCTAGTTTGACATCTAGGTGCAGCAGGCATACCACAGTAGTGGCAGACAGGTAAATACACCAGAGAGCTTGTGTGGGTTAGCGAATTAGATAAATTAGTGGTGCTAAAGACCTCAGATGGTCCACTTTGGGGGCAGCAGCATGCTGGATTTCTGGGAAGGGTGGGTATCAGGATTCCTCTTAGTTTTCTCTTTACCAGGTTGAACAACCTTGTTTTTCTTCATAAAACACAGAATCCAAAGCCCTTTATTAAATGTACCACTCTCCTGCCTATTGACTAACATTTCTTTCCAAGTGTGGCTTCTGGAATGGAACCTATCACTCCTGTCATGGTCTAGCCAGTGCTGAGCAGAACACACCTGCCTAACTCTGGATGGTATGCCTCCATCCATGCCACCCTAGATAGCATCCTCTTCCCTGCTGGTGCCTTCATGTTGTAGGCTCATGTTAAGCTTGTAGTCCGTTCAAACTCCAAATCTGCTTCATATATATTATTGTGACACTAGGCCTCCCTACCTATGTCCTTGTGAATTGGCTTTTTGGACTTAAGGATAAGACTTTATTTCTTTTCTTTTCTATTCTCTTCTTTTCTTTCCTTTTTCTTTTCTTTTCTTTTCTTTTCTTTTCTTTTCTTTTCTTTTCTTTTCTTTTCTTTTTAAATTTATTTGACAGAGAGAGACAGCAAGAGAGAGAACACAAGCAAGGGGGAGTGTGAGAGGGAGAAGCAGGCTTCCTGCCAAGCAGGGAGTCTGATGTGGGGCTCGATCCCAGGACCTCGGGATCATGACCTTAGCCGAAGGCAGACACTTAATGGCTGAGCCACCCAGGTGCCCCAAGACTTTATTTCTATCAAGGGTGGAAAATATATGCAATGCCCATGCCTATGGACCTTGTTCACATGCAAGGATCTTTTTATTAGCACTTTTCCCCCTGAGCCTGATAGGCCTCAGAATCCTTCTAAACACAATGCTTTAGGGGCACCTGGGTGGCACAGCAGTTAAGCGTCTGCCTTCGGCTCAGGGCGTGATCCCGGCGTTATGGGATCGAGCCCCGCATCAGGCTCCTCCGCTATGAGCCTGCTTCTTCCTCTCCCACTCCCCCTGCTTATGTTCCCTCTCTCGCTGGCTGTCTCTATCTCTGTCAAATAAATAAATAAAATCTTAAAAAAAAAATAAACACAATGCTTTAGTTAGCCATTACCAATCATTTCTCAGAGTTGGTACACAAGTACTTGGTTCGCATGGATTCGTATTATATTTTATTTCATATTTAACCCATCACAGAAAACGATAAATCAGGGTACATTTAGGACTAGAAGACTGGGATGGTGACCAATGTAACAGAGCTTGATAGAATTAATATCACAAATGTTTAAAAAACTAGAACGTTGATTGCAGCAACAGTACAATAGTTTTTAGTATTTAAAAAGCCTTCATTATTTTTGACACATCTAAGGCCTTATTTTGTGAACAGGTTGTGCCAGAAATTTAATCAGTCTGCAAAAATCATGATTGCATTTTTCCTCAGTAATTTAGCTTCTTTCTAATCCCTGCCATTCTGCCTTACCCTGTATAGCTGACTTCAGATTCAGAAGTTAGGGGAGTAGGCACATTGCTTTTTCCCCTCTTTTTTTACTCCCAGGGCTAATGGGACAATATAATATGTTCATCCTTGTTTCCGTCTTCAAATAAAGAAAGATAGGGAATACATGGGGAGGCACTGGGCCAGCAACGGTTTACATTGGTTAGGAGACACTGGGTTGAGACGACATTTGCAATTTTGCAGAATACTCCTGATACTGAAACCCATCTTTGAGATACAAAGTAGCCCCTATATCTGGCAGCCACAGATTGACTGCCAGTTCTTCACCTTTGCAAGGGGCTCAGTAGCTTTCCAGGTTCAGGAAACCAAAGCATCACTGACTTTTTTTTTTCTTTTAAGATTTTATTTATTTATTTGAGAGAAAGTGAGTGAGAACAAGAGCACAAGTGTGGGGGAGGGGCAGAGGGAGAGGGAGAAAAGCAGACCCTGCACAGCAGGGAGCCTGACAAAGGCCTCTATCTCAGATTCTAAGGCCGTGGGATCATGACTTGAGCTAAAGGCCTATGCTCAACTGACTGAGCCACCCAGGTGCCCCTCACTGACTTCTTACATGTATATAAAAAGCATATTGCGGACTATAAAGCAGGGCACAAGTGATCATTCTTTTAATATGCCGTATTTCTTTTAAAATATCTCATCTTGCAATCAGGAGGGGTTTCCTTATGTGCCCTTGACTTGGTGCCATTCTAATGTTGATAGAGGATATTTTCAGAACCTGGTTTCTGAGAACTCTCAATTGTTAGGTGTTCAGGTGGCTATTTACCTCTCCTTCTCTTTCTGATTCTGACCAATGGGTAACACCCATAAGGAATAATAGTCAGAGAGACAAGTGCCACTTGTTTCATAGGTAGACAAGCTCCTGATACCCAAAGTAAACTTTGGTAATAGGTGGATTTGTGAACCTGACTCTAGTGTGAAGTTGAAGTGTATGCTTCTATTACCCAGCCCAAATGTGAGACATTAGATTCACATGCTCAGCCACATGACAGAGTGAGTCAGTGAGTAAAGGCCTGCAGAAAAGATAAAAAATCATTAATCTAGCCACCGGCATACCAGTACTATAGGCCTGCCACACCCACCACATCATAGGTTGAACAAGAAGAATGGCAGGCCTGCCCACCCAGGAAAGACTGTCCAAGGGTGCTTGCCGTGTGGAGCCAAAATGGAACAGTGATCCGTACAGTCATGGTTTGGTAATGATATCCACTAGTAATTGTAGCACACACTAACTGTGTGAGCCATCATACAGTACACTCACTCAAGTGGAACTCGAGTCAGTGGTAGGAGAGACCAGAGCATTCCATTTAATCTTCCTAAAAGGGAAGAGGGGGTAGAAGTCCTTTCATCTACCAGTTGGGACAACAAGCATAAATATTCCTCCCCTCAACAGCATCAGTTTTGAAAAGTAATGCTGGTATGCTGTATCTCGGAAGATGTCTCATTTGTGATCTAATCTAAGGATTGATGGTTGGGGAAACAAGCTTTAAGCTGAAAAGATGTTGGAATTTTGATTGGAGAAAAATACTGTAACTGGAGAACTCTTCATGAATAATCTGCAAGTCAGTCGTTTGTTTATGCAAAGCAGCACGTGTGCCTCTGTGCTGATGGTGCAAATATAGTAATTAATCACATTGAAATGCCAGCCACACACCTAGGATTTGGGGAGAGCCTTCTTCTCCAGGAGTGGGGGTGGGGGACTCCACTTAAAGAGAAACAAATGTATGAGAGACAGGTGTGGAAAGACTGAAAAGTCTGTGACTACTTGGCTTGTGAAAATTATCTTTCCAAAGCAACAACATTTTTGAGGAAAACAAAACTTTTCTCAGTGTGAGGACTTTCTCTTTGTTTTTGTATTTCTTATTGGAATGCACTATGGCAATGTTAAAAAGCCATGAATGAATTTCAAAAATTGCAGAATCGGGCTTAGAATCTGGCTCTCTAACCTATGGGGGACCTTGACCAAGTTACTTCACCTCTCTGACCCTCAGCTTCCTCATTTAGAGTGGAGATAATCATACCTAATAGTCAGGGTTATTAGAGATATTAGATGTATAGTGCCTGGCCCAGAATGAATTGTGATGGTGATGGTATGTTCTTTCCTAAATACTTAATTTTGCATCACAATGGGTGGATCTGCAATCTTTATTTGTGTACAACACTAAATCCAAGAGGATATTTGTTCTTTTATGTGCTCAGAAAAGCTAGGTCAAATTCTAAAGTGGGAATTAGGAGATCATGTTCCAGATAAATCCTTTCTGGTTTGTATTATTGATTTTCCCAGAGAGTTAGATCGTCCAAACATTTGCAGATTCATTGAAGTCTGCATTAAAGTGCCAGATGTGGTTATTATGACAGAATACTGTTCATAGGGAATCTTGATGGATGTTCTGCTCAATGATGACATTCCTGTCAACTGGGGTTTCCAGTAAGAGCCAGACCTTTGAGTGGTAGGAAACATAAACTAGTGAAATTCTACAATTGAACCCCATTTCCATCATTGTTCTTAAGGATCTATTGTCATCTGAATGCATTACCTTAAAAGAGGCTTTGTGTATGTCTGGGGCATGGATGGGAATGGGTGGGTCATTATATCTACACAGGAAGGCCCAGTGAGGATTTTGAACTAGGCCCACTCACTGGCTCCTGGGAAGACCTGGCTGGAGATGCTAGCAGAAAGTCCTGTTTAACATCTAGAAGACTATAGCTACAAGCAATAGAAAAGGGTCTTGTATGTAGTAACACAGGCTAGGTCTAATTAATATACCTAACAAATACTGTGCTGGACACTTAAGGCTACAGAAATAAATAAGAAATATTCCCTGCCTTCACGAATATCTTGGGCTTGTGGGAAAGACAAATAAGCAGAGTTATGGAATAGTTGATAGAAGTCCCAAGGGAGTGTCATGTGCATGGGAGTAGCATCTAGTCCAGACTGGTCATAGGGAATAGGCTATGGAAGTTATCCCAGTGGAGGTGAGCTGAGGAAGAGTAGAAGTTTGCCAGTAATTCCAAAGAGAGGGACCAGGGTGTGTAAAATCTAAGACAGGATGGTCCAATCTGGGATTGTTAGTAGATTAGAATGGCCAGAGCTTAGAGATGAGGGTGGAGGCAAGTGGTAGGAGTAGTGAAAAATGAGGCCAGAAAGATAAGTAGATAGTCCTGAAATGGGCCAAAGTAAATAAGATAATTTAATATATGACAAAAATGGAATTTCAAATAAGTGAGGAAAGAAGAGATTGTTGGAATAAAGGATTCAGTATAACTGTCTAAGCATTTGGCAAAAATAATATTAGATCCCCTAGTGCACACCTTTAACCAAAATTAGTTTGGAGACAGCTTTAATTTTCAATATGAAAACTGAAATTTTAAAAGTACTAGAAGGAGGGGCGCCTGGGTGGCTCAGTCGTTAAGCATCTGCCTTCGGCTCAGGGCATGATCCCGGCATTCTGGGATCGAGCCCCACATCAGGCTCCTCCACTGGGAGCCTGCTTCTTCCTCTCCCACTCCCCCTGCTTGTGTTCCCTCTCTCGCTGGCTGTCTCTCTCTCTGTCAAATAAATGAATAAAATATTAAAAAAAAATAAAAGTACTAGAAGGAAACACTTATATATGATTATATGATACCACAGTAAAAATTAACAGGCATATGAGTATTTGGGAAAAGTATTTCTAACATATCTCTTATTGAGTATAACTATAACTATAACTATAACTGAGTTGATATCCGTAGCCTAGTGGATATTAGCAATGTAAATAACATAACACATAACTTCTTATCTGTTAATTATAGACCAGTCTATGAAAATTTAAATTTATTTATTTTTATTTTTTAAAGATTTATTTGAGAGAGAGTGTGGGGCAGAGGGAGAAGAAGAGAGAAACTCAAGCAGACTCTGCGCTGAACACAGAGCCCAACGTGGGACTTGATCCCACGACCCTGAGATCATGACCTGAGCCGAAACCACAGTTGGATGCCCAACTGACTGGGTCACCCAGGATCCCCTAAATTTATTTTTAAATGTGACATATGTACAAGTGAGTCAGATTTATTTGGAAGAAATATGCACTTTTTTTTTCTGGGTAATTATGACCTCATAGCATTCACAAATATGGGTATAGCTGAGGTTACCTGAAACAATATCTCTACTGTCCCTGCACACAGTGGCTCTGCATTTTACAGATCAAGAGTAATCTTTGTGGATTTTTAATTTGCTCTGGATGAGGGATTTCACATCAAAATGACCCGTGTGTCTTTTTGCAGTGACCCTTCATTTCGATTGCTATACGAAGTGACTCAGTCTTGGTAAGATTCTGTTGAACATATTTTCAAGTGAACCATCAGGGAGTCTGCGTCTCCATTGCTCACCAATGAACAGTGTGCCCTACCCTAGCAGAGAATGATGCTTTGTCTGATTTGTTCACATATATAAGAGAGAATAAGATAAATACTCCCTGTCTATCTATCTATCTATCTATCTATCTATCTATCTATCTTCTATCTATCTATGTTTGAATAGCTGATGCTTTTGAAAAAGCACTGAACAAAAATTCCATACTGTAAAGTCTTCTAGATATTAGGGTGAGTTTCCCCATCCAAATCTAGGCATACTGAGTTAAAGGAGAGCAGGACTAAAAATACTCTGGTGCATCTGGAACACAGGGATCCTCTGGGATTTGGCTTATTTGCCACATCCCAATCATAATGATGTTGAGCATGAATTTTGTTCCCCAGGATGTTGAGTCCTTAAATAAATTCTTCTCACCCTTAGGATTTGTTTATTTATTTTAAGAAATCCCTCCACGTTTATGAATTCAACATATCACAAAAATTATACATATTTCCAACAGAGATTAAAACAGTCATAAAGACATTGTCTCTAAGAGAAATAGGAGGTGAGTGAGGGTGGGGCATGATTCCTTGAAATTAGTTTTCATTTCATTATTTTAAATGTAAAACCCTTGGGAATGGTATATGTTGACCAGTAGTTTCATGTTTTTCTGAATGCCATTTAACAGATAAATCAAGGGACATGGGAATTTCAATCAGAACAACTGAACATTATTGACTGCCCTTGGTATGTTTAAATAAATGCAAAGAGGAGTTGAAGGAGAGATGATTGTATATAATAAGAAAATCCGTCTCAACTCTCAGATCAGAGGAATCATGAAATTTTGATGGTAATGGAGAATTTACTTTATACCAATAACTATGCTATTTGGGTTCATATGCTATTCCCATTTCCCCCAATTATCTTGTTATTCCCCAGCTTTAATATATGTTTAAGTAAATTAATTTTCAACAACAACAACCATGCAATTTAAGTGTAATCCCAACCGAGACTGAAAATGAAACCAATCATGGGGATTGGCTCATACTAGTCACTGTATGTCATAAATATCTAAAAGTGGACTCTCTTAGGCAAGTGCAGATGAGCAAGGTCATTTCTAACCATATATGGAGCACTAACCATATATGGAACTTGTCTATGGCAGGTGCTAGGCTGACATCACTCTGTCCTCTACAGGAGTGAGCTGAGTATGTGTGTGGGAGAGAGGCGGTGTGGGTTGTATAGGGCAATAGGGAATAAAGAGCCTAAACAGAATTGTTAGAGCTGGTCAGCCCATTTTGGGGAGCACTGGGAATGACTGGATGACTAGAATGGGCCCTTTGGTGGTGATTTTTAAATGCCAGGTTGAGAAAGTCACACTTGATTAGAAAGGAGCATTATCAGCTCTTAAGTGGTGGGAATGGCATAAACAGAATGAAGAGAGAGACAGGTATTGGTGGCAAAATTGAATTTTCTTTCCCTCATGATTAATTAAAGCACTTAGTAAGGGCTCAAGGCTAGATCTCATAAAGGAATGCCTAATTCACAATATACTTTTTTTTTTTTAAAGATTTTATTTATTTATTCGACAGAGATAGAGACAGCCAGCGAGAGAGGGAACACAAGCAGGGGGAGTGGGAGAGGAAGAAGCAGGCTCATAGCGGAGGAGCCTGATGTGGGGCTCCATCCCATAACACTGGGATCACGCCCTGAGCCGAAGGCAGACGCTCAACCGCTGTGCCACCCAGGCGCCCCCACAGTATACTTCTAAATACTGTTTAACAGATGAATCATGAATTGATACACTTGCTAATTTGACCCTTTTTACTTGTCAGAGGAAGGCCAAGGGGTTGAATCAACCATCTCAGCTTGTCTGAAACTGGAGCTATTAGGTGGATGTCACCTTATAGATTATTTATTTGTGCCATTTCATTTTCAGATGAGGCAGCTGAGACCCCGAGAGATTAAGAAACCTGTTTAAGCCTCCAACTTGCTCCCTTATTCCCGTGCAGTTCTCTGGTAGAAGGACACAGTTTCAGTCCGGGCTCCCTGTTTCTCTCTCTCCAATCCTACTTACATTATAATTTTGGCTGACCTTAGTATCCATGAGGATGATGGGTTCTGTCCTGTCAGTTTTTGGACCCCCATTTTCTCCCATGATCTTTTTCTTCACCTGTCTCAGCTACCCATTTCTCTAGCACACCTGAGATATTATCATTATGCATAACTGGTTACTGGATCCTAAGGGGATGATAATTATAAGTGAAACTCCCTATGGAAACCCCCTTGCCTTCTAGGTGCTTTCAAAGAGTCAGAGATTAATACATAGGGAGCAAAGTATTCTCATGAAATAATTTCTCTTTGTGATGGATGCTTAGATGGAGAAATATAGCAAACACGGAAGTACTTAAGGCAGAAAGGATCTAAGACCTAATGCATGAAAAACAGAAAAACTACCACCTGCTCTATAGTAAGTAATGCCTTATTGAAATACAATGTCAGTAATAAAGGCTGATTTGGTTAGTTCATGCATTTCTATTTAACATTCCCTGGAATGCTCTTTCCTGAGAGCTAATTGTTGGAGCCATGGAAATAACACTTTTACATCTTTGATTTTAATTTTGTGTTCTGCTTGCATGGATTTTTAAGGGTTGGTTCTCATTTCACTAGGATTTTGGTAACTCTCAGTGCCTCTAACAGAAGTCAATGTGCATCGAAAATAGAAGACAAATCTTTACTTGTTACCAAGGAAAGGGTTAAATGTCAGCACTGGATCTTGGACAGTTGTGCATGAGTCTTGCAAGGAAGTGCCCAGTATAGGGGGAGGTAGAACTGGGAGAGCAGTCCTCCTAGGAAACTGCAAGAGGAGGTGCTCAGGCAGGTAGAGGATTCCAAATCCACCAGTGTTGTGGAGCAGTGTGATGTAGGCGTGCTTCAGAGCTTAGGCTCTGGAGTGAGCCAGAGCTGGATTAGTGTCCCAGCTCTGCCTTTTTCTAGCTTTGTGATCCTTGGGCAAGTCACTTTATGAGCCTCAGTTTCTCCATCCCATGTAATAGGGGTTAAAAACTGTACCAACTTCATAGGAATGTCATATTAAATGAGTTAATGCATATAATGCTCTTAGCAAGTGCCTGGTACAATAGAGAGCTTGATAGATATGATGATGATGGTGATGATAATGGGAACAGATAAGGATCTTTGTTCGAAGAATCTGCCAAACCAAGGAAGCAAATAGGCAGCAGGTACCTGGCAGAGAGGGTGACCATTATATCCCCAGGCTTAGGTGCCTAGGCAAGGTCCACCAGCATCCCGACGGATTGTTTCCAGTATCCTAAGGACCAAAGTTCTCTGTCCTCTGCCCTACTGGGTGGGCTAGGGTTGTTCAGTATGTGCCAAACATGGAGTCCCCCCATGTGATTATTTGTGGAAAGCTCAGTTTCCCCTCGCACAGTGCTTCTCAGTCCTGGCTGCATATTATAATCCTCTGGGGCTTTCACAATAAACTAATGCCTGGGCCCCACCTCTCAGACACTGTGCTATAATTATTCAGGGGGAAAATTCAGGCATTAGTATTTTAAAAGCTCACTGGTGGATTCTAATGTGCAGGCCTGCTTGGAAACTACTGACCTAGCAGTTTAACATGTAAACTAAACATTGTTTTAAGCAAGAGAATCAGTAAACATTTAGTAGCAATATAATTTCCAAACCCATAATTATTTAATAACCGGTTGGAATAATTGGTTCTTCTGTTTGACCTCTTTCCAGCATTTGACACCACCGACTCCTCCCTTCTCTCTGAAGCTTGTTCCTCACCGGATTTCCCTCTCTCTCTTTCCTCTTCACCTCCTGCTGCCCAGCAGGCTCCCTCTCAGTCTTTCAGCAGCATCCTTCACATACACTTTGACTGTTTAGAGTTTCCTGGGGTCTACCCTTGGCATGCTTTTCACTTGTTCTAAAGCCTCTCTGATTTAACTCCCACTCCCAGCTGCCACCACTGCCTGTATCCCAGTGTTTTCTAGTCCTGGAGTTTTAATTGTCCATCTGTCTTGAAATCTGGGTGTGTAAGTTCCAGCCATTGACCTGGATGTTCTGGGCCACCTAGACTGCAGCTGTATGGCAGTCTTTTTATTTATCCCTAAATGCCTTAGGGCAATTCCTCACTTTAAAGCTTTCTTTACATTCCTTCTTCTTCTTCTTCTTCTTTTTTTTTTTTTTGAATTGCAAGGTACAATTTTAATACAAGCAAATATAAGTGTATATTGTTTGGGAATGTTTCCATATGTGATAAATGAAAATAAAGCAGGGAAATATTATGTTTTACCTTTTGATGTTTATTTCTAAATCAACTGTATTTTTTCAGATAATACAGTTTTAACTATACTTCTTTTTTAAACTATGTTTTTAAAATTTTTTTGAGACCTTAGGGCCCCACAGTGTTTTGTACACCTTCTTAATAACACATATATTCTTTAATTTTAGGATGTAAGAGTCTATACAGGTTGTAAATGATCAATTATGTTGTTCTAAATGTTTTTACTGATGTCTGGTATTATTTACCTATCAGTAAGTGAAAAAGATATGTTTAAATTTTATGCTGGTGGATATGTAAATTTCCCCCTGTAGTTCTATCACTTTTGTTTTTTGTATTAATTAATTAATTAATTAATTTATTTTACATTCCTTCTTAATCTCCTCTGTCCTCACTCCCAGAGGATCACCTTGTTCCACCAGCCCTCCTTCCCAATTATAGGCTCTAAAGTGTGAAATTGACTAATGTCCCCCCATTTCCAACTATCACTAACTTTATCAAATAAAGGCCCATCTTTACCTTGTTTCTTCTTTTCTCAGATGAAGGGCTGTGCCACTTGCTTTTCCAAGGCCAGCCTCTCCACTTGGGTTCTGGATCCCATCTTGCTGACTCTTTTCATTTAGAGATTGAATCAATACTTATTATTTACCATTTGCTAGGCATTGAACTAGGCAGATAATACAGCAGTGCACAAGCCACACTGAGTCTCTGCGTATGTGGAGCTCATAGTCTAGTTGAGGAAGATAGAAAATGTACAAAGTAACAGTTATATGATGTATCATGTGGTGATAAATGCTAGAAGAAAAATAAAGCCATGTAGGGTTTGAGAGAGTGACTGGGATTATAGTTTTCTGTGGTGTGGTCAGAACCCTGAATGAAGTGAGGGACATCTGGGGGTAGAGGGAACGGGTGGCACACAGGCAGGCACATGCTTGGAGTTGGAGGGACAGCATGGGGGTCAGAGGAGTGGAACAGTGGAACAGAGAAGTAGAAGATAAAATAAAAAGTAAAAATAGGGTCAAGCTTATAGCCAGACAAACAATCCAAACAATACCCTACTCTAGCAGGATTACATGTTACTTGTGTATGGGGACTGAATTTTGTTCATTTTTTTTTCTCCCCGGTACCTAGCCCAGTGCCCAGGACATGGTAGGTACTCTGTAAATATTGATTGAAAGCCTGACTGCATTTTGTATTCCTCAATTAACAATGAATACAAAAGATAACAATATAGCGAGATCATGCTGTATTTATAAGTATTTAGCATATTACCAGGGTAGATTGTGAATATGTATCAAAAATGGACTATTGAGACAGAATTCCTGAGGGAAATACAAAAATATCACCCTAGTTCTTTCTTGAAAAAATACAAATTTGATTTTACCACTATTATTAGAATCCAATAAATATTCATCCTTTTTCCCTCCGGGGGGCTCCCAAGCTTTCTGCAAGTGAAATGAACACTAAATGTGCCCAGTAAATCACTCTGATTGTTTCTACCCTGTAGCCAGAATGGAGATCTTAATTGGTTGCTTCTTTTAACAGCTTAAAGATTCAAATAATGTTAGATTTTTTAATCCCCAAAACTAGAGGAGTCAGGGTAAATTATCCTTGTACTACCAAACTCCCTGTGAAGAAGTTAACAGACTGCTCTTCCTGAGACAACCCCCCCCCCCCAGCCCCGGGCAAAGTTCAAAGTCCTAGAGCTCTCTAACAACACTCACTGCTTGTACCAACCAAATTGTGGATTCCTGTTAAGGCAGCACCTGGGCCTCTTAACTCACCTTGAGAGGTGCAGGATCCCATAAGAGTATCTCCAGTTAGGGGAGGCATCAATCTCAATGGCCAAAGTGCGCAGTCAGTAAAGCTCAGTGTGAATGAGTTTACAGGCAAAGCTTCCTTTTCTCCAATTAACTCTCCTGGTATTTCTGTCCCTGATAGCACCCATGACCCCATCTCCACACTGGCTCCAGGGAAGCCCGGGTTAGGGAATGTGCTTGGCTTGGTATCAATCCGTCATGGCCAGGCAAACAATACAAACAATACCCTACTCTAAATATGGAGCACAGAACAATCGAGGGTACGAGTGGTGACCAACGATGCTACAGACATGAAGATTGGGCCTTCTGTATCCTTTTCCTTGAGGATAATTAACTGTTTTTTTTTTTTTTTTTTTTAAGATTTATTTATTTGAGAAAGAGAGAGAGAGAGCAAGCACGAGTGGGAGGGACAGAATGCGTCGAGAGAGAGAATCTCAAGCAGACTCTGCGCTGAGCATGGAGCCCGATGTGAGGCTTGATTTCATGACTCTGAGATCACGACCTGAGCCAAAACCAAGTCAGATGCCTAACCATCTGTGCCACAGGAGCCCTGGAGAACTAACTGTTCTAATTCATAGCTGAAAAAAGGCATGTTACCAAAACAAGTTGCTGATGATGTAATCCAAGGCCAACCTTGCCAAACTCAGAGTAACCTGAGTGCATCCATCTTTTTCAGGTAAATTAACATAACTGGAGTTAGGATTTCAACTCAAATGGCAGAGAGATGGAGCAATCTACAGTATTATACAATTTGTGCATGATTTAGTAGTTGGAGAGCAAATCATATCTGCAAAAGAAGAAAATGCAGGCGTTTGAGTAAAGTGGCAGTGAGCTTAGCACTTAGGCATGCTGTTAATATGGTATGTTGCAGTGATTTGGTTAAGTCCCTCCACCCCCACCACTTTTCTTTTTTTAACTTAAATCAGTTTCTTAGAACTAAAAGGCATCCAGTTTAGCAAAAACAGCAGGAAATTGCTTTAGAAAGATATACTTCTTCATCTTAGGAAGTGTGTTTTAAATTCTGAAGTAAATAGGCCATATAGTTCTTCCCTTCCATAAGGAAGGATACAGTGACCACATCAGCAATGAGGCCTGAGGTCATCTTGCCTGGGGGCAAGTTTTGAAAGTTAATGAAAAACCCCTAAATCGAAGTTGTAAATTGTAAGGTTGAAACATCCTAAACATTTTGCGTAACAGGCATTTTCTGCAAGCAGTCAAAGCAATCAGTCCCTAACTGGGGGTCCTGGGGGTCAAGGGGTCCTCCCTGTTTCACAGATGGAGAAAGAGAGCGTAGAGTTTAGAAAGGCTTAGAGTCATGCCTTGTCACTGCTGAAGATGCTCTCCTGGGTAGGGGGGTGGGAGGGGGAGGCAGAAAGCCTCTTTCCAGCAGAGTCTAGTATGAACTCAAAATAATTTATCTTAAGAAATGAAAGTGCCACTGACATTCAAGAAATAAAAGATCTAGTATGCATGCAAGAATCAGGATAACTGGCAAGCAAATGAAGCTTGGCCTGGGACTTCTCTAAATGAGTTTTACATAGCCTTGTCAATCCTTGTGAATCTCTTGTTATATAAACCCACTCACCTGATCAACAGAAACAGGAGAGTCCAGATGTTAGGGGATGGTGTTCCCATCAAAGAAGCTGCCCCAGCTTTGAATATACCAACACAGTCTGAAGCGACGCTGAGCAACACAAAAAACAAAAACAAATTCCCCCCAAACCAGACCAAAACAAAACACCAACCAAACATATCACAAGCAACTAAGAATATTTTCTAAAGCAATTAACTGTCCCATCACTTACCCCGGCACCTCTCCCTGGCTCAGAATTCTGAGAACTTCAAAAAATTGTGCTGAGTAAGGAGGTACCATTGCTTAATCAGGTCTTGCCAATTATTTTGCCTGATTTAACTTTTTTCTACCTCACTGCCCCTTTCCTGTGGCACTGTGGGCTTCACTCCGCTTTCCAGTGCCAGCCTGCAGTATAAGGGAGTGGCCAAGCTGCACTGGACAAGTGGATACATTTGTTTCTGGACAAGCTACGTACCACCTTTGGCAAAATTATAGGTCATTATGATGTCTTCAAAGTAGAGACAGTCAGAGTTGCATGTGAGTAGTTATTGATGAATGGACAGCCCCTGAGACATGGAACAATAAATATTAAGTGGCAGTGGAACAAAGCTAGGAATTAATGGAAGCAAGTAATTTGTATAAAAATTCTAACCTTCCTAAGTCATAATCTCCTAGGAAGCAATATTTAGTAGCCTCCATTGTGCCTTTGACTTTGTCATAGTGGGCACCTAGAAAATGTCTATTGATTTGGCTTGAGAACCATTTTTATTCAATAATAATGGAAATAAACTGGTTTTATACTTTTTTCGAGGGGGGTCAGATTCGGGCAGGACCTCTAAACCCCCATTTGTTCACATTGGCATTTTCCCTTTCCCCTTAGCCAGTGAGAGAAGGAAGTGAAACTTGAAAGATGGCATAGCAAACAAGGAACAATAATTAGATAAAATGATATCAACAATCATTCTAATTTCAATTTTAATTTTATAAATTTAGACAGGAATAATGAAATGTTTCATTAGCCATCAGGCAAACTGAAAATAGATTTAAAAATATTTATAATTTAAAAATATTTACAATTCATCTATTCAGTTTGTAATTGTTGAGAATCCAATATGTTCCAGGCAGTGTGTTAGCTCTGGATGTTATAAGGCTGAACATGACATACAGGATTTCTACACTCAGGGAATTTAGTGACAAATAGAAAGCCTGAGTCCAGTAACCGCATTGAAGAGGGAATGATGCTTCTCCCATTTTATCTTCATTACTTGACCTACAGCTCACGCAATTCACTGCATGCTTCACTGTGACTCACACAATTCCTTTTATTTCCACTCATTACTGAAAAATACTGCATTATGAAGTAAATGTTGATGAAACTATTGTGCTTACACAATTCCTTGTATTTTTTTTCATTACCGGAAAACACTGCATTATAGAATTAAAGTTGCTATCATACATGACTATGTCGTTAAATCGCATTTGCTTTGTATTTAATTTTTCTCTGATTGGGCTTCTCTTCCCTGTGCCTCTAATTCAGAATCAATGAACAAGTGTTTAGACCCAAACATACTCCCAGTAAATGGTGAGGATATTTAACAGCTCTATAAATGGGTAAATATAGGACACTACATACTTAGTAAGCAGGGATGCTGATTTTCAATAATCTCTGTATTGAAAGGATTTTCCTTCATTCACCAACGGTAAGCTCATTATACAGAGATATGAGTGAGGTCATAATACTACCTCGGATGGCCACTACTGGAAAAAAAAAAAAAAAGAAAACTGAAATAATCTTTTGGCGAAATTTGAAGTAGCTATTGCTTGGAGTTGATAAAAAAAATGGAATAAGTACTTGTGTATCTAGGTTCTGCTTTGTTATGCTTTAGGAAAGTGCCGATTCATTTATGTTTTGGTCAAGGTCTGATGTGATGCTGAATCTTCATCCTATGCTGTTGTCTGTTTTACTGTTGTTTCACAATTTGGTTACATGTCAGTGTGCTTACCATATGTATCAACCATATGTATCACCACAGCACCGAACAGCAACGAAAGTCACACAGTAGACTACAGAATATACATTTACATAAGGTGACTTAAACATATTAGTTTCTCTCATATCTTTATTAATAAGGATTGACAGATTAGTTATTCATAAACTTTGAATTTGGCCAAGGGAATTATTTGGAATGGGGGGCTCAGAGCTAATAAATTCTGCATTATCTTATAGCATGTTAGAGCTGGAATACTAACAATAAAACCACCATATATCTAATGCTTAGCCATATGCCAGGCATTGTGCTAAGGGTTTCACATGGATTGTTTCATTACAGTAAATATCCTTACCATATCCCTATGACTTATATATTACAGTCCCCATTTCCCAGATGAGAATGCCAAGGCTTCTTACTTGCCCAAGTTTACCTAGCTAGCAAAAGCAAGGACCCAAATCTCTTTCATTCTAGAGCTCATGCTGCTGGCTACTCACTATGCTTTTTCTCGTGGCTGTCAGAGAACTTAGAGATTTACTCCAACTGAAGAACCAGAGGTGCAGGAAAATTAAATGACTTAGCCAAGGTCCCCTTGTTAGTAGCACATTTGGGGCCATGACCCAGATCTCTTCATGTCCTTTCTGCTCATGGTGAAATAGAAGAACTGGGCTGTAGGGGCCACTACATCTTTTCCTTTATCCATATGCTAAACTCTGAAGTCACCCTGTACTCTTCTTCTCTTACATTCGGTTGGCCAGTAAATACTGTTGATCCCTTTAACACAATGTCTTACATGAGGTAGAGCTCATTTGATAGAATGGTTACGAGTCAGGCTCCACAGTCAGATTTGAGCTGATTTTAAATCTTAGCTCTGCCACTTGCCTGCTGGGTGATTTGGGGCAAATTAATTAATCTCTCTGTGCATCAGTTTTTTTCATCTTGAAAATGGAAATAATAATGTTGTCTACCTTATATTTATTTATTTTTTAAATGATTTTTCATTATATTATGTTAGTCACCATACAGTACATCCCCAGTGTCCGATGTAAAGCTCGATGATTCATTAGTTGCGTATAACACCCAGTGCACCATGCAATACGTGCCATCCTTACTACCCATCACCGGTCTATCCCATTCCCCCACCCCCCTCCCCTCTGAGGCCCTCAGTTTGTTTCTCATAGTCCATAGTCTCTCATGTTTCATTCCCCCTTCTGATTACCCCCCCTTTCTTTATCCCTTTCTTCCCCTACCAATCATCCTAGTTCTTATGTTCCATAGATGAGAGAAATCATATAATTGTCTTTCTCTGCTTGACTTATTTCACTGGTTTTTAGGATTAAAAGCATATGGAGAGAAGTCATACCCTGCCTCAGGGAGCACAAAAAACTTGGCTCTTGTCCCTAAATCTTTCTTATTGAAAACAAAACATCTTTGTGTGTTTGCCAAAAGAATTTTGGTGAAACAAATAGTCGATTGGTATTGTTTTGTTCTGAAGCCCAGGATTTTCTTTCAGCCTGTAAGTACCATGTTTTATGCCCTTCTAATTCTGGATGTTTGGGTATTTTGTGAGTGTATTTTGTTATTACTTTTTAAAGATTTTATTTATTTATTTGAGAGAACGAGAGAGAGAGAGAGAGAGCACAAGCAGGGGGTAGGGGCAGAGGAGAGGGAGGAGCAGGCTCCCTGCTGAGCAGGAAGCCCAATTTGGGGCTTGATCCCAGGACCCCGGGATCATGACCTGAGCCAAAGGCAGACGCTTAACCAACTGAGCCACCCAGGTGCCCCATGAGTGTGTTTAAAAGTGTGTGTGACCAAATGAAAATAAAGCAGGGACCATGAACATTAAACAAACAAACAAACAAACATAGAACAAAAACAAAAAAGCAAAAGAAAAAATGTGTATGGAGTACTTACGATGCCTGGTGCAGCATATGCTCACAATAAATATTATTCACACAACCTTTCCCTTTCTTAGCCTCAACCCTGGTCCAGATCATCATTGGCCTACATCTGAACAAGAAAGAGTCCCTCAGGAGCACCTGGGTGGTTCAGTCAGTTAAGCATCCAACTGTTGGTTTCAGCTCAGGTCATGATCTCAGGGTTGTGAGAATGAGCCCTGGAGATCCAGTCCCACATGGGGCTCAGTGCGCAGAGGGGAGTCGTCTTGAAATTCTTTCCCTCCTCTTCTTTCCCCTCATCCACTCCTGTGCTCTCTCCTTCATTCTCTCTCTTAAATAAATAAATAAATAAATAAATAAATAAATAAATAAATAAATAAAATCTTAAAAAAAAAAGAGTCCCCTCACTAGTCTCCTTGCCCCTGTCTTTTGCACTACTATGAGATGAAACTATACTTTATCATGTTCTCTTGTTCAAGAACTTAATGGCAGATAGCATTATATCCAAACTCTCCAAGCTTGTAGGCAATGCCCCACATAACTGAATTCTTTAGCCTTTGCCATGAGTTTTGCCAACTGTACCACAAGACTGTCCTCACTTCAGACATCAGCCACAAGTCTGGTGGTCTCTGGACCATCCTCACTTCAGATCAGCTGGTTACATATTTGAGGGTCCCCGTAATCACCCTCAGTTTTGATAATTTGCTAGGATGACTACAGACCTCAGGAATGTTATACTTACTATTATAGTTTTATTACAGCAAAAAGATACAAATTAAAATCAGCCAAGGAAGAGACATATAGAGTCCAGGAGGGCTCCAAATGCAGAGCTTCCTGAATTCTCTCCCCATGGAGTCATGGACAACATTACCTCCTCCCAGTAACCATATGTGATAATATACATGAAGTATTGCCAGCCAGAGAAGCTCACTTGAGCCTTTGGTGTCCAGAGTTTTTATTGGGGCTTGATCGATCACAGGCTGCTTGTGTGATTGACCTTTAGTCTCCAACTACTCCCAGATGTCAGGGTAATACCTTTAGTCATCATTTCCTCTGGAGGTCATAGCATATTGCATGCCCTGAGGGCCCATCACAAAGCACAGTGTTAGATTGTTAGTGGCCAAAACTTGCAAACAACAAAGACCTGCCTAGTAGGCAAGATATTCCAAAGGCCTAGAGATCAGTTCCTAGTAGCTGAGGGCTAAGGCCAGACCTCTCTTTAGGTAAAGTTAATTCTTCACTGCACAGCCTTATTTTCCATTGATCTTCTATAGAACATTGTCGGCCAAATAAGGTAACACCCAAACCATCCCACACTTCCCAGGAGTTCTTTTACCTGTAATATTTGTTCCTTTACTTCCAGTATGCTTAAGTGTTACACTTTTTACGAGGCTTAGCTGAAGTCTCACTTGCCCCCTGAAACTTTATTTGCCCCAAGCTTTCCTAATCACCCAGTTGTCTAACTAGTCAGTTGTTTGCTTTGTGTAGCCCTGTAGTGTGGCTTATATTTATGGACTTCCCTGAGCCTTATATCTCTCTCTAGCCCAAGTGTCCACCGCAAAGTAATTGCTTATTAATATTGATGATAATTTTCCTAGTGTCTAAGGCATTCAGTGAAAATTAGGCACCATTATTAGCTGTTTCTCATTGTTTCTGAGTACTTGGGCTCTAATTAAGATAAGTTGCTACGTAAGTGAGTCATTAGACCCTAGATAATCATTCAAATTGAGCATCAGAATGTTTGCAAGTGAAAAAATAAATGGTAGATTGACATTTGTGGACCTTAGTATTTCCCCCAAAACAAAATGATCAAAAATGTTTCCCAGAAACAAGAACTTTGTGCTAGACTGGTTTGGCAGTTATTTTTACTGTGGTTTGTTCCTTATGACCCCTGGTGACTAAGAATCTGGAAAAGATGGACAAACCCCATTCAGAGAGCCCTTTTGAAAAATAATTGATGTTTTAAATGCCAGTGCTTTAAGGGGTGCCTGGGTGGCTCATTCGTTAAGCATCTGCCTTCAGCTTAGGGCGTGATCCCGGCGTTCTGGGATCGAGCCCCGCATCAGGCTCCTCTGCTGGGAGCCTGCTTCTTCCTCTCCCACTGCCCCTGCTTGTGTTCCCTCTCTCACTGGCTGTCTCTCTCTCTGTCAAATAAATAAATAAAATCTTAAAAAAAAAATGCCAGTGCTTTAAATAAAATTAAATTAATTATAAATCAATCAATCAATTAATTAATCCCCAAATCCCAGGATTTTGCACTTAGTTAGGCAGTATCACTGTCTGCTGTGTAGACAGATGAAGTTTTTTTGCTGCTGGGTAGACAAATTCCCTCACCCCCATCAAAACAAAGAAAGGCTTTACCAAAATGTCTGAGTTATTGGCTTTATTCAGTTATGGTCTCAATGTGTTTTTTGTTTAGACCATGCATCGATTGTCATGACAACGGTGTGTGTGTGTGTGTGTGTGTGTGTGTGTGTGTGTGTGTCTGCTAACTGGTATCTGGAAACAGCACCTTCAGCATGCAGGCAGAAATAAAGTCGGTGTGCTGAGCAGAGAGTGTCTCCCTATCCATTCAAACAACAATGCTGGAAAAGGTTAAAAACATGGTTTAGCATCACCTCTTAAATTAAAATTCCAAACAATCAGCTATTCTCTCCAGCAGAGCAGAGCAGTCATACATTAAAGGTCAATGTCTAAGTGTCTAAGTTCTCATTCTTTATTATATCAGTGCCCATTACAATTCCACCATGTTCTGATCCTGCTCACCCTTCTTTACCAACCTTCTGTCCTCTAACTTCTCCATCGACATCTCTTGGAGGAATCTCTAATGGCGTGGATCGCCACTCTGGGGAACCACTTACAGATTAATACCTAAAGCTTCTGAGATTTTGTCACATTTCTCTAAAGAAGGTTAGCTTTTTCAAGAGAGGTCATTCATCTTTGATCCAGGAAATCCATTTTGTTCACATTGAACCTAGGACTTGATCTTTATATATTTTCTATATCTTTGGAAGCTTTGCTGACTCTTCCAAGCTACTGGGATGCTATTCCATATGTACTCTTCTTTTTTTTTTTTTTTTTTTTTTGCCTTTTATTTTTTTATTTATTTATTTTTTAAATGATTTTTTATTATATTATGTTAGTCACCATACAGTACATCCCCGGTTTCCGATGTAAGGCTCAATGATTCATTAGTTGTGTATAACACCCAGTGCACCATGCAATACGTGCCCTCCTTACTACCCATCACCGGTCTATCCCATTCCCCCACCCCCCTCCCCTCTGAAGTCCTCAGTTTGTTTCTCATAGTCCATAGTCTCTCATGTTTCATTCCCCCTTCTGATTACCCCCCCTTTCTTTATCCCTTTCTTCCCCTACTGATCATCCTAGTTCTTATGTTCCATAGATGAGAGAAATCATATGATAGTTGTCTTTCTCTGCTTGGCTTATTTCACTTAGCATTATCTCCTCCAGTGCTGTCCATGTTGTAGCAAATGTTGAGAACTCGTTCTTTCTGATAGCTGAGTAATATTCCATTGTATATATGGACCACAACTTCTTAATCCAGTCATCTGTTGAAGGGCATCTCGGCTCCTTCCACGATTTAGCTATTGTGGACATTGCTGCTATGAACATTGGGGTGCATATGGCCCTTCTCTTCACTACGTCTGTATCTTTGGGGTAAATACCCAGTAGTGCAATGGCTGGATCATAGGGTAGCTCAATTTTTAACTTTTTAAGGGACCTCCACACTGTTTTCCAGAGTGGCTGTACCAACTTGCATTCCCACCAACAATGTAGGAGGGATCCCCTTTCTCCACATCCTCTCCAACAATTGTTGTTTCTTGCCTTGTCTATTTTTGCCATTCTAACTGGCGTAAGGTGGTATCTCAGTGTGGTTTTGATTTGAATTTCCTTGATGGCTAATGATTTTGAACATTTTTTCATGTGTCTGTTAGCCATTTGTATGTCTTCATTGGAAAAGTGTCTGTTCATATCTTCTGCCCATTTTTTGATTTGTTTATTTGTTTCTCGTGTATTGAGTTTGAGAAGTTCTTTGTAGATCTTGGATACCAGTCCTTTATCTGTAGTGTCATTTGCAAATATATTCTCCCATTCCGTGGGTTGCCTCTTAGTTTTTCTGACTGTTTCCTTGGATGTGCAGAAACTTTTAATCTTGATGAAGTCCCATAAATTCATTTTATCTTTTGTTTCTCTTGCCTTTGGGGATGTGTCATGAAAAAGGTTGCTTTGGCCGATGTCGTAGAGGTTGTTGCCTATGTTCTCCTCTAGAATTTTGATGGATTCCTGTCTCACATCGAGGTCTTTCATCCATTTGGAGTTTATTTTTGTGTATGGTGTGAGAGAGTGGTCAAGTTTCATTCTCTTGCATGTAGCTGTCCAATTTTCCCAGCACCATTTATTGAAGAGACTGTCTTTTTCCCACCGGATGTTTTTTCCTGCTTTATCAAATATTAGTTGCCCAAAGAGCCGAGGGTCCATTTCTGGGCTCTCTATTCTGTTCCATTGGTCTATCTGTCTGTTTTTGTGCCAGTACCATGCTGTCTTTGTGATCACAGCTTTGTAGTACAGCTCGAAATCCGGCATTGTGATGCCCCCAGCTTTGTTCTTCCTTTTCAACAGTTCCTTGGAGATTCGGGGCCTTTTCTGTTTCCATACAAATTTAAGGACTGTTTGTTCCAGTTCTTTGAAAAATGTCCTTGGTATTTTGATCGGGATAGCATTGAAAGTGTAGATTGCTCTGGGTAGCATGGACATTTTAACTATGTTAATTCTTCCGATCCATGAGCATGGAATATCTTTCCATCTTTTTATGTCTTCCTCAATGTCTTTTAAGAGTGATTTATAGTTTCTAGAATATAGGTCCTTTACGTCTCTGGTTAAGTTAATTCCAAGGTAACGTATGGTTTTTGGTGCTGTTGTAAATGGGATGGATTCCCTAATTTCTCTTTCTTCGGTCTCGTTATTCGTGTATAGAAATGCAACTGATTTCTGAGCATTGATTTTGTATCCCGCCACGTTACTGAATTGCTCTATAACTTCTAATAGTTTGGGAGTGGCTTCTTTTGGGTTTTCCATATAGAGTATCATGTCATCTGCAAAGAGAGACATTTTGACTTCTTCTTTGCCAATTTGAATACCTTTGATCCCTTTTTGTCGTCTGATTGCTGTTGCAAGGACTTCTAGTACTATGTTGAATAATAGTGGCGAGAGTGGGCATCCTTGTCGAGTTCCTGATCTTAAGGGAAAGGCTTCCAGCTTTTCCCCATTGAGAATAATATTTGCAGTAGGCTTTTCATAGATGGCTTTTATGAGATTGAGAAATGTACCTTCTATTCCTACACTCTGAAGGGTTTTAATCAGGAAAGGATGCTGTATTTTGTCAAATGCTTTTTCGGCATCGATTGAGAGGATCATATGGTTCCTGAGTCTTTTCTTGTTGATATGATGTATCACGCTGATTGATTTGCGAATATTGAACCACGCTTGCATCCCAGGTATGAATCCCACTTGATCGTGATGGATAATCCTTTTAATGTACTGTTGGATTCTATTAGCAAGGATCTTGTTGAGGATTTTGGCGTCCATATTCATTAGGGAAATCGGTCTGTAATTCTCCTTTTTGATGGGGTCTTTGCCTGGTTTGGGGATCAAGGTAATATTGGCCTCATAGAATGAGTTTGGTAGCTTTCCTTCTGTTTCTATTTTTTGAAATAGCTTTAGGAGAATAGGTATTATTTCTTCTTTGAATGTTTGGTAGAATTCCCCAGGAAAACCGTCCGGGCCTGGAGTTTTGTTATTTGGAAGGTTGTTTATCACTGACTCAATTTCTTCATAATTAATTGGCCTGTTTAAGGAATCAATTTCTTCCGGTTTCAATCTTGGTAGTTTATAGGTTTCCAGGAAGGATTCCATCTCTTCCAGATTGCTTAGTTTATTGGCATATAGCTGTTGATAAAAATTTCTAATAATCCTTCCAATTTCAATGGTGCTCGTCGTGACCTCTCCTTTTTCATTCATAATTTTAATAATCTGGGTCCTTTCTCTTTTCTTTTGGATAAGTCTTGCCAGTGGTCTGTCAATTTTATTGATTCTCTCAAAGAACCAGCTTCTAGTCCTGTTGATCTGCTCTACTGTACTTCTGGTTTCTGCTTGATTGATTTCAGCTCTAATTTTGGTCAACTGCTTCCTCGTGCGTGGATTAGGCCTGTCCCTCTGTTGCTGTTCCAGCTTCTTGAGGTGAGAATATAAAAACTGCATTTTGGATTTTTCTATTCTTTTGAGTGAGGCTTGGATGGCTATGTATTTCCCCCTTAGGACTGCCTTTGCAGTATCCCATAGGTTTTGGACTGTTGTATTTTCATTCTCATTGGTCTCCATAAATTGTTTAATTTGATTTTTGATTTCCTGGTTTATCGAGTCATTCCTGAGCAGGATGGTTCTTAGTCTCCAAGTGTTTGAGTTTCTTCCAAATTTTTCCTTGTGGTTGAGTTCCAATTTCAGAGCGTTGTGGTCTGAGAATATGCAGGGGATAATTTCAA
Source organism: Ursus arctos (assembly GCF_023065955.2). Classification (NCBI taxonomy): domain Eukaryota; kingdom Metazoa; phylum Chordata; class Mammalia; order Carnivora; family Ursidae; genus Ursus; species Ursus arctos. The sequence goes on along the minus strand of NW_026622852.1, from coordinate 23,841,335 downwards.
TCTTTTGGTATCGGCTGAGACCTGTTTTGTGTCCCAGAACATGGTCTATTCTTGAGACTGTTCCATGGGCATTAGAATAGAATGAGTATTCTTTGGTTCTGGGGTGTAGTGTTCTATATATATCTATGAGGTCCAACTCGTCGAGTATGGCATTCAAAGCCTTTGATTCTTTGCTTAGTTTTTGCCAGGGTGTTCTGTCTATTTCTGATAGTGGAGTGTTGAGGTCCCCTACTATTAATGTATTTTTATTTATATGTCTCTTTATTCTGGTTAAGAGTTGGCTTGTGTATCTTGCTGCTCCCCTGTTGGGGGCATATATATTTATAATTGTCATATCCACTTGTTGAATACTTCCCTTAAGAATAATATAGTGCCCTTCTGCATCTCTAACTATAGTCTGTAGTTTAAAATCCAATTTATCTGATATGAGAATTGCTACCCCAGCTTTCTTTTGAGGTCCATTTGCATGAAAGATGGTACTCCATCCCCTTACTCTCAGTCTGAATGCATCTTTGGGTTTGAAATGAGTCTCTTGTAGACAGCAAATGGATGGGTCATTTCTTTTTATCCAATCTGCAACCCTGTGGTGCTTTATGGGATGGTTCAAACCATTTACATTAAGACTGATTACTGAGAGATATGATTTTAATGTTGCCATGTTGTCAGTAAAGTCTTTGTTTGTATTGGCTGTGACTTTCTGTTCTGTATCACTCTTGGGGCCTTTTTACTTTTATAGAACCCCCCGTAATATCTCCTGTAGGGCTGGTTTCGTGGTTACAAAATTGGTTAGTGACTGGCGATTCTGAAATGTCTTTATTTCTCCATCAATTCTGAATGAGAGCCTTGCTGGATAAAGGATCCTTGGCTGCATGTTTTTCTCTGAAAGAGCTTTAAATATGCTCCCCCAACCCTTTCTCTCATTCCAGGTCTGTGTAGACAGGTCTGACGTAATTCTGATGCTTTTGCCTTGGTACGTGAGAAATTTCTTTGCCCTGGCCGCTTTCAATACTGTATCCTTGCATCTAATATTTGCAAATTGCACTATGACGTGACGTGGCGTAGGTTTGTCATGGTTGAGCTTGGGAGGGGTCCTCTCTGCCTCTTGGACACGAATGTTTGTTTCCCTTGCTAGATTAGGGAAGTTTTCAGCTACAATTTGTTCAAATATCTCTTCTAGACCTCTGTTTTTCTCCACCCCCTCGGGGATGCCGATGATTCTAACATTGGATCGTTTCATGGAGTCAGTAATCTCCCGTAACCTACATTCGTGGGCGTGGATTTTTTAAGACCATCTTCTATTTTCATTTTTTCCTCTATTAACCCATCCTCCAATTCACTAACCCGTTCCTCTGCTTCTGCGACCCTGGCCGTCAGAGCCTCTAGTTTTGCCTGCATTTGGCTCATAGAATTTTTAATTTCTGTCAGATTCGCTCTCATTTCTGTCCTTAGGGATTCTATATTCTCAGTAACCTTTTCGTTAATAGTTTTTTCAATTCTACTCATCATTTTGACCATCGTTACTCTGAATTCCATTTCTGATAATTTGGTTACATCCATATCCATTATTTCTGTGGCAGAGGCCCCAGAATCACTGTCTTTTCTTTGCTGGGGGGGGGTTCTCCTTCTTGTCATTCTGATGAAGAGAGGTTGCGGGGTTTCCAGAGCCCAAATTATTGACTGGGTCCCAGGCCGTGCCCCTTGTTTTATAGGGATCTTAGGGATGTGGGCTTCTTCTTTAAAGATTTTATTTATTTATTTATGTGGCAGCCAACCAGAGAGAGAGGGAATAGAAGCAGGGGAGTGGGAGAGGAAGAAGCAGGCTCCCAGCGGAGGAGCCCGATGAGGGACTCCTTTCCGGAACGCCGGGATCACGCCCTAAGCCGAAGGCAGGCGCTCAATGACTGTGCCACCCAGGCACCCGGGTTGTGGGCTTCTTGATTTTTCAGCCTGCCTTCTGTGTTCTGGGGGAGGGGCCTGCCACGCCGATACTCAGGCAGCCCTGTTTGGGTAGAGTCTCGGCGTCCCCTGCGAGGGGGGATGGGGATGGGCACTCTCTGAGCCGGTATTTCCAGGCTTTTGTTCTCTGGCGGCTTTCCCTGGCGGTTTGCTGTGCCTCTTCTGAGAGTCAGAGCAGCAGCGGCCAAATTTCAGCCTCTGTCACAGAACAGAGGGATTGCGGCCTGTTCTCTACTAATGTTCTGGCCACTTTAACTCTGTTTCTGTTGGTGCTGCTCAACCCTGCAGCGTCCGGGATGTGCGCCCCACACCCGGCGTCCCAGCCCTCACTTCCAGGGCCGGCGCGTCTCTGTCCTTTGTGTTTCTAATGCCGCCAGCCGCCCCGCGCGCGCTCCCGGATCTCCCGGTCTCAGTCTGGATCCAGTGAGCGCACCGGGATTCCGGTGTTCCGCGAGATGCCTGGTGGCGCGCGCACCCGGCTCACGGTCTGCTGTTTTGCGGGTGCCGTCCGCGAGCCCCGCCCGCTCTCCCGTGCAAGTGGCTACCACTTCCTGGCGCCCGAACACGGCGGCTCCCTCCCCCTTCCATTTATCTTCCGATATCTGTGCACAGTTTCATGGCTCCCCGCTTCATACCTCAATACTCAGCGCTGGAGATGTTCATTTGTAGAGATCCAGATGCGTCTTCCTGCGTCTCAGGCTGGTTCCGTGGTTGTTTAGGCTGGTCTGGTACCTATCCAGCTCGACTCGGGGGACCGGCTGAAAACGGTGTCTCCTACTCCTCCGCCATCTTAACTCCTCTCCATATGTACTCTTCTGACTGTATAAATGGTCTTGTGGAAGTTGAAGAATTAACATTTGATACATTATTTCATTTTTTTCTTGTAGCTTTGGTGCAGAGTTCCTATTCTTGGTATGAAAGGCAGATATAAGAAATTGACTCAAATATGGCTGGTTGACCGAAATTGTTTCTCTTGTTTGCTATGAAACTGAATATGAGAGGACAAGGCTATTTCAGAAAGACAAAGAAAGCAATGCTACCCGAACATAAGAAGCATTAAACATTGCTGCCAAGAGGCAATCTATTCTCATTATGGTCCAGAAATATTTATTGGATCAGTTTATGTCCAAACCACCCAAGCTTGATGACTTTTGCTCTTAAGAACCCATTCCTGGGAGTTTTTCTGGACCCTCTGCCCTATATGAACTTTCCAAGCTGCAAGGGGGAAGGCCCAGGTAAAGGATTGGAATGGCAAGCCTCTACTAGCAGCCTTAAAAACTCAGTCTGCTTTAGTTAACTCAAGTTTGTCATTAATCCATGTGTTTTCAGAGATGGTGTTATCTGATAAATAAGATAAGCCCAACGGGATCCTCCACACTGGGGAAGTAGTAAGCATGGCCCTGGACCTGGTTGCTGTCTGCAAGACCTTTGAGATTCCACACAAGCCAAATATCCAGCTGAAAATCTGTGCCTGCGATCTACTCAGGTAAGGCAAGATAGGATGTGTGAAGAGCCTACCCTGCACTTTTTCCCATACCCCATGATGCATCAGTTTTCAGGGGAGACAATGTAACCCCATCTATGCAGGCAAAAAAGAGTGCATATTTAAACTCCATGATTGTAATGCTAACATTCTGCCAAACATTTCCCTTGAAAATGAAAGCAAGGGAAGAAGATGAATGTTAATAAGCACCATTTCTTATGTGCCAGGTATAATGCCAGGCAGTCATTCATGCGATTTCATTTGACTCAAGATTGAAAGATTATTATTATTTGCTTTTTACTTTTTTAAATTGAGGTAAACATACTATAGTAAAGTACTCTAATGTTAATTGTATAGTTATGAGTTTTTATTTATGTATGCATTCATGAAACCAGCTCCCAGATGAAGTTAGAGAACAGTTGAAGCACCCTAAGACTCAATCATATCCTTCCCCCACCTCTCCCTTCCTGGGCCTGTCAATACCACTGCTAGAGGTAACTACTCATCTGACTTTTCTCTCTCTAGATTAGGTTTGACTGTATTTGAATTTATGTATTCTTTTGTTCCAAATGCACGTATTCCCATCCCCTATGTGTTGTTGCATGTAGCTGTTAAAGGTTATTTTTTAATGAAAATCAAACACCCTTAAGGCTGCAGGGAAGCATTTTACATCATCACAGTGATTTGATTGAACTTGTCTGCTGGGGAAATCGACCAGATGTAGTGCTTAGAAGAAGCCAAATAGCTCTTGTACATTTACATATTTAGTATATCAGAAGACATAGTACACAAAAAGACAACTGAGTATTGCATGTAGAGAGAAGTTATGTAAATCTTGGTCATTCAAACTATAATTATATTCATTTATTCTGGGTTCCAGTTATTTAGAAAGGTGATTCTTCCTAAACCCTAATTTGAAAATGGGAATATATGCGTTTGGGACAAAATTTAAACAGTGCAACACAAAGGCTTGTAGGCAAATGTTAACAACAGGGTTATTTATAATAACCCTGAGCTGGAAACAACCCAAGTATCCATCAACTGGTGAATGGATAAATGAATTGTGATATGTCCATACTATGGATTATTACTCAACAATAAAAAAGAATGAAATGTTAATACATGCAATAACATGGGTGAATTTAAAAAAAATACTAAGCATAAAGGTCGAATGCTATATACTGTATAGTTTCATTTGTATAGCATTCTAGAAAACAGAAAACAATCATTACAGAGAGCAGATGAGTGGTTGCCTGGGGCCCTGGTGGAGGAAGGAATTGACTGTGAAGGAACAAAAGGAAATTCTTAGGGGGCATAACTGTTGTACATCTTGCTTTAGTGGTTACATGATTATGTTATTATATACATTACCTAAATTCATTAAATTGTGTACTTGAAAATGGGTGAATTTTAGTGTATATAGTGCTTGCTATGGACAAGCCACTTTTTGCAAGGCTTCTCACTCTATTGTCAGCACAGCGCCCTGAAATGTATATTAATAGCCATGTTTGATAAATGAGGAAACTGAAGCCTAGACACATTAGGTAAAAAGGTTACCAGCTAGTAAATGCACAAGGTTACCTGGCCAGTAAGGGGCAGGACTGGGGTTCAAGTCCAAGTTTGTCCTGGGCAAACACAAATTTCATGATCCGTAATGCATGGAGCTATTCTGTTGTCTTGATTTGGAAGGGAGGGATGGGGGGAGGAACCACTGGGTCAACAGAGCAGCCTGTGTGACCTCCTTTCTAATTCCTGTAGTTGTTTCAGCCCCAAACTTAGAGAACAACTTGCTTCTTCTACCTTTACTCAACTCCCCTTCAGAGTCTTTGATTAGTACTAGCTCTCAAAACAGGAATATTCTAGTTTAGTCTTATTGTATGAAATTCCTTGGGGCCTCAGCTGTTTTCATCTTCGTTTCTTATTCAATGAAAATTAATTCTACTGCAAAAAATAAAGGGCTTGCTTGTGTGTGAAATGCCTTTTTCAGTCTACATTAAAACTTTATCAAATTTATTTTCCCTATTCTCTCTGTAGCAGGAAAAAGGGAAAGCTCAATAATGAAAAAGCCTTTTTGTTCCAAGGAGCTCCTTCTCCTTAAAATAGTACCCTCAAGGGACATGGGCAGGCAGACATGCTTACATTGGCCAAAAGATCAGCTGCAAGGGTTTTAGCAAAACAAATAAATCTTCTGAGCCCTACGGGTCATACCTGCCCTATTGCTTTAGTCTCTCTTCGGTCGAGTCTGGCAAAGACAAGGTCAGATATTGGCACAATATTGGAAATGACTTCAATTTGTAAAGAAAAAGGAAGGAATACAATGAGACTGCCATTGCCAAAAACATTCCAATGCTTTTTTAAATTCTCTGGTATTGTGCTGAACTATTCTCCCCTGCCCCCTTCAGTCAGTGGTCTGGCCTCACTCCGAAAGCAATGCACTACAATACAATGTCAACTCCAGGAAATTTGTGTCAAAATTTCTATAGCTAGTTGAGCATCCGTTCTGAATGTGCTTTTGTTCATCAGTGGGTGTGTGGGACGAGCAGACAGCTGGAATATTTTCCAAATGCAAAGTGAAATCTGTACTGTCAAAGAGTGCTAGCAGCCCCATATTGTTGAGATTAAGGGTCCACCAGCCTCTCCAGCTTCCATGCTCCATGAGCAGGGACAGTGTCAGAGTTACTATTGTATCCCTGGTGCCTTAGCTCTCTGCCCTGCACATAGAAGGTGCCCCCAAATAAAGCAGAGCTGAAGCAGATGACAGAGCCATCTAACCCAACTTGCCAGAGTGGAAGCCCTCCTCTATGGGCTAGGCAGGAAAGGAAGGAGGCCAGGTGAGGCTATGACAACCTGGGGAGTGTTTGCCCTTTTCAATGTGGCAGCAACCACTTAGGTCATCTGATGGATGCCATGTGCTCCTAACATTTCCAGATTTCAAGTTTTCAAGAAAATTTAGGAGTCTAGATTTTTATGTGAAATTTCTTTAATTTCGTTATACTATTTAGGCAAAATATTTGTCTGCCAGCTGGATTGGACTTACAGGCTGCCAGTTTGGACTCCTTTTCTAAGCATTTAAAGGTTCTAAAGATTTATTTTGGTAAAAAATCAAAAGCTTATTTCATAGACTAACTTAAAATAAGTTTTAATCACATTTCTCTCAAGGGGTAGTGTTTGACTAGAATTAGGCTTGGTACTAGGAACTCACATTACTGGTGTGGCCCCATTTATCTAACCTATACATTTTCCTTAGTGCCCCACACCCCTTTCCTTCTCTTCCTTTTCCTCCTTACTGGGACAGTGAACTGGCATGCTCTGAGACCCTTAGGGTTTAATTTCTACCCTGGCCCACATTATGTCTTTTCCTGCTCCCTTGGCCTCCCCTCTCTGATGGCTCCTCCCTACCAGCATTCAAACACGCTCATGTCTCTCTAAATTTAAAACAAAGAGGAACAACCCTCCATCAACCCCACATTCTTATCCAGCTATGGTTCAAGCTCTTTGCACCTTTCATTGTCAATCTTCTTGAGGACTGTGTATACCTGCTACCTCCACATCCTTCCTTTGCTGGCCCCTGCAATTTGGCATTCATCCCTGTCACACCTCTGATATGAATTTTACCAAAGTTATCAGGGATTGCCAATGATATTTCCTAGTGCTCTTTCAGTAGCATTGACTTTGCTGATTTATTCTTCCTTCCTCATTTACCTGGTTTTCCTTTGACTTCCCTGATTACTCTTTCTCAAGCTCCCCTATGTGCTTCTTCTTTGGGGGGCTTAATATTGATGACTCTTAGAGTTCTACCCTAAGCCTCCTTCTCTTCTAACTCTACGCACCTCCATGGATGATCTCAACTACTCCCACGGCTCATGCTGTGACCTATATGCTAGAGGCTCTGATGGCTTTATCACTAGCTCAGATTTCTCTCCTGAACTCCAGGGGGATTATCCCACTCTCTCAGGCACCCACACCCCAACATGTCCATTACTGAATCCCATACTCTTTCTCTTTCAGCTCTTCTTCCTCTGGTTTTCAGAGAATGGCACCCCTGTCTACCTAGTGCCCCAAGTCAGAGCCCTGAAAATCATTCTTGACTTCTTTTCCTTCACATACCTCTTCTATCAGTCACCAGGTCCTGTGGCTCTGTCTCCCAACTGTCAGATCTGTCAGATCTGTCCCCCTTTCCCCATCCTGATAAGACTCTGGGACAGGTCAGGTCACCATCATCTCTTGCCCAGATTATAGTAACAGCCTCCAGGTGGGATCCCCTGCCTCTGGTTTGTCTATCCCTCCACACCACTCCTTTATCCACACTATAAGTAGGCTGACCTTCATTTTCTTCACTTATATTTCTTCTTTTTTAACTATATAACTTTTGTATCAGAACGATCTTTACAACAATCAAATCCAACTGTCTCACTCTGTTTAAAACCCTATGCTGGCTCTCCTAACATGGCTCACAAGGCCTAGGATGGCCTAGCTGGGGACTAGCTCTGCATCCCCCCACCCCCCCCAATGCCGTGCCCACCCATACTAAACAATTAGTTTCTGCTTTCTTATTACTCCGGGCCATCATGTCTCTTCCTCTGTTCAGTACACTCCCAGCTCTCACTTTACTTGGCTGGCTTCTACTCATCCTCTAGACTAGGAGAGTTCTCTGATGTGAGGTGTCCTTCCTGACCTTCCTTGTCACATTGCTCTCCCCACATGTCACATTGCTCTCCTCACATGGCACATCCTCACAGTGCTGTCATAGGTGTTTAATTGTCCATTCTCCTCCCAGATTACAAGCTTCAAGGAAGGGAGATCCACTTCTTCTTTGTTCATTTTTTAAAATCCCCTTTCTACAGTAGATGCTTGGCCCATCATAGAGTAGAATAGGTGTTTGGTATGTGTGTGCCTGTGTGTGTGTGTATTAACAAATGAATTCCCCAGAACTCTTGAGGGATATTCTCAGATAAATATTCAGTGGTGTATGGGAGCCAGTTTGTATTGATTCCTGAAAGCCAAATGTGCTTTTGGTGATGCCACATTGGTAGCTTGAAGTCAATCATGGTGGATGTATTTACACCATGGAAATAGGTAACGATTACAAATCAGGGCTTTACTCTCCTCCTTACCCTCTCCTTAATAGGCTTACTGGCACACTGCCATATATATATATACATATATGTATATATATATATATATATATATATATATATATATATATATGGCTTTCTAAAGCAACATATCCAGAGAAGCTAGAACCCCTCAGCAATGGCTTGGAAGTGATTCATTGTCCTAAGCATACAATTTGAGAACTTAATAATAATAATAATAATAACAGCAACAACTACCATTTAATGAACTATATAGTACTATGTGCCAAACACTGTACGTAATGCTTTATGTGCTCAATCTTGTTTAATCTTTGTAACAAAGCAGGCAAAGTAGATATTATTAGCGACTGTACAGACTAGGACACTGAGAGTGAGATTCATCCACTCAGCTGGCAAGTAGAGATGGAGTTGGATGCGGGAGCTGACCACTGAACCAGTGATCTTAACTCCACTCTGCTCAGCCTTTCACAGCTGGTGCATGGAGCTTCAATTCCTACTTCTCACCCTCATTTCTCCAAAGCTGTCCCTGGGTTTTTGGCTGAATCTCATAGCTAATTCTCTAGTTGACTGGAAAAAACAACCACCACTACCCATGGGTAATCATCTTGCATTAGGCCAACCGAGATCTTGACAGGCATTTCATCCAAGATTGAGAAATAACCAGGGTTGTAAGAACTGGGTGTCAGCAACAGTGATATTTTGAATCATGACAGTGATTTTAGTTTCTTGATGACATAATGGTGGAAATTATTCTTAAATAGAACTTTTCCACCTGCTGGGATAATATAGTCAGTAATTGTATTCAGGGCTTAAGTGTTTTAGGGAAGGTGCCAGGCAACCATCAACATATGACCTGAAGCCATCTCCCCAGCATCCCTTCACAATAATACTCTAATATTTGGTGGTTGTAGAGTGCTTTTAATGTGGAGTCTAGATAATGTCCATAAACAAAAGCCTGTCTATTTGCAAGGCTCCCTGAAGAGGGAATGGGCAAACTGGATGCTGCCAGTGCTGCTCCGTAATCACAGCCCAGACCTTGTCATTGCTTGAAACTGCTCCTTTTATGAAATCCCATTAGCGTCCATGTGCTTGCATCCCTCCTCTCTCCCCTCACTAAATCTGTTTGTTCTTCAACTGCATTAAGGCTCCCACTTAACTGTTCCAGTCTAACTAGCTTTCCTGGCTTACTTTCTGACACAGCCTTGGATCTGTGGTCAATCTCTGTAATGGTTTCTTATCGAGAATTTTCAACTACCTGGTTTTCCTCTGCACTTGCTCTACAGTTCACGTCTGTTAGTCTAACAGTCCCCAGTTTCTTCTGCACAGTGGAGACTCTTACATAATCTTGCCCAATGACGATGGCTTCACTGAAAGAGCTGGTTTCTAGCATCTTCTGAGGCTTCCAGTACTATCTCTAAGTCTTTCATTTTCCCAGGTGTCTTCCTTTCCAAATTCCCATTGTTGGCTGTTTCTGACCTCCCATCTCCCCTTTGAGCCCCATCCAATACCCTTTAATCACTGCAGGTGGGACTAGGGTCTTTCCTTTTTCAGAGACAATAGAAGTCCTTAGGTGTGAAGTCTCCCTTTCACCTTTAAACTTGTCTATAATTCTTTCCTTCTGTTTTCCTTCTATTTTAAAAAAAGAGCTGACCTTTTACCCTTATAAAGCTGATTTCTTCCCCTGCCCCATTTAGTTTTCTTAATTGTTTAAAAATGTAAATGTGATGATATCATTTCTCTGTCTGACCAGACATTCTGGTTTTCTGGTCAACAGCATTTTTTAAAAACCACACAGGTGATTTGCTTAGGTCTTTTGTGGCACCTCATTCTTTTCTCTCCCGTGTTCTCTACCTTCACACCATCCTCCAATCTTCACAAGTCTGCCTCTTTCCCATACTTCAGTTTCAGTTTTGATTATTTATTTGTCAGAGAGAGAGCGCGCGCGCGCGCGCACACACACACACACACACACACGCGCGCGCGCGCGCGCGCGCGCGCGCGCGCCAGGCAGAGGGAGAAGCAGGCTCCCTGCTGAGCAAGAAGCCCAATGCAGCACTCTATCCCAGGACCCTGAGATTATGACCTGGGCCGAAGCAGAAACTTCACCGACTGAGCCACCCAGGCGTCCCCCCCACCTTTTTTTTTTTTAAGGTTTTTTTTCTTTTTTCTTTTCTTTTCGGTTTCAGTTTAAATGTCACTCTCTGTGGGAGGTTGTTTTCTGTCCCAGCATCCCGTTTGCTTCCTTTATCACTCATACTATGGTTTATGTTGTTGGTCTGTTTCCTTGTTTTTGACCTGTCTCTGTACTGGTAGACTGGAAGCTTCCTGGGGTGAGAGCCCCATCTCTGTAGTTCACCACTGAATCCCTAATGCCAAGCAGAGTCTGACATGTAAGGATTCACCAAGGACTTAAGGAATTAATAATAGATAAGGAATTGCTTCTTATCCTGCCTTCTTCCTATGGGAACTTGTGCCATTGATTTTCCTTTCTTTCTAGGACTTTTAGGTTTTCTTCACTAATCCATTTTCTCAGTATAAAAACATACTCAAAACTTTCCCATACAAAACCAAACGTGTATAGGAAACTTCTCTTGGCACCCCTCTTTACTTAACTTTAGTCTTGCCTTTTTTCTTCTATGAAGGGAAGAAATTTAGCCTGAGAATTAGAAAGTTGAAATCAAATTACGTGGTTCAAATCCTGATGTTGCTACCTACTAGATTTGAGGTTTTAGGTAAGTTCCTTTACTTCCTTGTGCCTCATTTTCCTTGTCCATCAAATGGAGATAGTTATAGTACTTTCCTCAAGGAGTTGCTATGGGGATTTAGTGAGGTACTGTGTGTAAATGCTGCCTGGGTTCTAGTAAGCACTCTATAAACATTAGCCATTATCATTACAACACTGGATTCCTTAGCACCATCTGCATTGACTGTTTCTACTATCTCCAGCTTTCTGGAACCCCTCAACCCATTTAAATTATTCTTTGCCCTGCAGCATCATCCGGTTCTCATTTCACTTGATCTGGTTGAGGCTTGTGACTGTATTGACCTTTGCCACCATCTTTCCCCTTTCCCGAATGCTTACAACTCGCTTTTCCTTATTTCCACTTTTCTAGCTGCCCCTTCCCCAGGTCTTCTTCACACGTTTCTTCTTCTCTCTTGGCTCCAGAGCTTTGTCCTCAATCTTCTTGTATTTTCACTCTTTTCATTGTCTGTGGGAAGCTTCATTCACTTCCATGGTTTACAAACAACTCTTTGCTGATGAAAGCTTTCACATTATGATCTTTACCCCCAACTTCTCTCCTGAGCTACAAACCAATATTGATAAGTTCCCTGAGTTGCCTCCATTTGGATGTCCTACATGGACATTAGATTCCACATATCTAAACCAAACACCTTAACTTCTCAGCATAGTCTCCTTCAATTTCTGTCTTAATTGATTACGTACTTCTTATAAGATGTTTGCTATCCGAACCATAGAGCGAATCCTGAGTGCTAAACAAATGGCTGCATTTCTTCCTTCCTCCTTTCTTCCTTTTTCTTTCCTTTCCTTTCCTTTCCTTTCCTTTCCTTTCCTTTCCTTTCCGCCTCCCTCGCTTGCTTGCTTTCTTTCTTTCATTCCTTTCTTTCTCTCCCTCCCTCCCTCTCTCTCTCTATCTCCCTCCCTCCCTTTTCTTTCTTTTTCTTTCTTTCTTTCTTTCTTTCTTTCTTTCTTTCTTTCTTTCTTTCTTTCTCTTTCTTTCTTTCTTTCTTTCTTTCTTTCTTTCTTTCTCTTTTCTTTTTTCTTTCTTTTCTTTTCTTTTCTTTTCTTTTCTTTTCTTTTCTTTCTCCTCTTTCTTTTTTAACATGGGGCTTGAACTCATGAGATCAAGACCTGAGCTGAGATCAAGAATCAGATGCTTAACTGACTGTGCCACTCAGGTGCCCGTGCATTTCTTTCAGGAACAAAGGAGCAAGGATTGAAAGCTGATTAATCCCCCCATACCCCAAGTTAAGCGTAGTATTGTACAATAGAAAGAAAACAGGCTTTGGAATTAAACAGACACCAGTTTGAATCTTAGCTCTAACCTTTACTAGCTGTGTGACTTAAAATGAGGATGATAGTGCTTACCTCTCAAGGTTATTAGGATGAGCAAACAAAATGAGAATGCAAAACACTTGACACATAGTAGATAACATTAAGTGGTAGCTTCATGTGTTCTTACCTTAGACTTACAACTTGCTTCATAGGCTTATAGATTTTGAATCCATACATTTTCTCTGACCAGGGCCAGTGGTTGATGGAGTTGTTGGGACCAAAATGCCTAGATATTGTCTATTTGGAGACAACTGTTAACACAACCTCTTGAATGGAGTCAACCAGTCAAAGTTAGATGCGCCCATTGCACATTTTCCAAAGGACTGGTTAGTGTGTTTTCCTACACATCAAGTTACATGGTAATTCCTTTGCCTGTTGCCTTCTAAAAAAAATTCTTTGAAACTCTTTCCTTTTAACTTTCCATATCAAATCTAAATGGGTCTAATTTAGGGCACAGATATCACAACTGCTCAGATGAGAACCAGTATAGCTTGATGGGGATGGGTGGGACTTGGGGGGTGTAGAATGTACACAGGCGCGTTGTACAGAAGACAATGCAAGTTGGATGGAAATTTTGTGAAATATATGTTTGTTGTTTTAGTGAGCTGATTGTGATCTGTATGTTTTTCATGGTTTTAAATGTAGTAAGGTCCTAAACATTTCCAGGTTATGTTGTATTTGAGTTCGGTGCAGAGGGTATTTGCATATCAGGCCAAGTGAACCTCCAGGGAGTAGAAAGTAGTCCCGGTGATAGGGTTGGGATGGGGTAGATGTCTGAGCAAGGCTGAATGTGGTGTTTTTGCCTATGTTGGGATGATTTCTTTATAGTTTCTACAATAGCTGGTCACAGGGAAGTAGAAGACATGGGTCTATAATGTTCAGTACCTGTAATAACCCCCAAGCACTCACTTCTAGCTCCTCATCTTATAAGAGAAACTGCAGTCCCTGGGTCACTACAAGTGCAAAGTCATTGCCAATGGAGAAATTACTTGGATTCAAATCCTGATGTTGCTACCTACTATATTTGAGGTTTTAGGTAAGTTCCTTCACTTCCTTGTGCCTCATTTTTCTTGTCCATCAAATGGAGATAGTAATAGTACTTTCCTCAAGGAGTTGCTATGAGGATTAAGTGAAGTACTGTGTGTAAAGTGCAAAGTCATTGCCATAGGTTGGCCATAGGTTATTTGAATCAAAAGTGTCAAAGAAAATTGCACCAGATGGAGTTAGACAAACAAGGAAGACCTCATTCAAGGCTATTGCAATAGTGGAGAGAGGTTGAACTCAACTCTGCTGAAACAAAAGAGGGAGAGTTTTTAGTGCTGGGGGTAAGCTAATGTAGGAGTATTGAGGGTATTGGGAGGGAGCTTGGTTCAATGTGATGGTGTTTGCTAATTGGTGTTCAAGGAAGTTAGACTCCTACTTTCCCACAAAGACTGGGAGATAGGTGTTTCTGGATGATTACATTTCAAAGGGATGGCTTCCTGATCCTCGAGAAAGACTTTCCTGGGTTGTATAAGAGGCAAAAGGGTAGGAGAAGATGTACATCGTCTCAGAGAAATAATTTAAAATTTCAAGTTTTCTAAAGTAAATGCTTTAAGAAAAGGGAGGTCAGGAGAGAGCGTATCTAAAGTTTAATCAAGCTGAGGGGAAGTTTAGTTAAGGTCAACATGGTAAAAAGCCAAACACCAATTGGAAACTTTCCAGTTGGAGTGTTATGATGCATTACCACCCACGTTATTTCAGTTTCTTAAAAAAAAAAAAAATACTCAAGAGCCTGTGTTCTTTTCCAAACCACTTTCCTTTATTAATGGAGGCTCTTTAAAAGTAAAAGACTCAGTAGCAAAAGATTAGAATTCTACTAAAAGCCTTCTCTCCAATCCTCTACTGGGTTAGTAAAAGCTCAGAATAAAGCCTTCCATTTAGGAAAATGTATTCTCTGCTCTATATAGACAGTAACATTTAAGCTACCCCATTTTCTACTTCTCATGACTTATCTTTATGGGGGGGTTAATTTAGGCTTTAGGATGATATTATTGAAGTGTTTAATGCATTGGCTTTTGGGTCCTGATTTGCAGTTTATAAGCTGTGTTCTCTTGGCATGCATTTAACATCCTTAGCCTCAGTTACTTAATCTATAAAATGGAGGGAAAGTCTATTTACCTCTTAGAGATGCTATTAAAATCTTAGCACATAGTGCCAACAAAGGGTAATAATTATTAATATTTTGCACAGTTGTTATGGGACTTCAAAATAGAATTTTAATGTAAAAATAAAAATAAGTGCTGTTTCAAGTTTATTATCTGCTTTATGGAAAGTAATACACTTTCATTATTTTTGTTCATTCATGATTGGGTTGTACAATTAACACAGTTATTCAGGGACCCGTTGTTCTGGTTGGCATTATCCAAATTTTGCTTCTCTTCCAGCTTAATGAAACTTAATCAGGTAGGCGAGTAATAAAAACACAAGTTGGGGCCACTCAGTATTATAACTTGTTATCAGGGTTTAGGGTTGACTGTGTTAGAGGAAAACAGTGATGTCTAAATCCTACTGACTGAGAGGAACCATTTCTGAGCCAGGAGGACTCCTCTGTCCCATAGTCAAGGTTTAGATGAGGTGAGGGCATGGTGCGGCCTCCTTGGACCCTTTCCCCCAGTGCAGGATCCTAAGACTCTAGGTGGGAGAAGATCCAAAAAGACTACAAAGGAGAACAGAATCCTTTTTTGTAAAGCCTGGATCAGTCTGGCCTTAGTATCCTCTCCATGGCTCCTCTAGGTTTTCCCTGTTTTTTATTTTTTGTTTTTTGTTTTGTTTGTTTATGAAGACAAAGGGTAGGTGTGGGCCCTGATAAGTGGGAGGCAGCCTCTGACCTATCTGACCACTCCGTACAGTGGGAGAGAAGGTGGGGGGCACAATCTGTGAGAGATCTAGAAGAGGGGTCACTTCCTATTCCCTTTGGTTTAATCATCCAAAGTTCCAACCTCTACTGACTGCTATGGCCCAGTTTGGAGCACTAAAGTCAGATCTCGTCCTTGGTGATATGTGTGTAGAAGATGGTTTGTATGTGTGTGTGTGTGTGTGTGTGTGTGTGTGTGTGTGTGTGTGTGTGTAGGTATGGGGGAGGGCATTTGGGCTTTCCTTAGAGCCTCTCACCTTCCAGTGTCATTCTACTAGATGATTTTAGGTGGCCAAAGGGCAAGGATTTAAATGTTGTTAAATCACATCATGAGAAAGTTATTTACTTTTAGTTCTCTTGCAGCCCTTTTGATTAGGTCAAGGAGAAAGGTTTTGGTACTGGGATGCTTTTAACTCTATAAATCTTGCTACTCTTCATTAAAACAATTAAACGAATCCATTTAAAGAAAAATGTTCACTCAATAATAGTATAGTTTGTGACAAAAAAAAAATCATGACTTGGGGGCACCTGGGTGGCACAGCAGTTAAGCATCTGCCTTCGGCTCAGGGCGTGATCTCAGCGTTATGGGATCGAGCCCCACATCAGGCTCCTCCGCTATGAGCCTGCTTCTTCCTCTCCCACTCCCCCTGCTTGTGTCCTCTCTCGCTGGCTGTCTCTATCTCTGTTGAATAAATAAATAAAATCTTAAAAAAAACTCATGACTTGGGATGCACCTGGTAAGGTAAATTCCCACCATTTTGGATGTAAAGAATGGTTAGATGAGAGCATGGGGTTTTTAGGGGATTTTATATCTTTATTCTTGCTCTGGCCACCTACCTCAGGTAGTCAAAAGTTGGCTGCTGGAGGGAGGTGTATGATGAGAAAAGGACATATATTCCTAGATAAGTGTCCAAAAAGAGTAGACATCAAATTTTCTCTAGAGTAGGCAAGGTTTTCCCAGGTCAGTAGCCCCTGCCACATAACTACCATGGGCAAAGCTAATCAGGTACAGGATATTATGTGAAGCACTTCAGGATGTTTGCTAGGATGTGCCCTGAGGCACCTCTTCAGTGGGTGATTCTTGAAGTTGAATTTCCTTTGTCATGCTTTAGAGTTGCTTGCTTTTTCAGGGCAAAGCAAAAGCAAGGGATGTTGACTGGGTTTATATCTGTGTTCATTCCTCTTCTGTCCTTCACCTCTGAAAATCCACTGTAGTTCAGGTGCATACCAACCCCAGGAACAAACTGGAGACTATATACTGGTGTGCTGTGGGAATTTTCAAGTGAAGGTAGCTATCAGCTTCCTCTATCAGTGGAGGCATGTGGGTAAGAGGAGCATTGCAAGGAAGCTAGTCGTTAAAACCCTGTTAGTCACTGCTCTTGGTAAACTCATTGGTAGAATTTGCAACATTGCACATGGTGTCCCTGTCACAGGGGGAAAAGTCCCAAACAAACTTGGAAATCCTTTGACTTTTGATTAAGATATTAGCCTATGTAGGTTTTTGGATTGAGCATCTGCTTAAAGACCACACATGTTTCTTTTGGCTCATACAGTAGATGTTTTCTTCATTCCTGACCATTATGAGCTGGTCAGACCTTTTTTGGGACACTCCTTCTTTGGGGTTAAATTGAGGAGGGTGAGATATCGTTGGGAGAATTGTGAAACAGGCAAAGTATGTCTGGTTTTCCCCACATTTTCTTTCCAGATCCTTTCCTCTGATTTCAACATCCTTCTCTCTCCTAGCTATTGGGTTCAGTCCTCTCCTATTGCCTGGGGTTCCTCTTTATAATAGAAAAAGTCCATTTATAAACTCATTCCCACGGAGATACTCCCAGGATATTCCACTTCTAAGGAGTATTTTATTTTAAAAGAGAATTGATTCCTAGCAAAGGCAATGAAATTAATTGTATTAAGATAATTGAAATTAGTTTAGACATGGTTATACTTAGGACAGAAAGTAGGGCTAGCTTAAGAGGAAAGAGATTTTCAGTCCCCAAATCCTTGACTCCATCCATGGGAGAGATGAGCCTGGGGAAGGGGTACCACTGTCTCTACTTCACCAGAGCCTGATTCTTTATCTGTTCACTCCAGCTCTATAGACCTGAGACACTTCACTTTGCTCCAGCTCCCCCAGATAGAAAGTCACAGGAATAATTATTGTGTAACTTAGTAAATCACTAAATAAATGAGTTCTTCCTGAAGCCAATTTAACCAGCTATAAAATAATGTGAGATGTATGCATTATTTGTGGGTGGTTCCCTCCAGACATTGTCCAAATAGTTTCTGTGGTATTTTTGTATAGTTAAACTATGAATATGTTCAGAGGGAGTACCATGGTAACCCATATAGAAAAGCCTGAGGAAAAGCAACTCACTCCTGTGGCTTAACTCTGAAATTCCTTTTGCATAGAGCACTGCCTACATGAGTGTTTCTCTAATGAAGTGAATCATGATTAATTCAGTTGGATTGATCAGGAAATATAGGCAGATAATGTTTCTTTTGCAGAGTCTATCAATGTGAATCTTGAATGAAAGCTTCTGAAGACCAGTTTCCATGTAAATGAGAGGCTGGGGCTCTGGCCCCTTGGCTAGGAGGGTGTTATGATCCATAGTTGATGGAAGGGCACTAATTTTTTACATGGAGATACTGCCTGCTTTATGACTGTCCTAAAAAGAAGATGTCAGTCTTCAGAGTTACTGGGTCATCATTTTCTTTTAGCTGTGCCAGAAGGGCCAAGTAGCTGCAGAGCTCAAGTTCATCTCTCTCCTCCTGGGTTGGCAGCACACGTGGGATTTGTTAGCCATGGCAGTATCAGTGAGTGTGTGCAGGTGACTGTGACTCATTAGTCAGCCAGCATTTTGTGGCCCCCACAAAGCAGTTGTTTCTGCCCTGAAGGCGGGGTTAGCGCTCTGCAGCAATGTGGGGAACCAATTAAAGAGCAGTCTCTTGGGGATGTGAGTCCCCAGGGACTCCAGGGTTCCCTGGGCTGGCTGAAGACGTGCTCTGTCATGTCCAGTGAGTTGGTCAGTCTATCACTGGATGGCTTCTTTTTCGGCTGAGTTGGCTATTTCTTCCCTAATTACATGTTTGTGTTTTTCCTCCCCAGGGGAAAGGGGGAATGGTCACCTATTGGCTGGAAGGAAAGACATTTGCTGCAGTCCCCAAAGAGGTCTGTGGCACTGCTGTCCCCATTTCAGGACCAGAGTGAATTTAATTCCTGGAATCATTAACAATGAATATCTCTATAACTCAGCTTAAAGTAATTTCTCTGTTCTACACTTGGTTTTTGACTCTAGCCATGTAGCCTGTCACTGTCGTTTCATGGAACGTAGAGGAGCCTAGAGTTTTAAAATTTTAGTGGCATCTTGGGCCAATGGGAAGGGAGACATCTACACACTTCAGATCATCTGAACCACAGACAATTAAACTGTAAATTGTTCATTTCTCTTTCTTTCTCTCTTTCCTTTTTCTTAGGGGAAATGAGTGAATAGAGGTCCCTGATGGGGGTGTACATGTAGCTGAAAGGAGAGAGCAGTAAGCGAGGTGGCAGTGAGGATTAAGGTTGTACAGTTTGGGTGGCAGATGTTGGTTTTGTTAAACATGGTCAGGGCTGATTTTCAAGATTTTGAGATTGGCAAGTGTATTCCCTAAGCGCCTTTGCTCCCCTTTCTATATCTGCTTCTTTCTTTAATGTGGCCTCTTCTCCTACTCTTACCCCGACATGTACTTTTTCTTGTCCCCAACTCATGGCCACTCTCTCATCCAGAGTTCTAGATCATGTCCTCCTCCCAGTCAAACCTAACTGTCCTGTGGAGACTCATTAGTAACTAACTTATTGTTAATTGAATAAATGACTCTTGTTGAGATATTAAATTTGGATAGGAAAAGTGATATCTTTGCATTTTAATAGGGATCACCATTGTTTTACCTCATGGAAGTAACACATAATAAGAAGCTAGGTTTGGGGGCAAGCCCATAGAAGGGGATTTTTAGCAATCCTCAACACCTTCCAAAGAGGAAAGTGTTTCTGTTTTCTTGTGAAGAATTGTGTGCCCTTTTATTTTTTTATTTTTATTTTTTAAAAGATTTTATTTATTTATTTAGTGTGTGTGGAGGGAGGGACAGAGGGCGAGGGAGGGAGAGAATCTCCAGCAGACTCTGTGCTGAGCGAGAGCTTGACACAAGGCTTGAAGGAAGCAGGTAGAAGGGTAGGCGGGAAAGGGGGAGGGGGGAAGGAAAGGAAGTGGGGGCTCAATTCCATGCTCTGAGATTAGGACCTGAGCTGAAATCAAGAGTTGGATGCCTAACTGACTGAGCCACCCAGGCTTCCTGTGTGTGTCCTTTTAAATAAGACTGTTAGTTTCCTTTCAGTCTTAGTCTTAGTTCAGGATATACAAGGAAAACTAGAAGCTTTTAGAGATCAGTTTTCCTTTCCACATATGAGGAGTTGATTTCCCTCTTTTGGTTCAGGCTGGTAGAGCTTCTTGTCATAGCTATTACATCTTTTTCAAGTTCCTCTACATTTTAATCAGGTGATTTGAATGAGGAAGAGGAATCTGAAGGAATGCATCCATCCATATACTCTGGAACCCCCCTCAAAACCACAACATTTATCTTCAGGGAGAAAGATAGGACCGTTTTCCACAGCTCAGTGCCCTTTACTTGCACTGTGTTCACTTACCACATCGTTCCATCCCTTACAACTTACCAACTTATCTTCTTAAAATCCAGTTTGAATATTGTCACTTCTGACCGCAGAGAAGCTTCCCTAGCTTTTTGTCCTAATTGAGCGCAGACACTTTACTCTGGAATCTCAGGCCCTCCATGGTAATAAAGTGGGCAGCTGTAACTCATGCTGCATTTGCTATGTCCCATGCATGTTTAAATACTTTACACATATTAATTGATTTCATTCTCACAACACTCTGAGACGGGCACTATTATTGTCCCCACTTTACAGCTTAAGAAACTGAGGTACAGAGAAGTTATACTTAAAATCACAAACCTAGTGAGAGGCAGAGTGGGGATTTGAACCTATGCAGTGTGGCCCTGAGAGTGCATACCCTTTAATACCTTAGTTCCTGCTTCTGTAAGGTGGGCTCCACATTCCTTTCCACCTTCCTTTTCCACTGCTTGCTCATTGTATATCCACTGGAACCGAATGGGTCATTGTTTCTAGAACACCTGCCCTTGCTTCCTTCCAGTCACACCTTTGTCTTTGCTTTTCCTTTCAATCACTATGCTCTCCCTAGCTCTGATGGTTTAATTTCTTCAACACCAGCTCCTCCATGAAACCTGATGAAACCTTTCCTTTTTTTGAACCCCATGATACCATCACAGTTACTTCTGCTGCTTCTTTTTTTTTTTTTTTTAAGATTTTATTTATTCATCTGACAGAGAGAGAGAGCACAGGGAGGGGGAGCAGCAGGCAGAGATAGAGGGAGAAAGAAGCTTCCTGCCAAGCAGGGAGACTGAGGTACGGGGCTCGATTCCAGGACCCCAGGATCAAGACCCGAGCAGAAGGCAGGCACTCAACCGACTGAGCCACCCAGGTGCCCCACCATCATAGTTACTTCTTAGGAGATACTCAGTTTTGGTCACTTCGCCAGATACTCATTTCATATACAATTCACTCTTGAGCAGCACCAGGCACTGACCCCCAACACAGTAAAAAATCCGAGTATAACTTCTGACTCCCCCAAAACTTAACTCCTAATAGCCTACTATTGACTGGAAGCCTTAGCTATAACGTTAACAGTTCATTAATACATATTTTGTATGGTATACGTATTATATACTATATTCTTACATTAAGTAAACTAGAGAAAAGAAAATGTTAAGATAATCATAAGAAAGGGAAAATACACTTACAGTATGGCACTGTATTTATAAAAAAAAATACAAAAGTGGACCTGCGCAGTTCAAGCCAGTATCATTCAAGGGTCAACTGTACTCAATCATTCTTTTTTTTTTTTTTTTTAGGATTTTTATGTGTTTATTTAACAGAGAGAGAGTGAGAGAGCATGAGCAGGGAGAGCAGCAGAGGGAGAGGGAGAAGCAGAAGCAGGCTCCCCACCAAGCAGAGAGCCCAACGGAGGGCTCGATCCCAGGAGCCTGGGATCATGACCTGAGCCAAAGGCAGATGCTCAACCGATTGAGCCACCCAGGAGCCCCTGTACTCAATCATTCTTTCTGTAGATTGTAGGCACTTGGAGAGCAAGAATTATGTCTTAATCATTTTGATGTGTCCCATACCTTGTGTTCTTTCAAAAGATAATTTTTGTGACTGGCAACTCATATCCTGGGTGATTATTTTGTCTGTTTGTAAAGGATGTTACTTTTCTTATGTATATGACATGCTATTTGTGTTTCCACAATACAGTGCACATTAGCTCACCTTATTTCTTGCTACTGGGTAATTTGTACCTAAACTTGTAACTTAACAGTCTACTGGTTTGTCTTTCACTTAATGGAACAGGTAGAGGTAGGTGTCCTGAACTCCCATTTTCACCATCCCCTTGGGTCACAAGATGGGCTCTTGTCTTGAGGTCCGGTAGCAGGGGCAGATGGCTGTGGTGCTGTAGCCATGAGCTCTGACACCATGGACCA
The DNA here is from genome assembly GCF_023065955.2 of Ursus arctos. Taxonomy (NCBI): domain Eukaryota; kingdom Metazoa; phylum Chordata; class Mammalia; order Carnivora; family Ursidae; genus Ursus; species Ursus arctos. Next base: position 23,819,220 of record NW_026622852.1, on the reverse strand, counting down.
GCAGTCTGGCTGTGCCAGCAGTGCTAGCTGGCAACACCAGCAACCAAAGGGCAGGCTTCAGAGGGATCAGGACCACCCAGTGCCTGGCCAGGTAAACAGGGAGCTGGGATGGCTGCGCTGGTTGTAAAGCTTATCTTATCAGCAGATAAAATGGCCAGTAGTAATCTAGATCAGTAATTCCACCTCTTGCTACTACCAAGGACTCTGTGAATTTTTTTTTGAAAAAAAATTTTTTTCCCTGTAAAACTGTACTTACTAAATGTGCTTAATTTGTTCCCTAATCTTTTGTTAATCAAAAAGGTATTAACTGCCAACCAGAAGCTCTGATCAGCAGGAGCAAACACCACAACCTCATGGAGTTGGAATAACTCCAACAAAGACATAAGCACTTTAATTAGCCAGTGTGGGTATATAGAGAAGAATATACCATTTTTTAATGTTTTTTTATTATATTATGTTAGTCACCATACAGTACATCCCTGGTTTCTAATGTAAAGTTGGATGATTCATTAGTTACGTATAACACCCAGTGCACCATGCAATACGTGCCCTCCTTACTACCCATCACCAGTCTATCCCATTCCCCCAACCCCTCCCCTCTGAAGCCCTCAGTTTGTTTCTCAGAGTCCATAGTCTCTCATGCTTCATTCCCTCTTCTGATTACCCCCCTTTCTTTATCCCTTTTTTCCCCTACCGATCATCCTAGTTCTTATGTTCCATAGATGAGAGAAATCATATAATTGTCTTTCTCTGCTTGACTTATTTCACTTAGCATTATCTCCTCCAGTGCTGTCCATGTTGCAGCAAATGTTGAGAAATTGTTCTTTCTGATAGCTGAGTAATATTCCATTGTATATATGGACCACAACTTCTTAATCCAGTCATCTGTTGAAGGGCATCTCGGTTCCTTCCACGATTTAGCTATTGTGGACAATGCTGCTATGAACATTGGGGTGCATATGGCCCTTCTCTTCACTACGTCTGTATCTTTGGGGTAAACAACCAGTAGTGCAATGGCTGGATCATAGGGTAGCTCAATTTTTAACTTTTTAAGGGACCTCCACACTGTTTTCCAGAGTGGCTGTACCAACTTGCATTCCCACCAACAATGTAGGAGGGATCCCCTTTCTCCACATCCTCTCCAGCAATTGTTGTTTCTTGCCTTGTCAATTTTTGCCATTCTAACTGGTGTAAGGTGGTATCTTAGTGTGGTTTTGATTTGAATTTCCCTGATGGCTAATGATTTTGAACATTTTTTCATGTGTCTGTTAGCCATTTGTATGTCATCATTGGAAAAGTGTCTGTTCATATCTTCTGCCCATTTTATGATTTGTTTATTTGTTTCTCGTGTATTGAGTTTGAGAAGTTCTTTGCAGTTCTTGGATACCAGTCTTTTATCTGTAGCATCATTTGCAAATATCTTCTCCCATTCCGTGGGCTGCCTCTTAGTTTTTTTGACTGTTTCCTTGGCTGTGCAGAAGTTTTTTATCTTGATGAAGTCCCACAAGTTCATTTTATCTTTTGTTTCTCTTGCCTTTGGAGATGTATCATGAAAAAGGTTGCTGTGGCCGATGTCGTATAGGTTGCTGCCTATGTTCTCCTCTAGAATTTTGATGGATTCCTGTCTCACATCGAGGTCTTTCGTCCATTTGGAGTTTATCTTTGTGTATGGTGTGAGAGAGTGGTCAAGTTTCATTCTTTTGCATGTAGCTGTCCAATTTTCCCAGCACCATTTATTGAAGAGACTGTCTTTTTTCCACTGGATGTTTTTTCCTGCTTTGTCAAAGATTAGTTGCCCAAAGAGCCGAGGGTCCATTTCTGGGTTCCCTATTCTGTTCCATTGGTCTATGTGTCTGTTTTTGTGCCAGTACCATGCTGTCTTTGTGATCACAGCTTTGTAGTACAGCTCGAAATCCGGCATTGTGATGCCCCCAGCTTTGTTTTTCCTTTTCAACAGTTCCTTGGGGATTCGGGGCCTTTTCTGTTTCCATACAAATTTAAGGACTATTTGTTCCAGTTCTTTGAAAAATGTCCTCGGTATTTTGATCGGGATAGCATTGAAAGTGTAGATTGCTCTGGGTAGCATGGACATTTTAACTATGTTAATTCTTCCGATCCATGAGCATGGAATATCTTCCCATCTTTTTATGTCTTCCTCAATGTCTTTCAAGAGTGATTTATAGTTTCTAGAATATAGGTCCTTTACGTCTCTGGTTAAGTTAATTCCAAGGTAACGTATGGTTTTTGGTGCTATTGTAAATGGGATGGATTCCCTAATTTCTCTTTCTTCGGTCTCGTTATTCGTGTATAGAAATGCAACTGATTTCTGAGCATTGATTTTGTATCCCGCCACGTTACTGAATTGCTCTATAACTTCTAATAGTTTGGGAGTGGATTCTTTTGGGTTTTCCATATAGACTATCATGTCATCTGCGAAGAGAGGCATTTTGACTTCTTCTTTGCCGATTTGAATACCTTTGATCCCTTTTTGTCGTCTGATTGCTGTTGCAAGAACTTCTAGTACTATGTTGAATAATAGTGGCGAGAGTGGGCATCCTTGTCGAGTTCCTGATCTTAAGGGAAAGGCTTCTAGCTTTTCCCCATTGAGAATAATATTTGCAGGAGGCTTTTCATAGATGGCTTTTATGAGATTGAGAAATGTACCTTCTATTCCTACACTCTGAAGGGTTTTAATCAGGAAAGGATGCTGTATTTTGTCAAATGCTTTTTCGGCATCGATTGAGAGGATCATATGGTTCCTGAGTCTTTTCTTGTTGATATGATGTATCATGCTGATTGATTTGCGAATATTGAACCACGCTTGCATCCCAGGTATGAATCCCACTTGATCGTGATGGGTAATCCTTTTAATGTACTATTGCATTCTATTAGCAAGTATCTTGTGGAGGATTTTGGCGTCCATATTCATTAGGGAGATCGGTCTGTAATTCTCCTTTTTCAGGGGGTCTTTGCCTGGTTTGGGGATCAAGGTAATATTGGCCTCATAGAATGAGTTTGGTAGCTTTCCTTCTGTTTCTATTTTTTGAAATACCTTTAGGAGAATAGGTATTATTTCTTCTTTGAATGTTTGGTAGAATTCCCCAGGAAAACCGTCCGGGCCTGGAGTTTTGTTATTTGGAAGGTTGTTTATCACTGACTCAATTTCTTCATAATTAATTGGCCTGTTTAAGAAATCAATTTCTTCCGGTTTCAATCTTGGTAGTTTATAGGTTTCCAGGAAGGATTCCATCTCTTCCAGATTGCTTAGTTTATTGGCATATAGCTGTTGATAAAAATTTCCAATAATCCTTCCAATTTCAATGGTGTTCGTCATGACCTCTCCTTTTTATTCATAATTTTAATAATCTGGGTCCTTTCTCTTTTCTTTTGGATAAGTGTTGCCAGTGGTCTGTCAATTTTATTGATTCTCTCAAAGAACCAGCTTCTAGTCCTGTTGATCTGCTCTACTGTACTTCTGGTTTCTGCTTGATTGATTTCAGCTCTAATTTTGGTCAACTGCTTCCTCGTGCATGGATTAGGCCTGTCCCTCTGTTGCTGTTCCAGCTTCTTGAGGTGAGAATATAAAAACTGCATTTTAGATTTTTCTATTCTTTTGAGTGAGGCTTGGATGGCTATGTATTTCCCCCTTAGGACTGCCTTTGCAGTATCCCATAGGTTTTGGACTGTTGTATTTTCATTCTCATTGGTCTCCATAAATTGTTTAATTTGATTTTTGATTTCCTGGTTTATCGAGTCATTCCTGAGCAGGATGGTTCTTAGTCTCCAAGTGTTTGAGTTTCTTCCAAATTTTTCCTTGTGGTTGAGTTCCAATTTCAGAGCGTTGTGGTCTGAGAATATGCAGGGGATAATTTCAATCTTTTGGTATCGGTTGAGACCTGTTTTGTGTCCCAGAACATGGTCTACTCTTGAGAATGTTCCATGGGCATTAGAATAGAATGAGTATTCTTTGGGTCTGGGGTGTAGTGTTCTATATATATCTATGAGGTCCAACTCGTGGAGTATGGCATTCAAAGCCTTTGATTCTTTGCTTAGTTTTTGCCAGGGTGTTCTGTCTATTTCTGATAGTAGAGTGTTGACGTCCCCTACTATTAATGTATTTTTATTTATATGTCTCTTTATTCTGGTTAAGAGTTGGCTTGTGTATCTTGCTGCTCCCCTGTTGGGGGCATATATATTTATAATTGTCATATCCACTTGTTGAATACTTCCTTTAAGAATAATATAGTGCCCCTCTGCGTCTCTAACTATAGTCTGTAGTTTAAAATCCAATTTATCTGATATGAGAATTGCTACCCCAGCTTTCTTTTGAGGTCCATTTGCGTGAAAGATGGTACTCCATCCCTTTACTCTCAGTCTGAATGCATCTTTGGGTTCGAAATGAGTCTCTTGTAGACAGCAAATGGATGGGTCATTTCTTTTTATCCAATCTGCAACCCTGTGGCATTTATGGGAGAATTTAAGCCATTTACATTAAGACTGAGTACTGAGAGATATGATTTTAATGATGCCATGTTGCCAGTAAAGTCTTTGTTTGTATTGGCTGTGACTTTCTGTTCTGTATCACTCTTGGGGCCTTTTTACTTTTATAGAACCCCCCGTAATATCTCCTGTAGGGCTGGTTTCGTGGTTATGAAATTGGTTAGTGACTGGCGATTTTGAAATGTCTTTATTTCTCCATCAATTCTGAATGACAGCCTTGCTGGATAAAGGATCCTTGGCTGCATGTTTTTCTCTGAAAGAGCTTTAAATGTGCTCCCCCAACCCTTTCTCTTATTCCAGGTCTGTGTAGACAGGTCTGACGTAATTCTGATGCCTTTGCCTTGGTACGTGAGTAATTTCTTTGCCCTGACCGCTTTCAATACTGTATCCTTGGATCTAATATTTGCGAAATGCACTATGACGTGACGTGGCGTAGGTTTGTCGTGGTTGAGCTTGGGAGGGGTCCTCTCTGCCTCTTGGACACGAATGTTTGTTTCCCTTGCTAGATTAGGGAAGTTTTCAGCTACAATTTGTTCAAATATCTCTTCTAGACCTCTGTTTTTCTCCACCCCCTCGGGGATGCCGATGATTCTAACATTGGATCGTTTCATTGAGTCAGTAATCTCCCATAACCTACATTCGTGGGCTTGGATTTTTTTAAGAGCAGCTTCTATTTTGTTTTTTTCCTCTATTAACCCATCCTCCAATTCACTAACCTGTTCCTCTGCTTCTGTGACCCTGGCCATCAGAGCCTCTAGTTTTGCCTGCATTTGGCTCATAGAATTTTTAATTTCTGTCAGATTTGCTCTCATTTCTGTCCTTAGGGATTCTATATTCTCAGTAACATTTTCGTTAATAGTTTTTTCAATTCTTATCATTTCGACCATCGTTACTCTGAATTCCATTTCTGATACTTTGGTTACATCCATATCCATTATTTCTGTGGCAGAGGCCACAGACTCACTGTCTTTTCTTTGCTGGGGGGGGGGGGCTTCTCCATCTTGTCATTCTGATGAGAGGTTGCAGGGTTGTCCAGAGCCCAAATTATTGACTGGGTCCTAGGCCGTGCCCTTTGTTTTATAGGGATCTTAGGGATGTGGGCTTCTTCTTTAAAGATTTTATTTATTTATTTATGTGGCAGCCAACCAGCGAGAGAGGGAACAGAAGCAGGGGAGTGGGAGAGGAAGAAGCAGGCTCCCAGCGGAGGAGCCCGATGAGGGACTCCTTTCCGGAACGCCGGGATCACACCCTAAGCTGAGGACAGGCGCTCAATGACTGCGCCACCCAGGCGCCCAGGCTGTGGGCTTCTTGATTTTTCAGCCTGCCTTCTGCGTTCTGGGGGAGGGGCCTGCCGCGCCGATACTCAGGCAGCCCTGTTTGGGTAGAGTCTCCGTGTCCCCTGCGAGGGGGGATGGGGATGGGCACTCTCTGAGCCGGTATTTCCAGGCTTTTGTTCTCTGGCGGCTTTCCCTGGCGGTCTGCTGTGCCTCTTCTGAGAGTCAGAGCAGCAGCGGCCGAATTTCAGCCTCTGTCACAGAACAGAGGGATTGCGGCCCGTTCTCTACTAATGTTCTGGCCATTTTAACTCTGTTCCTGTTGGTGCTGCTCAACCCTGCAGCGTCCCGGGATGTGCGCCCCACACCCGGCGTCCCTGCCCTCACTTCCAGGGCCGGCGCGTCTCTGTCCTTTGTGTTTCTAATGCCGCCAGCTGCCAGCCGCCCCACACGCACCCTGGAAGCTCCCGGTCTCAGTCTGGATCCAGTGAGCGCACCGGGATTCCGGTGTTCCGCGAGATGCCTGGTGGCGCGCGCTCCCGGCTCACGGTCTCAGTCTGCTGTTTTGCGGGTGCCTTCCGCGAGCCCGCCCGCTCTCCCGTGCAAGTGGCTGCCGCTTCCCGGCGCCCGAACGCGGCGGCTCCCTCCCCCTTCCGTTTATCTTCCGATATCTGTGCACAGTTTCATGGCTCCCCGCTTCGTACCTCAATACGCAGCGCTGGAGATGTTCATTTGTAGAGATCCAGATGCATCTTCCTGCGTCTCAGGCTGGTTCCGTGGATGTTCAGGTTGGTCTAGTACCTATCCAACTCCACTCAGGGGACTGGCTGAAAAAGGGGTCCCCTAGTCCTCCGCCATCTTAACTCCCTGAGAATATACTATTTTTGTCAAGTTTTAATATATAATGAAAAAGCTCTAAGCCTTACTTATAGACCACTTGTCAAGGTCAATAAAGGGCTTGTCGATGTTTTAGAAGCCTGTCCTGAGTCAAAATCAAATGGACTTCTAGGCTGTGTTCTACCTTCACCAAGGTCTATGCCTTGTCTGTCTAAATGTGTTAGTATTGAAGGGTCGTTAACTGGCAGACGTTCTGGGGCCCATTCAGATCCCCGGCTGTACATCAATATGAAGCCAGGACCTGAGGAAACTCACGAGGAGGCCTGAATAGAATTCTGTACATCTCTTTTTCTAGTCATCTTATTTCTGGTGGCCCTAATAACTTACAATTTTTGTGTAGGGAGCTTCAGTATCCATCTCTTTTGAGAAGGAAGATAATGCTTTTTCTCAGAATTGTGTTAAAGTTCCCACACCCCATTGAAGTACACATGAATGACATAATATTTTATTTTTCAATAAAAGAGGAATATCATTATTGTTAGGATAAGTGATAGGATAAACTAATGGGGGTGGCAAATGTCAGCATTTTTGGGTTGAGTGCTCTGGGCTAGACCAGGGCTAGGAGAGAGGAATAACCACATGTGAGAATTGTTGTTGTGGGAAAATTGAGAGGATTTGGGGACTGGTCAAATGAGGAGGTATGAAGAGAATGGAGAGGTAACAAGATAAATGAAATTTCAAATCTAAATAATTAGAAAAACAAATGGTGAAACTGTTGACCTGGAATTGTGGGGTTAGGAGGGCTGGTGACACATGCTGGGGAGAAAGGTGGATACCCACTCCAGAACAGGGAGTGGGAGAGAACAGAGATTTTCCTTCAGAATTTTCTTTAATCCATATTTACTTTGTAGCAGCAAGAGGAAACCAAACAAGTATATGAGATATGTGGGTTAAAAAAATAGTTTTAGGTTAGACCTCGGATGGAAAAGTGAAGCAGTTTAAGGAGAGACAAGGATAGCTGTAACGATGTTGATAATTATGAGGACATGCTATACTTTTTTTCTCTGCTTCCTCTTTTCTCCTGGGGGAAAAATATCCAACTGGCTATATATGAGACTGTGAAGATGCTGCTCTTGAGTGTCATAATATGTGTCCTCTGCTGGGGCCTTTTCTAGATGGAGAGCACCTGTGGGGGGATATGAGCTGATTTTCTGTTGGGGATAATCAGCTGACTTCTGAGCATGACAGGAAGCCTACAGGCTGATGTCTTGTGTGAGGTGGATGAAAGACCTTATGACTGCACTGTTTGCTGTCTTTGTCAGCCACTGAGGAAAAGATGAAGGTGTCAGAAGCATGTACTCAGAGCTCATTGTCATAGGCAGAGATCCTTAAGATTTTGGGAAGGTTATAGTGATTAAGCATTAAGTGATTAAGCATGACAGTTTTGGAATTTTTTCCAGGGGGAAAGATGCATGTATATATGAACACACATACACACACACACACGCACAGACACACTTGTGTGGAGTTTGGTCATGGATTCCCACTTGAGAACTCATTATATAGGATATACTTTCTAGAGTTGTGTGGATTCTTATTAGCTTTCAGAGGGCAGAAATGCTTTGTAACAATCTCCATTCAGCTAAAAATGTAATTTCCTTTTCCCTTTAAATAGGTTTTATTTTTTATTTTATTTTAATTAAATAATTAATTAATTTTTTAGAACAGTTGTAGGTTCACAGCAAAATTGAGCAGAAGGTGCACAAGTTTCCCATATATCTCCTCCCCCACACATACATAACCTCCCCCATTATCAACATCCCCCACCAGAGTGGTACACTTTTTACAGTTTATGAAGCTACGTTGATACATTATTATTACCCAGAGTCCATAGTTTACCTTAGGGTTCACTTTTACTGTTGTACCTTCTATGGGTTTGGACAAATGTATAGTGACATGTATCTATCATTAGAGCAACATGCGGAGTAGTTTTATTGCCCTAAAAATCTTCTATGCTCTATTCATCCCTCTCTCCCCCCAAACCCTGGCAAAGATTGTTCTTTTTACTGTCTCCATAGTTTTTCCTTCTCCAGAATGTTGTATAGTCAGAATCATACAGTATATAGCCTTTTTAGAATGACTTCTTTCACTTAGTGATGTGCATTTAAGATTCTTTCATAATGAATCATGGAACTTTACATCAAAAACTAGGGATGTACTATGTGGTGACTAACATAATATAATAAAAAATATTATTAAATAAAAAAAAGATTCTTTCATTCCTTTTCATGGTATGATAGCTTATTTCTTTTTAGCACCGAATAATATGCCATAGTCTGGGTGTATCACCGTTTGTTTTTCCATTCACCTACTAGAGGACATTGGGGCTGACAAGTTTTGGCAATTATGAATAAAGTTGCTGCAAACATTTGTGTGTAGGTTTTGGGGTCATACATTTTCAACTCTTTGGGGCAAATACCAAGGAGTATGATATAGTAAGAGTATGTTAGTTTTGTAAGACATCCCTAAGCCATTTTCCAAAGTGGCTGTACCATTTTTAATTTCTACCAGCAATGAATGAAAGTTTCTATTACTCCACACCCTTCTCAACATTTGATGTTGTCAGTGTTTTAGATTTTGTTTTAGATTTTTAATGAGTATGTAGTGGTATCTCATTGCTTTAATTTACAATTTTCTTTTTTTAAATTATATTTTATTATGTTATGTTAATCACCATACAGTATATCATTAGTTTTTGATGTAGTGTTCCATGATTCATTGCTTAATTTGCAATTTTCTAATGACATGATATGGAGCGTCTTTTCGTATAGTTATCTGCCATCTCTGTATCTTCTTTGGTGAGGTGTCTGTTAAGGTCTTTGGCCCCACTTAAGAAATTAAAAAAAATGGTTCCTAGTTTTATTGAGATATAATTAACATATAACATTGTGTAAGTTTAAGGTGTACAGCTTGATGATTTGATATGTATATGTTGTAAAATCATTACCACAATAAGATAATGAACATATCTATCACCTCACGTTACCTTTTTTTTTTTTTTTTTTGGTTGTGGTGAAAACTTTTAAGTTTCATCTTATAACTGGAAGTTTAGTATCCTTTGACCATTTTTACCCATTTTCCCCACCCCTTGCATCTGGCAACCACCTATCTACTCTGTTTCTATGAGTTTGTTCTTTTAGAATCTACATATAGGGGCACCTGGGTGGCACAGCGGTTAAGCGTCTGCCTTCGGCTCAGGGCGTGATCCCGGCGTTATGGGATCGAGCCCCACATCAGGCTCCTCTGCTATGAGCCTGCTTCTTCCTCTCCCACTCTCCCTGCTTGTGTTCCCTCTCTCGCTGGCTGTCTCTATCTCTGTCAAATAAATAAATAAAATCTTAAAAAAAAAAAAAAGAATCTACATATAAGTGATATCGTACACTATTTGTCTTTTTCTGACTTATTTCATTTAGCTTAATACTCTCTAGGTTCATCCATGTTATCTCAGGTGAAGAATTCCTTCTTTTTTAATGGCTGAATAACATTCCATTGTATGTGTATGTGTATTATTTAATCCATTTACTTGTTGATGGACACTTAGGTTGCTTTCATGTCTGGCTATTGTGAATATTGCTGCAATGAACACAAGAGTGCAGACATGTGTTTTATTTATTTATTTATTTATTTATTCATTCATTCATTTATTTATTTATTTTTAAAGATTTTATTTATTTATTTGACAGAGAGAGACAGACAGCGAGAGAGGGAACACAAGCAGGGGGAGTGGGAGAGGAAGAAGCAGGCTCTCAGCAGAGAAGCCTGATGTGGGGCTCGATCCCAGAACGCCGGGATCACGCCCTGAGCCGAAGGCAGATGCCCAACGACTGAGCCACCCAGGTGCCCCCAGACATGTGTTTTAGACAGTAATTTCATTTCCTTTGGATATATTGCTAGATCATATGGTAGTTCTATTTTTAATTCTTTGAGGAGCCTCCATACTATTTACCATAGTGACTGCACCAATTTACATGCCCATCAACAGTGCAACAGGGTTTCTTTTACTTCACATCCTTACCAGCACTTATCTCTTGTCTTTTGATAATAGCCATCCTAACAGTGTGAGGTGCTATCTCATTGTGGTTTTGATTTGAATTTCCTTGATGATTAATGATGTTGAGCATCTTTTCATGTACCTGTTGTTTGGCCCTTTAAAAACTGGGTTATTTGTGTTCTTATTGTTGAGTTTTAAGAGTTCCTTGTATATTTTGGGCAATAATCCTTTATCAGATATGTCTTATGCAAATGTTTTCTTCCAGTCTGTGGCTTGTCTTCTCATCATTTTGACAGTGTTTTTAGTAGAGCAGAGGTTTTATTTTTAAAAAAAATTTTTAAAGATTTTTATTTATTTATTTGACAAAGGGAGAGTGTGTGAGAGAGAGAGTACAAGTAGGGGGAAGGGGTAGTGGAAGAAGCAGACTCCCTGCCAAGCAGGAAGCCTGATGCAGTACTTGATTCCGGGACCCTGGGATCATGACCTGAGCCAAAGGTAGATGCTTAACTGACTGAGCCACCCAGGTGCCCAGGGCAGAGGTTTAAAAAAAATTTTTTATGAGAGAGAGAGATTGAGAGCATGTGCCCACAGGCTCAAGCAGCCGGGGGCGGGGTGGGGGGGAGGCGGGGCAGAGGGAGAGGGAGAGAGAGAATCTTAAGCAGGCTCCACACTCAGCGTGAAGCCTGATGCAGGGCTTGATCTCACAACCCTGAAGATCATGACTTAAGCTGAAATCAAGAGTTGGACACCCAAGTGACTGAGCCATCCAGGTGCCCTGAGGTTTTACATTTTAATGAAATCTGGCTTATCACCTTTGGTGTTGAATCAAAAAAGTCATCACCATACCCAAGGTCACTTAGAGGTTCTTCCATGCTATTTTCTAGGTGTTTTATAGTTTTGCATTTTACATTTAGGTCTATGATCCATTCTGAGTTGATTTTTGTGAAGGTATAAGATCTGTGCCTGGGTTTTTTTTTTTTTCTTTTTTGCATGTGGATGTCTAATTGTTCCAGCACCATTTGTCAAAAAGACTATCTTTTCTCCCTTGTATTGCCTTTGCTCCTTCATCAAAGATCAGTTGACTATATTTATGAGGGTCTATTTCTGGGCTCTCTGTTCTGTTCCATTGATCTATTGTGTGTGTGTGTGTGTGTGTGTGTGTGTGTGTGTGTGTGTGTGTGTGTGTTTGACAATACTATGCTGTCTTGATTACTGTAGCATTATAGTAATTCTTGAAGTCAAGTACTGTGAGTTCTCTGATTTTACTCTTCAACATTGTATTGGCTATTCTGGCCCTATTGCGCCTCCATAAAGAGCCAATTTGCCAGTGGTCACAAAATAACTTGCTGGTATTTTGATTGGTATTGTATTGAATCTGTTAATCAAGTTGGGAAAAAATGATATCTTGACAATATTGAGATTTCTTATCTGTGAACATGGAATATCTCTCCATTTATTTAGTTCTTTGATTTCTTTCATCAGAGTTGTGTAGTTTTTGTCATATAGATCTTATGTATATTTCGTTAGATTTGTATCTAAGTATTTGTATCTAAGTATTTGTATCTAAGTATTTCATTTTCGGGGGTGCTAATGCAAGTGGTATTGTGTTTTTAATTTCAATTCCACCTGTTCATTGTTAGTATATAGGAAAGTGGTGAACTTTTATAGGTTAACTTTGTATCCTGCAGTCTTACTATAATTGTTTCAGGTTTTTTGTCAATTATTTTAGATTTTCTACATAGACAACTGTGTCATCTGTGAGCAAATACATTTATATTTCTTTCTTTTCAATCAGTATACCTTTTATTTCCTTTTCTTGTCTTACTGCATTAGCTAGGACAATGTTGAAAAGAGTGGTACAAGAGGACATGACATCCCTGACTTTTTCCTGACCTTAGCATGAAAGTTTTTAGTTTCCAACCAGTAATGATGGTGAGATGTTAGTTATATGATGTAAGCTGTAGATTTTTTGTAAATGTTCTTTATCAAACTGAGGAAGTTCCCCTCTATTTCCTGTTTGCTTGGAATGTTTATCATGAATGGATGTTGGATTTTGTCAAATGCTTTTTCTGCACCTTTTAATATGATCATCTGATTTTTTCTTCTTTAGCTTGTTGATATGAAGGATTACATTAATTGCTTTTTGAATGTTGAAGCAACCATGCATAACTAGGATAAATCCCACTTGGTTGTGTTGTGCAATTCTTTTTATACATTGTTAAATTAGATTTGCTAATAATTTGTTAAGGATTTTTGCATCATGTTCATGAGAGATGTTGGTCTATAGTTTTCTTTCCTTTTGAAGTCTTTCTCTGGTTTTGGTATTCTAGTAATTATGAGTCATAGAATGATTTAGGAAAAATTCCCTCTGCTTCTGTCTTCAGAAAGAGATATGGAGAATTGGTATAATTCTTATCCTAAATGTTGGGAAGAACTTATCATTGAACCCATATGAGTCTGATGCTTTCAGTTTTGGAAGGTTATTAATCATTGATTCAATTTCTTTAATAGATATTCATCTATTTAGATTGTCTATTTCTTCTTATGTGAGCTTTGGCAAATTGTGTTTTTCAAGAAATTGGTACTTTTCATCCAAGTTATCAAATTTGTAAGCATAGAGTTGTTTGTAGTATTCCTCTGTTATTCTCTTAATGCTCGTGGGATCTGTAGTGATATCCCTTTTTTCGCATCTGATATTTTCTCCCTGCTGGATCTGCCCATTTTTGATAGAAGGATATTGATGTCTCCAACTATTTCTCCTTGCGGTTCTATTAGCTTTTAACTCATGTATTTTGACACTATGTTGTTAGGTGCATATGCTTTAAAGTTTGTTATATTTTCTTGGTGAATTGACCCCTTTATCATTATGGAATGTCTCTCTGTCTTAGTCAGTATGGGCTGCCAAAACAAAATACCATAGACCAGTTGGTTAAACAACAGACATTTATTTTCTCACAGTTTTGATGCTGCAAGTCTGAGATAAGGGTGCCAGCATGGTCAGTTTCTGGTGGGGCCTGTCTTCCTGGTTTGTAGGTGGCTGCCATCTCACTGGGTGCTCATTTGCTCTCTTCTTTGAGCACAATTGGAGGAAGAGAGAGCAAGCTCTCTGGTGCCTCTTCTTAGAAGGACATTAATCCTATCTTATCATGACCCACCATTATGATGTCATTTACTTGCTCCTTCTAAGCCTTATCTCCAAATCTGGTCATATTGGGGAATACGGATTCAACATATGAATTTGGGGGGGACACAATTCAGTTCACAGCACCCTCTTTACCCTGAAAATTTTCTTTGCTCTGAAGTCTGTTCTGTCTGAAATTAATATAGTTACTCCAGCTTTCTTTTGATTATTGTTAGCATGGTATATCTTTCTTCATTCCTGTACTTTTTTTTTTTTAAAGATTTTATTTATTTATTTGAGAGAGAGTGAGAGAGAGAGAGCATGAGAAGGGGGAAGGGGCAGAGGGAGAGAGAGAAGTAGGCTCCCTGCTGAACAGGGAGCCTGATGTGGGACATAATCCCAGGACGCTGAGCCGAAGGCAGACACTTAACTGACTGAGCCACCCAAGGTGCCCCGTTCCTCTACTTTTAATCTACTTTGTATTTGTAGTGGATTTTTTTTTATAGATAGAATATGGTTGAGTCTTATTTTTTGATCCACTTTGACTATCTCTGTCTTTTAATTGGTGTGTTTAGACCATTGTTTAAAATGTCATTTGTATAGTTGGATTAATACCTACCATATTTGTTACTGTTTTCTATTTGTGGCTCTTGTTCTTTGTTCCTAATTTTGTCTTCCATTCTTTTTCTGCCATCTATGGTTTTAATTGAGCATTTTATATGATCCCATTTTTTCTCCATTCTCTTATTAGTGTATTGGTTATACTTTTTTAAAAAACCTTTTGTAGTGGTTGCTCTGATGTTTGCAATACACATTTACAACTTACCCAAGTCTACTTTCCAATAACACTATACCACTTCACTAGCAGTGCAAGTACCTTATAACAAAATAAGAAAATATTCCCAATTTCTCTCTCCTGTCCTTTGTATCATTGCTGTCATTCATTTTACTTAAACATGAGCGATAATCATCAAGTACATTGTTGGTATTATTATTATTATTGTTATTGTTATTGTTTTTAGTAGGGCTCGAACTCACAACCCTGAGATCAAGACCTGAGCCAAGATCAAGAGTCAGATCCTCAACTGACTGAGCCCCCCAGGTGCCCTGATATTATTATTTTGAACCAATTGTTATTTGTTAGATCAATTAAGAGTAAGAAAAAGTTTTTATTTTATCTTCACTTATTCCTTCTCTAATGCTCTTCCTCTCTTTATGTAGATCCAAGTTCCTTTTATGTACATCCAAGTTCCTGACCAAGACCCTAATCATTTTCTTTCCTTCTGGAGAACTTCTTTTAACATTTCTTGCAAGGCAAGATGCTTTTTAGGATCATGTTCCAAATCAACTACTTGTACTCAAATACTTGGCTCAGGGTCTGCTGCTAGGGGAACCCAGCTGAAGACAGTTAATTGAAAAAATCCTGTTGGATAGAAAGGGTTATAAATTGCCTTTAATCCTCTAAGAAAGTAGTGAAGTATAAATGACTTTTATGCAACTCAGTTTTTGTAACTTTTAGTTTTGAAATAATTTCAAGTTTATCGAAAAGTTGCAAGAGCAGCACAAAAAATGCCCGCATACTTTCACCCACTTTCTCGTGTACCCTTCAACCAGGTTATCACTTTTGTCTTATCATTCTTCTGAACCTTTTGAGAGTAAGGAGAAGACATGATACTCCTTTCCCCCAAAGACTTCAGTGTCTAAATCCCTAAGAAGGAAAACATTCTTTTGTATGACCATAATATAATGATCAAAATCAGAAAATTAACATTGATATAATACTATTATTTCCAGACTTTATTAAAAATTTTCCAATTTTCTCAATAAAATTTAATAGCTCTATTTCCCCCCCTTATCCCTTCCAGGATCACACATTTCATTTAGTATCATGTTTTGTCTCTTAATCCAAGACCATTTTTTAGTCTTTGTCTTTTATGACCTTGACATTTTTGAAGAGTACAGACCAGTTCTTTTGTAGAATGTCCCTTACCATTAAGATTGAGGTTATTCATTTTTTGGCAGAAATACCATCAAAGCGATGATGTGTCCTTCTCACTGCATGGTATCAAGAGGCACCATTACTGGTGATCTTAACTTTGATCACTGGTTGAGGTGATGTCTACCAGGTTTATCTGCTGTAAAATTATTGTTTCTCTTTTTGTAATGAATAAGTGTTTTATTGAAACATCATGTGATAGAAAGTAGTGTTTATTCATTTTTTAAAAGATTTTATTTATTTATTTATTTATTTATTTATTTTTTATAATAATTTTTTATTATATTATGTTAGTCACCATACAGTACATCCCTAGTTTTTGATGTAAAGTTCCATGATTCATTACTTGTGTATAACATCCAGTGCACCATGCAATACATGCCCTCCTTAATACCCATCACCGGCCTAGCCCATTGCCCCCCTCCCCGAACCCCTCAGTTTGTTTCCCAGAGTCCGTAGTCTCTCATGGTTCATTCCCCCTTCTGTTTACCCCCCCCTTTTTTCTTCCCTTTCTTCTCCTACTGATCTTCCTACTTCTTATGTTCCATAAATGAGTGAAACCATATGATAATTATCTTTCTCTGCTTGACTTATTTCACTTAGCATTATCTCCTCCAGTCCCGTCCATGTTGCAGCAAATGTTGAGAAATCGTTCTTTTTGATGGCTGAGTAATATTCCATTGTATATATGGACCATATCTTCTTAATCCAGTCATCCGTTGAAGGGCATCTCAGCTCATTCCAAGATTTAGCTATTGTGGACAATGCTGCTATGAACATTGGGGTGCATATGGCCCTTCTCTTCACTATGTCTGTATCTTTGGGGTAAATACCCAGTAGTGCAATTGCTGGATCATAGGGTAGCTCAATTTTTAACTTTTTAAGGGACCTCCACACTGTTTTCCAAAGTGGCTGTACCAACTTGCATTCCCACCAACAATGTAAGAGGGATCCCCTTTCTCCACATCCTCTCCAGCAATTGTTGTTTCTTGCCTTGTCAATTTTTGCCATTCTAACTGGCATAAGGTGGTATCTCAGTGTGGTTTTGATTTGAATTTCCCTGATGGCTAATGATTTTGAACACTTTTTCATGTGTCTGTTAGCTGTTTGTATGTCTTTATTGGAAAAGTGTCTGTTCATATCTACTGCCCATTTTTTGATTTGATTATTTGTTTCTCATGCATTGAGTTTGAGAAGTTCTTTGTAGATCTTGGATACCAGTCTTTTATCTGTAGTGTCATTTGCAAATATCTTCTCCCATTCCGTGGGCTGCCTCTTAGTTTTTGAAAAGCTTCTGCACAGCCAAGGAAACAGTCAAAAAAACTAAGAGGCAGCCCACGGAATGGGAGAAGATATTTGCAAATGACACCACAGATAAAAAGATTTTATTTATTTATTTGACAGAGACAGCCAGCAAGAGAGGGAACACAAGCAGGGGGAGTGGGAGAGGAAGAAGCAGGCTCCCAGGAGAGCATGGAGCCCGATGTGGGGCTTGATCCCAGGACTCTGGGATCACGCCCTGAGCCGAAGGCAGATGCTTAACGACTGAGCCACCCAGGCACCCAAGAAAGTAGTGTTTAAAGCAAGTAGTGTTTAAAGCAAGATAGAAAGTAATGTTTAAAGGAAGATGTCAATAGGACAGGAGCAAGCTTCAAGGGATTCCCTCTGGCCCAAACTGGGACAATTTTAGCTTTCAAGAGTAACAGATTATAACCCATGCATAAAATAATAATCCATGACAATGTTGACTTTAAAAATTGGTAGAAATGGATAATAATCCATGAGTTCATATTTGTTTTTATTTTTTAAGATTTTATTTATTTATTTATTTGACAGAGAGAGAGCAGCAGGCAAAGGGAGAGAGAGAAGCAGGCTCCCTGCTGAGCAAGGATCCCGATGCAGAACTTGATCCCAGAACCCTGGGATCATGACCTGAGCTGAAGGCAGATGCTCAACCAACTGAGCCAACCAGGTGCCCCTCCATATTTGTTTATAAATAAGTAAGTCAAAAAAATTCTACTCTTTCTTTAAGTAGAATTCCAATAGATAAAAGTAGAATAGTGAAAAAAATGAATATTTAGAAGTCATTATAGTAATAGTTAATTCAGGCAAGAATCATCAGTGGATGTTAAAACTTACATCATTGGGTTATAATCATATTACATTAGTTATATGATGTTATTATAACGTATTAATCAATATGTAGTGAATGCTGAACAGAAGATTATGTCCTCCCTAGACTTTTTTTTTTTTAAAGATTTATTTATTTATTTATTCGACAGAGAGAGAGAGAGTCAGCGAGAGAGGGAACACAAGCAGGGGGAGTGGGAGAGGAAGAAGCAGGCTCATAGCGGAGGAGCCTGATGTGGGGCTCGATCCCAGAACGCCGGGATCACGCCCTGAGCCGAAGGCAGACGCTTAACCGCTGTGCCACCCAGGCGCCCCTAAATAAATAAAATCTTAAAAAAAAATGGGGCGTGCCCCTAAATAAATAAAATCTTAAAAAAAAATGGGGCGCGCCCCTAAATAAATAAAATCTTAAAAAAAAATGGGGTGCCTGGGTGGCACAGCGGTTAAGCGTCTGCCTTCGGCTCAGGGCGTGATCCCGGCGTTCTGGGATCGAGCCCCACATCAGGCTCCTCGGCTATGAGCCTGCTTCTTCCTCTCCCACTCCCCCTGCTTGTGTTCCCTCTCTCGCTGACTCTCTCTCTCTCTGTCGAATAAATAAATAAAATCTTTTAAAAAAATTTTATTTATTTTTTGGCAGAGAGAGAGACACACACAGCCAGTGAGAGAGGGAACACAAGCAGGGGGAGTGGGAGGGGAAGAAGCAGGCTTCCCAGCGGAGCAGGGAGCCTGATGCGGGGCTCGATCCCAGGACTCTGGGATCACGCCCTGGCTGAAGGCAGATGCTTAATGACTGAGCCACCCAGGCGCCCCCCTCCCTAGACTTTAAATAACTAAGATCTAGTAGAGAAGGTTTGTGTACACAAATCATTACAACACAGAGAAGAAATTGATGATGTAGTACATAAAATGAAGAGGGACGTGAAACCATCTAAGAAAGAATAGTAGGCAGAATGCACAATATGTCTGACCGTCTGTGGTAATATCTTTTGTACTGATCCCCACATGCATGTCATCCCCCAACATCAGATGTTTTCAATGAGCAAGAAAACAAGCTGCTAGTCCTTTGGACTGATGAGCGAGGAGGGAGAGAGATGTTTTTGCAGGCAGCTGCTTCTTTGGTTTCCAAGGGAAACAGTGGTAGAAGCTGCATCAGAAAAGGAGTGGGAAGGCTGTGGTTTAGCACAGATGGGTCATTCTTCTATCAGGTGTCTATACATAGGCAGTTACCTGCACTTCCTCAGCAATGTGGGATTGTGGAGAATGTTAAAATGTGGGGATATTGGTAAACAACAGATTTTAATTTTTCTTTCTGAATTTCTTGGAAAAATCTTTATTCTTCGAATTTACTTTTCCCATTATCTGTCAAATCCCAAGTATATTACTCTTCCAAGGGCATAGTACGATTTTCTTTTCTATTCACTTCACATATGTTAATTACAGGCAGGGAAGAATGAGATTAGTGCACTCACCGCGTGGTTAAAATAGTACAAAAGAAAATAATAAAGTAAACCACTGTTTATTCTGGCTGATGGGAAAGGCTTTCAAGATCTCTAATCAAGTCTCTATTTCAAAGTCATCATTGGAACCTGGTTCAGATACCTGCCTCATGTCCCAAAATAGCTGTGAATCTTCAGCCAGCATCCTGCTGGGGAGCTCAGGAGTAGCCTGGCAAGGAGAGGAATCAACCAGGAATGGTTGGGACAGACTAGATCATGATGGAGTTGGCTTTTACCTGGCAGGCCAGGAGTCTAAATCCCATGGTTCAAAAAGGGCCTATCCCACTTGGACTCTGTCATGTCCCTTGTCACTAGTCAAAAAGTTTGGCTTTTGGGCACATGGTCCCTGTAAGGTCTGGAGGTAGGCAGAAAAGGGTCATGATCCCAGTTGAGCAAGTGGGGATAAAGGACTGGGCTCCAGTTTCATCAGGGGATGTGGGGTACACTTTCCCAAAGTAGATCCCAATCTCGGGGATTAGACAAACAATTCATTATTAATTTAATCAAATCATTTACTGGGTACCTATTATGTACCAGTTATTAGATCCAAATGCTACTGCAAGGCTGGACCTATGAGTCTATACCAGACTTGTGGCTATAAAACCAATTGATAGCACAGGTAGTGGTGAGGAAGCAACCAGGAACCAGCACCAGTGGCATCACCTGAGAATTTCACAGAAATGTAAATTCTACTGAATCAGCAAATCTCGGGGTGAGTTCCAGCAATCCATATTTTAACAGGCCCAGGAGATTCTGATGTATGCTAGAGTTTAAGAACCACTGAACTACTTTGATGATATTTGCTCAGGTCATGGATGAGACTGTGGGGGTGGGATTAGGGAAGGCAGGGATTCTAATTTCCCATGGGTTTCTGGTTCCATAACAGATTACTTCTGCACCATAAAGCTTCTTAGAACTCTTATAAATACTTCTCACCAATATCTGGTATCTTGGATCAATTTAATTTCTGAGTTGAAGGACCTAGCAACCTTTTTTTTTTTTTTTTTTTGGTGGGCAGCAAAGCAGTTTATTGAACGATAGTTTATTGAGTGATAGTACAAAGCTCCCAAAGAGGGAGGGAACCCATGTGGGTTTCTCCTGGCAACTTTTTTGAGCCAAACTGGACACCTGGGAAATTAGCATCTGGAGGCAAAATATGTCTGACAGACACATCTTTGCTCTGATCACCCAAATTGTCTCTTCTGAGGGAAGAATAGTTTTGTTAGAAGACTGCTCTTGGATGAACAGCAAGGGCCAAGAAGGAACATGAGGGTAATTCTGGGGATTATGTAACTTGCCTCCCTTTCCTTTGACTCTTCATTTTGATTTCTGAAAATTTGTCTTGTCATCATTACTGTGCTTCTAGACCTAGAGATTAGGGCAAGATTTTTCAGTAAGGAAGCCCTGTGGAATGCTGCACACTCAGTGCTCTTCTTTTATGTCACAGAGCATGTGAATAAATGGCTTTATGGAATTCTACATTCACTAATTCAAGAAGTACTTATTTGGTGCCTGCTTTGTACTGGGTCCTGTTCTGAGTGTTGGGGATAGAGATTGTAAAAAAATATGTTTGCATTGATTTAGCCCAGCAATTCTCAAACTTATTTGGGTATTAAAACATTTTATTGTGTAACATATATTTACCTATCAAGGAACTAACAGACATGGGACCCTCTTTGAGAATGATAAACGTATCTGCGCAGGGATAGATATGTCTGTACAAGGGACCTGAGTTCCAGGCAGCTGACCTAAGGAAGAAATTAGGGATATTTTGAAACACAGAAAATGTTGACCATAGAGATGGAAGTCTGGTTAACGTCACAATCATTGTTGGGTAATTAATCCATGCTGGGAAAAAAGTTTTCTCATATGTCAACCTATCTGTAATAATTGTAATAATATCCCAGAGATGGTGATTTTAGAAGCTGTTTATACCAGTTATTTTTCACTTAAGAGTTCCAAGTTATTTTAGTGTACGTAAGAGCAAAACAAATGTTTGAAAGGTGGACTGCTTAGTTTGATTAGTTGTTTGTCTCCAAGTGAAAGGAGCCTTGCCCGAATGCAACCAAAGCAACCAGTTGTGTATTGAATCAATTCTTCTTAGAGTAGAATTTGGTTAAATCTGCAAACCCTAGTCAAGATGAGTCTAATCTTCCTTCCTTATGGTTGTGTTGGAGACGAGCTGAGTGGCCAGGCCTTCTTTTTCTGTGTAACAAGCCTAAATGTAGTGGTGGGGAGAGGCCTAAGCCATTGCCTGGCCCTTCTCTACCCGGCCCCCTCTCCAGCCATCTAATGATTTTTTTTTTTTTTTTTTGCATTTCTCTGAATAAACATGTGTCATGCTTTCTCTTCCTTCCTGGCCTTCATAAACGGTGTTTTCTTGGCTTGGAACACTCTTTCTCCCCTCTATAGTCAGCTATTTCCTATGCATTTTTCAGGTCTCATATCAGACGTTTTCCCCCGTGACTCTGTGATATTGTGATTTATATGAAGGAATGCATATTTGGTCTTTATCCAGTTTCTTGCATAGCACTCCTAAAATTGTAGAAATTTCCTAAGTGATGACCATCATAAAGATGTCTTTTGTTATGTCAATAAGTTGACTTTTGGTAAGCCCCTGGGTCACCAGATGGGGGCTGGTTGCCAGGGGAATCAACTTTGTGATTAGAGGATTGGAACTTTCAGTCTCACCCCCTGACCTCTGGGGAGGGGGAGGGGCTGGCGACTGAGTCAATAACCAATGGCCAATCATTTAATCAATCATGCCTATGTGATGAAGCTTCCATAAAACCCCAAAAGAATGGACCAGAGAATTTCTGGGTTGGTGAACAGGTGGAGATTCAGTAAGAGAAGCGTGATCTGAAAGGGTATGGAAGCTCTCTGCGCTTTTTCTAAACCCTGCTCTATGCTTCTCTTCCATTGGACTATTCCTGAGTTATATCCTTTTATAATCAACCAGTAATCTAGTGAGTAAAATGTTTCTCTGAGTTCTGTAAGCCACTCTAGCAAATTAATCAAAGCTGAGGAGAGGGTTGTTAGAACCTTTATTTATTTATTTATTTATTTATTTATTTATTTTTAAAATTTTATTTATCTATTAGAGAGAAAGCACAAGTTGGGGAAGGGGAAGAGGGGGAGGGAGGAGCAGACCCCCCTCTGAGCAGGGAGGTGGGCTAGATCCCAGGACCCCGGGATCGTGACCCGAGAGGAAGGCAGATGTTTAACGACTGAGCCCACCCAGGCACCCCTGGAACCTTGAGCCTGTTAGAAGCACAGGTGACACCCGGCCTTGCACGTGGCATCTGAAGTGGGAGGGGGCTGAGCCCTTGTGGAATCTGATGGTAACTCCAGGTGGGTGGTATCAGAATTGAGTTGAATTATGGGATGCCTAGCTGGTGTTAGAGAACTGCTTGGCTATGTGGGGAACTCTCCCCACTACCCCTACACGCTGTGGAATTGGTAGAACCCCTTTAGATACTTTCTCTGCTCACCACCCTCCTCCAACAAGGTGAGGGCTAGTGCTCCTGCCAAGTGCTGCTGTAACATCCTCTGCAACCACTGACACCCCCTGCTAACCTGTGAGCTCCATGAAGACAGGAGCCTGGTCTGTTCTGTTCACTGTGACATCTCAGGCCAGCACAATACCCAGCACATACGCACTGCTTCACCAGGACTTGTGGAGTGAAGGAATGGATACTGGGCTGCTTGTGGAAATGGGGGGATGAAGAGGACAGAGACCAGACAAGGCTGACAAAGACATAGTCAGTGACACTTCTGTGTTAAGACCTCCATAAGGCCATGATTACACATTGCCCCTCAACATTTTTGCTGCTGGCCTCTATTCTAACACAGGAGGGTGAGAGGTGAGCTTTGGAGGGACCTCAGGCTTGTGGGGGAGCAACAGTTCTGGACTCTGTAGTTTTGCTGCCTGAAGGGTAAGGGCCTGCCTTGGGGGACTCTTCAGGGAGGAGAGCTCAGTCCAGCTCTGTTCCTTGTCTGTCTTTCCCTCTGCCAGGCATAGGTCGGTGGGCTCTCAGTCCCAGTCTCAGTATTTCTGTTCATATTTCACACCCTGTTTTTTTAGTGGGACATTTTTGTTGAATTTATGAATTTAAAAAGATTTAATTTTGAATACTTCAGCTAATAGCGTTCACTTATACTCCTTTAACTTTCTAGTATTTATTGTACTTTTTGGTCTATTGAGTAATTTTTAAGCTAGTTTAACCTAATTTATTGAATGCTATTTTATATTCCTTTTGACTCTGTCCAACAGGATAGTTTTAGCTAATTTTTGCCCTTATTAGAATATACTTAAATTGTTTATATTTCTATTCTTAGCCATTTCAAAAATGTATCAAAATTCTCTAGCATTTTCCTTTTACTCTTTTCAGTTTTAAAACATTTTTCTGTTTGGTTTGTCCTCTCAGTCTGTTTTCTAGCATTTGCTGCTAAGTTTGAGACAAGATGTCAGGGCAGGAGGCCACAGAAGTGACTGGCTTAATGAGGGATTATTGGCTCTTCTCCCTGTATTGACAATTCCATATGAATCACATTCTCCCTTTGTTATCCCCTTCCCCACTCATACTCAAATGAGGTCCTTCTTGCTATTGCTGAAGGAGAACCTGATAGTTGCCGTGGTCAAGAAAAAGAGTTACTCAAATTAAATGCCACTTTCACTGGCATAGTTTGGGAAATTTACAGGACCAGTTACATGAGCCTGAAGTTTATTAAGACTGGCCTCAAATACAACTCAAGAGAATTGCTGAGCAATGCCATCATCTTGTTCCAGAACAAGCCAGAGCCTCTCGGAACCACAAACCAGTCTCTGAGCATCTCACAGACTTTGTGGAGAAGAAAAGCTTCACTGGGGGTGGGGAGTTAGGGTCTGCCACTCAGCCCCCTGAGAGCGTCCTGAGGGAATACCCAGGTGGCCTGGAAAGTCCTGTTTGCATTATCGGATGGAAGCATAATAGAAGGACAATAGCCAGGCTGGCAAATTATATTCTGTTGACCTACTTACAGGGTTAACCTGAGTACATTGATTTGTCTTCTTTCTGGTCAGGAATTCAAAAACTTGGCTGTCAAGTGCTTCTAGAACCACCAGTTCCTGTTGTATGTGTAGTATGGTCACTGACTCATGGAGAGAGGAAGGGAGTAGGAGTTAGGTCAGTCAGGGAGGGAGGAGAAAATATTCTGGAGTGGTTTATTTCTTTCTTCTCCTTGTTATGTAAGATGTGGTTTCCCTGAAGAAACAATATGCTAAATAAAAGTTAGGGTCCCAACCCACAGAAGCCTATTTTAACCCACGTTTTTGCTGACTATATTCAATTTAATTCAGTTCAAATCAAGAAGGTAGATATTTTTTTCCTGTGAGAAAGCGGAAGAAGGAAGGTTGTGAGAGTGACCCAAGTGGTGCAATTTAGCGTTTTCACTGAGCAGGGCAAAGTGTGGAGGAGGTGGGGTGGAGGATGAATAAAACGTGGCCCCTGCCCTCCAAGAGCTCATGCTGCAGTTGGAGAGACAGACACACCCTCAGCTAATATGTGCGATGATAATGGTGGCGGTGCTGTCAGGCCAGAGAATAGTAGAAGTGTTATTAGTTCTGAGGGCGAAAATCTAAAAGACTGTGGAAGATGTGGTAGCTGCTGCCTAAAAGATGTCAGGGCCTTAACCAGCAGAGGGGTGAAGACAGGGTGGACATGTGAGGCAGAGAAAATGATGGGATGAAGGCTCAGGGTGGTGAGCTGCAGGGCACAATCAGGGCACAGCCAAGAAGCTGCTGCAGAGGATGGGAGGCGGTGTGAAGAGCACAGGGGCACGCGGGCCCTTTTGAGTTGGTCTGATGGTCTAACCGTTCACAGAGAAGATATGTCCATACTTTTCATGTTGAATTACAGGCAGTTGATGTTCAAAAGCCTATTTTTTTTCTAAACAAATGTGGTCTGGCTTCAGACTCAGGGGTTGTCTCATATTTAATCATTTATTACCATAAAGAGTAAGAAAGTGATGACTTGCAAATATATTTGTTATATTTAACTTTCTTGGGATAGATTTGTCAGAGAGACATTTTAATAGCTTTCCGCCCTGTTTTGTAACTGGCCCATTCTGTAACACTGTACCTTGTTGTGGATAAAGCATGGAAAGCCTTGTGTTGCCATTGAGGATACCATGTCTGCAGTCTGTAACATGCAATTAGGAGGAGGAATAAAGGGAAAGACAAAGAAAGGATCTCTAAGAAGGGTCAGGCCCAGGAATAATTTGCAAAAGATGGTGGAGATCTGATATCAATGTCTACCAATTTGTATCTGGACAGTGTCATGTATAAACTTCTTTCTTTGGGGTGTTCATGGAGTGAGGAGCCTGTGGTAGTTCATGAGAAATCAAGGACATGATTCAGTGGTGTTTACATGATTTTGTGTTATTTGGACAAGAGGCTGAATGGAATTCAGTTCTTTATTAAGATATCTGGTTGGGCCGAGCATTTGTCCATAATTCCATCTTCAGTTCATTTTTTCCATTGAGAAAGAAACAGAAAATTCATAGGTAAAGTCTGTTGAATTCCTGAAATTCCAGTTCATTTTTAAGTCACTGATAGGTAACAATATACATACATATTAAATATATTATAAAATAAATGATGAGACACTTTAAGAAAGTGCTTTTGAAATACTATAATTATTGTCTACATCTATTTTTCATTTTGCTTGTTCAACATTATGCTCTTGAAGATTGACACCACTGTGAACTGATTTTGAGATATACACTAGTGTATCTTAACTGGGGAAATGTTCCATCTTACTCTTTAAAATATGGGCTCCATCTCATCTTATTCTTAAAAATACTGGCTCTGGTCTGAAAAGGGGGACCTTTTTGTAGAAGCATTATTTTGTCTCTTACCCTATGTCTTGCCCATGAGTCAAGAGAAAACCAATAATGTAAGTGTTTGATCCATGTACACATTTCTGCCCCCTTACTCTCATCTATAAGGAGACGACTTTTTGACTGTAAATATTCACCTCTTAGGGAAAATGACAAATAATGTAGCTGTGTTACTAAGAATAGAAAAAAAAAACATATAAAACCATCCATAAAACATTTTATCTGGCTAGCAATAAGGAATGGCATGTTAAATTATGGTACATCTCAAAAATGGCATATTACACAATTGTTAAATGGTAATCAAGAACACCGCATAGAAACATGAAAACATACTTGGCGTATAAATAAAAGAGAAAAGAGAAACACACAATTATAATATTTAAGGTGCATGTGGGGGAGTCCTGGAGGATGATATGCTAAAATGGAAATACAGTATTTCTGTTAGGATAGTGGGGCTGTGGATTTTCAAAATTTTTTCTTTAATGTTATAAAGTAATAATAAAAGTGAATTTACCAAGGAAATGATGCTATAGGTGCAGAGGGGAGATATTAATAAATAAACGGAGGTTGGCTATTACAAAAGGGAAAAGTATTTAAAAGAATGAACCTTCCTTCCCTTTGTGTGCCAGTATTAAGACCCATAGTATTGAAAACATTTCCAAAGGACCTGATTAGTAGGGTTTGAAAGAGAGTCTGAACTTAAATATATCTGGATTTTGTTTGTCATGATTGTAATAGAAACTAAATCTTGAAACAGTTGTCTAAATATGTTCCAGCTTGGGTATCTTGGCTGAATTCACACTTTAAAATCAAGAAGCAGTTTAGAAAACCCATGAGCATAATAGGTAGGAATATTGAACATGAAAAAGTCAATAGAAATAATTTCAAAAATAAAATGCGTATTTAAAATCAAGTTGAAACGACTATTTGGATTAACAGCAAGTAAAAAAATAACTAGTACCTACTTTGATTTATGTCTGTCTGAAAGCTCTTAATGGACAGGGAATAGTCCTCCTGTCTATTATGTTAATATTAACAATTTGCGAAAACTGTTGACTAGAATGAGCTGCTGTTTTCTTCTAACAAGCTCAGACAGTTTTCTCACCTTGTTTTCCCTCTCTTCCACCTCTGTTTAACAGAATGGAATAGTCTTTAACGAGTGTTGATTTGGGGCACTAGGCTACCTTGCTTTATATTAGGAGGGGGTTACCTATTATGAGATGTTAAAAAAAAATGCACACACACAGTCACACATTTTATTCTTTCTGGTCAAAGTTAAGCCATCCAGTCAACATTTGCAAACCATTATTTTAGCACTGCAGAAAATTCCCTCAAGAGCATATTTAGATACCTTAAGTATCTTAAGTAGGTGGATGGAAGAAGACTGAAGTAAGTTTCTTCTGAAATAGAACTTGAAAATGTGATAAAATATCTTATATTTCTAAACTAGTAATTAACTTTGGATTTGGACATTGGAGTGTGTGTGTATGTGTGTGTGTGATATCATGGGGTTTGAGCTGATTCCAAGAAATCAAAAAGTAACTTTTCCACACCTTAAACCATACCTAACACTACAAGCATCTCTTTCAGACCCTGTATAGGATTTGCTGAGTCTTTGTGAACATCTCTCTCTGCTGTCTTGCTATCTCCTCATCTTTGAAGATGTCCACAAATGGCAAGCAGATTAGAAGGGCTTTTATTCAAATTAGAAGTTTTTATTCCTAAGAGAGTTATCCAATAATTCTCATCTTCATTGAAACATGATTTTCCTCTTTCAAAATGCCCTAGAATTATTAAGAGGTATTGTGATTTTAGGAAACTAAAATTTTAGGAAACTAATATTTTCCCTCCATGCCAAATCCAAAGTAAATTACATTTATTGCAATTATTGGATTATTTGGGGGCTATACCAATATAAAAAAATTTTATCCTTAGTTAACATCTTCATTTTATTTCCAGAAATGTGTATGTTGAATAAATAATATTTGGCAATAAAACAAATCTGCTTTCATACATCTACAAAATTCTTTTGAGTAGTAGTAAGAATTCAATCCATGTCATATAATTTTTATCATGAATTGCATAACTTTGGCATGCATTTTGCTGTATCTCATTCCCTGGCATTATATAAAGTGTCTTTGACATGATGCCATAGAATATTCAAACTGGGAATGAACGATAGACATACTCTAGTGTAAGTCAGTCCCACTCCTCCCTGATTTCTGAGGAGTGAGAACTGAGGTACAAGAAGATAAAATTTGCTCAGAATCACACATCTCATTTTCTGACATTTAAGCCCTACTAAAAAAAAATCATACTCTTTTGATGTTGAACTTGGTTTGGAAATTGTGATTTTTAAGGGCATGATTCTTAAGACTGAATGATTGCTGCACTTAAAGACTTGCAGAATTGGACCCGAAATATACAAAAGGGGTATGGCTAAAATTTTTGTCCTCAATTCCCCCTTTGGGAGAAAGTGGCTGGAACTATCTGATCATTGAAAATAAATCATCATTCTTTGAGGATGCAAAATATTCTGATCTTCGAGATGAAATATACAATGATTTCTCTATATAATTCAATATTTCTCTTCAACAGGGACTGAATGGTATTCTGGCTGATTGCCCTCTTGTCTATTTCAGTTAAGCAAGTGAAATAGAAAATACATTTTAGGATCCCATTGTGCCTTTTTCCCTCAGCAGCAAAAAATTAAGTATGAAATAAAGCAGATCTTTGTCATGCAATGCTCACTGATTAGGTGAACTTAATAAAGAGCTTCAGTTAAATCTAGTAGGTTAACTCTTATTTCATTGGCATTTATAGTCTTTGGGAATGTTGAATAAATGTACAAATAATGACATTTCCAGAAGTTTAACCATTGTCTTTTATGCAAATTCTGCATAAATTTCAAGACTAATGTATTGACTTCATAGTTTTCAGATTTTAAAAGGCATATAGGAATAGTTACTACCAGAACTCCCAGAAATATTAAAGACACTTGTATACATATGTAAAACCCATTTTGACTTGATGAACACAAATTCTAATCTATGAAAATATTACATCAAGTCATTTTGCACCTGATGAGGAAATTATACATGAATGATAGTAAATATTAAAAAACACTTAAGATAAAGACACAGTAAATCAATTTAAATGAAAGTTTAAGAAGTAACATAGCCATCTAAAAATGTTAGTTTTTTACCTAGCTTGTCACACTTATTTTACTTTATTTGAAATCTCTGATCTTGTCAGAGGATTATATCATAAAACTCAATTACATAATTCAACTGCCTTTAACTCCCCTTTCTCCAAAAACCATCCCACCTAAGGAAGGAGTAGCTTTTCTATCTTGACTTTTTTTTCTTTCAGCAAATAATAAGTGTGAAAAGCTTTCACCAGATAAAAATCATTTCATACAATGAAGCACTAATTGTTTTGTCTTTCAATTTATTCAGATTGAAAGCAGCTCAGTTTCCCTATGGCAAGCCCATGTATCATTTCATGCCTGATATCTGCAGCCCACACTAGATTTATCTTGCTTTTAGCAGGTGCTGAGTAGCACTTTCTGGGTTATTTTACAAAACATCCAACATGGTTTGTTAAAAAGCAATTGGAACTGCTCCCTCTCCTACCCACTGCCTCTTCCAGTGTCCTTAACACTCATCACCCTTCCTTAAAATGTGTCCCCAACATGCCTATTTACATGGCTCTCAGGCACCCGAGGCTTGCACACCCATCACATACCAAGTCAATTCCTAACAGTTTGAAGGCTGTTGGAGCAGGGCAGTTTCCTTCCCCTGGAAGCTGAGTGTAGTTGTTTCTATCAACACAGCGACTCTTGTATGCAAAGCTTAGACTATTGTCTCGTGGTCCCACCTGCCTTGGCTCTGATTGATGTAACAACAGTATCTGTCATAGGGACTGTTCTGCTTGTAGGAGCAAACGATGATACTGTCCTGGGGCACAAAGAAGATTCTGTCCTCAGGCTCTGGGCAGTCAGATCTGTCCCAGGCTGAGCACTTGGCATCCAAGGCACTGTAGGCAAGGGAACTGCCTGAGGGACAGTAGCCATCTAGGTATCTGGATGTCTCCTCCTGATGCCCGCTCTGGACCAGGCTCTGGCGTTCTCCTTCCATGGGTGTGGGGGTGATGATGGAACTGGCCACAGGCACCTCTGTCTGCCCTTGGCCGGGGGGCTTCCCCCTGAGGCCCGCCTTCTTAGCCAGCTCATCTGAGCTTCCCTTGCCTGACTCCAGGTCTGAAGGGGTCCTCAGCAGTTCCACCACCTCCTTGTCCTTGGGTTTCCGGAAGCAGGGCAACTTGCGGACCCACAGCAGCTCATTTTCAGGCCACTTGGTGCATCCCTCGGTTTTCCTGGCCAGGGCAATGGCCGCGATGCCTGGTAGGCAGATGGCTGGCCCGATGGCCAGGAGGGGGATGTTTCCCAGAGTCTCTCCTTTCATCCCAGAGACGGTGAACATGAAGCCAAAGACGAGAAAGACACTGACCAGGGCCACCACCAGCCCAGTCCTCGGGTTTATGTCATCAGGCCGCATCTTTCACTCCATCCAGATAGGGGGCTGCTTACTGGCTAAGGAGCAGCGGTTCTCTCTTCTGTCAGAGGCAAAACCACAGTGGGTTAAAAAAAAAAAAAAAAGACAGAAAAAAAAAAAAAACCCAAAGTCAATTTTCCACCCACCAACTCTCTCTCTTACTCGTTGTTTCTCTCCACTTGTCTGTCAATCACGGTCTCCGGGTCTCTATTTCTTCCTGTTTCTCTCTCTCTCTCTCTCTCTCTCTCTCTCTCTGTCTGTCTGTCTCTTACTGCCTCTGTCTCTTTCATATAAACATCCATCGACTGGGTCACTGAGGTACCTGAGGATTCCTGCCGTCTCCCAGGAGCAGGGAAAGAAGCCAGTCTGAGTCTCCTTAGAAACCTCCACAACAGCTGTCCCCTCGGCTCTCTCCCTTGTTTCTGGGAGGAAAGTCTCGCTTTCCCCACTGAGTCTGCATCCAGGAGGCGGGACGTGGGAGCGCGTCTTTCTTAACAGTGCCCGTCGGTCTCCAGAGCTCTGGGAGTGGAGTGGAGGCACAGCCTAGCGCCGGGCTCTGCGCGCAGAGCGCCGGGTGCTGGAGGGAGGAAGGACTTAGTCTGGGAAAGAGGGAAAGCAGCGCGCGAGTCTGGCCTCGTTACATCACTTTCGGAGCAAGCTCAGAAACAAAGAAGGACGCGCGGGGGCGCGAGGGGTTCAGACCCCGGGGAGAGCCACCCGGGCAGAAGAGGTTGCCCAGGGTCCAGTCGGGGTTCTTGGAGCAGCTGGGGATCGTTACGCCGCCGCCCAGGAGGGCAGCTGCAACTGCCTCCGTGCATGGGGAGGATCTGGGAGTGCGAGGCTGCCGTTGGCCTGAGAGCGGAACACGGGTCGGTTTGCGCACGGGGCAGCCTGGACTCCGAGTTCAGGTCCGAGGGCCAGAGGGTGCCACCTGGAGATGTCCCTCTGGGACCTGGACCTTTCTCCAGTTACAAATCTGGGTGATCCGACCCGACTGATAGCAGAGCTCCCAGGGGGTTCTCTGACCGCGGGTCTCTCAACCGCGAGACTCTAGGGGCTCAGAGGGCGGCACTGCTCCAGGGTCCCGCTGCGGGCAGACTGCTCTTGGTCCGGGCGCTGGGCGGCAGCGGTGTGCAAAGCCGCTCCAGCAGCGGAGTAGGCTGCGCGTCCAGAGCCCACAGGACCGGCTCCCAGGCTGAGATAGTGGTGAGGAGTGGGTGTCAGGTCTTGCTCGAGACTTTGGGGAGTCACCAGAGTCCTACCCCCAGATCTTCCAGCTCCGGACCCTGGAGGGGGTAGCCTTGGAGACGGGATCCTACTCCAACACTCTGGTGGCGCCAGCCAGACCAAGTCAAAGGTGAAGAGCTCTCTGACCCGGATCCCCACCCCTGCACTTCACACCTGACCCCCAGCTAGCGAGGAGAAGGAAGGGCCTTGACTGGGAGGGTCAGGCGCACCAGCCTGCCATACAGCTCCAGCTTTGGGCGATTCTCTCCTCCCTTCCAGAAGCTGACGTGAAGAACCTGTTTTCTTCCCACCGCAGTGGGGGATAGATTCCTTTGGCCCGAGATGCAAGACTGATTTTGGCCATGGTTCTTCAACAAGGCTGTCCATTTAAGGTAGATGGGGAGTAGTAAGGAACAGGAAGGAGAGGAGTGTACGTTCTTTCATGTCAAGGCACTGCAGTGGAAAGGACTTTGAAAGAGCTTTGACATCCAGGCCTTCTCCTGCTTAAATAAGCTGTGTGTTCTTAGGCAAGTGACTTAACCTTTCTGAAAGTCAGTTGACCCATCTGCAAAATGTGTGGGGAAGCATTATGAGGACTAAATAAATGTAAAGCTCTTAGCACAATGATTGGTAAGTGGCCCTTGTTCACAAAGTGGTTGTGAACCACTGTATATTTGCATAGTATGTCATAATCAATATAAGCATGAGCCAAATCATAAAGAGCCTAACTGTGGTTCTAAGCACCTTTGATTTTATCCACTAGGCAATAAGAGCCATGGAAATACTTTCAGCAGGAATCAACACAAACTTATTCCATTTTTTTGACATGGGGACAGATTAGAGGACAGGTTGCAGGGGGTAATATGGAAGCAGCGAGACCTTCTAGGAGGACAGTTCAGTCAGCGGGCAAGGCATGATATGGGCCTGAACAATGCAGAGACTAGGAGTGGTTAGAAGACAGTGAATTTGAAGGATATTTAAGTGTGAGTCAAGGATCTTGGATCAAAGGCAGTAAGAGAGTAGTAGGAGTCAAGGTTGACTCCCACATTTCTAACTCATTCTACTGAGTAGATCAGGAACCAGACTCCTAATTTTCCATGTCATCTATCGTGTGTGTGTGTGTGTGTGTGTGTGTCCTTTGCACTCATGCTCATTAGATAGCTGCTGTATTTCTGGACACAGAATCATTATCTCAGGAGAAAGAAAGGCAAAAAGGCATAGGGTAAAAGTGAGATGCCAGCTGTTTGACCATTTATATCAGGAAAATAATTGTTTTCTTGACAGTCTCACCAAGTAGATAGACATCTGGTTATATCTGATTGGCCAGAGGGATGTCATATGGGAGACCTCTAGATGCAAAGGAGCCTGGGAAATGATGGTTTAATTTTTGACCAGGTTTATTGCCACTCTGAAAAACAATCAGGATTTTGTTAGCACGGAAAAAGAGGAGAGTGAATATTGGGGAGGCAGCTAACAGTGTGTGTGCCACAGTTATTGAACTCGTTTCCCTTCTTGAAACCCTCTCTTGCCCTGCCTTTACCAACACCATTCTATCTCAGTTTCCCTCCTATTCTCTGGCCACTCTTTTGTAAGCTACGTTGTCAGCTCTTCTTTATTTTATTTATTTTTATTTTTTAACAAAATCCTTAGATGTTAGTATTCTGCTGCTTATGTCCCTGTTGCTCCCTTTCCCTGATTTCTTTCCTGGCTTTATAATAATAGTTTTGAACACCAAGTGGGTAGGATGATGACTTCTACATTTCTTTCTTTAACTTTGTCCTTTTTCTTCAGTTTCAGATTTGTAATATCTAATTTTCTGCTTGATATCTGTCTGCATGGCACACAGACACCTCAAACTCTACATGACCCCAGCTGAGCTCATTGGATTTCCTCAAACCTGCTCTTGCTCACTTGACCCCAGCTGAGAAGGTTGCAGTTGTCCTCCATTCCCTTCTCTCCCTAACATCCTGCATCCAGTAAGTCATCCAAGTCATCATACTCTTACCTCCTCAATCCCTGATCTTCTCCTCTTCTACCTGTGACCTGAGGCAAATCACTTTACTTCCCTGGGTTTTAATTTCTTGTGAAACAAGGACTTTGGTTGAGGAGCTAGCTAAGGTCCATTTCAGCTTTATCATTCCATGATTCTCTGACAGTCATTTCTGCAGGGTAGACTGATGGTATTATCATGTAGGTGCTGTGACAAAAGTGCTGGAAACCAGGTTCATTTTAAAGAAGCACTTGCTGAACAGAGATCTCTGCTTGCTTGTAGGAGCGTCTAATTCCATTCTGACTTTTAAGCCATGCAGTTTATCTACTTAAGCATTAGATAAGACCCGTGCATAAAACCCAGGAAACTTCAATTACTGTTTAATTATAAGCCTGATTCTCAAAGCAGTTCCTTCTTAGAGGTAATTTCAGATGGTCTTTGAGCAGCAGGTATACTTGCCCAAGCCCAGCAGCAAAAGTGGGTGGGTGAGTGGGTGGGGGGAGACATCACTCAGGGTCACAATACTCAGAGACAGAAAAGGCATTCTTAGTACTCAATTCCTTGCCTGTACAGGCTGATTGCAGTAGGATTTTAAAACCTTAAGCAGTTCTTGTAATGCTATAAGCATATATAGCTATGCACAAAAGCTTTTCATCAGAAGAGAAAGAAAATTCAGGTTGGAATGAGGCTTTGGCATGTGGGTGTTTGAGAAGGAAATGCAGAACCTTTTATTTCTGAAATTACAGAAATCATGGGATGCTAGAACTTGAAGATACTTTATAAAATATCTACTCTAATCCCCTTTATTATACAGATGAAATCCAGAAAGGTTGCATTCCTGCAGTATTACTTGAGTATTTATTATGTGCTTGGCACTATGCTAGGTGCTGAGGATACAAGTCAAATGGGATACGGTCTGCCTTTATAGAACTCATGTTCACAGAGCAAGATATGTGCATTAGTAGGATAGGATAGATTATGCCATGACAACAAAAGACTTCCAGACCTCAAGGGCTGTCTGCTCATACTACGTGTCTGTGATGGTCAGCTGCACTCTGGGATTCAGGCTGACAAGGCAGCCTCCATTTGGGACATTGCCAGTCCATTGAATCCAGGCAACTGGAGGCCCTGCACTGATCCTTCACTTTAGTAGATTCTTTCTTTGGCTCCTCTAGCTATGCCTTTCCCTTTAGGCCAAAGTGATGTGCCCCACCTGGACACCTTCTTGTCCTTACTAGACCATGTGATAGGTACCCAGAAACCTAGAATTCCCTGCCCAAATAGCCCCATACCTACTTCCAGGGCTTGTGCACAGTTCTTTGCTAAGTCCGTCCTCCCAAGTGTTGACCATACTGCAGGTATGCACATCCCTAGGCCTGTGGGGTGGCTAAGGGACCACTGTATTTTTGAGTATGGATAAAGCTCTGGCATGCAAGATGGGGTGTCTATACTATGCCTGTCAGCCCCTTCATGGTTTACAACAGAACCAGGGATGGGAAGAGAAAGGCAGCATTCATTTTATTTTTGCCTGGAGCCTCACACATGTTAGAGATAGGCCTGGTTGAAGGTTTTGGAGAAAGGAGGGAGAAGTCCCTCCTAGCTTTTAACAGGCTCCTAGGTGTGTATAGAAAATAGACTTAAGGCGGGTCAAGGGCAGAAGCAGGGAGAGCTGTTGGGATAGTATTGCAACTGTCCAGGCGAGAGATGATAGTGACTTGAACCAGGGTGATAGCAGTGGCTGTGGCAAGAAATGGGTCAGATTCTGGATATATCTTCACCTAAGCTGACAGTATTTGGTAATAGATTTGGGATGTGAGGGAAACTGAGTAGTCAAAGATGATTCTAATACTTGAGATTTGAGGTGGGATATCAAGAACTTGAATTTGGAGATGTTCACTTGATGTATCAAAGTTGATGGATGTTGATAAGAGTTGGTGTGCAAGTCTGGATTTTGGGAGAGAAGTCTGAGCTGGAGATAATAATTTGAGAGCTCCTAGAACATGGCTAGCATCTAAAGCCCTGGGACTAATGAGATAACTTAGGGATCAAGCATTGATAGGTTAGAGAAATCCAAGTACTAATTACTAAGGAACATCAACTTTTTGAGGCTGGGGAGATGAGAAGGAACTAGCAAGAGACTATGAAGGATTGCTCAGTGAGAAGAGAAAATGAAGAGATGTCCAAGAAGCCAAAAGAAGAAAGCATTTCAAGGTGGGGGCATCAATTCTGTTGATAGGTCACGTATGGAAAGGACTAAAAAGTAATCACTGGACTTAGCAACATGAAGGTCATTGGTGACCTTTAGAAGAACAGTTCTGATGGAGTCAATGGAGGTGAAACCTCGAACAAAATGAGTCCAAGAGAGAATAGGACAAGAGGATTGGAGGCAGAGAGCAGAGATAACTCAAAAGAGTTCTGCTGTTGAAGAGAACAGAGAAATGAGATGATAGCTAGAGGTGGCCATGTGGGGTCAAGAAGGGAGCTTTTTAAAAGATGGGAGCTCTCTTAGCATTTTGCCTGTAAAGATGTAAGAAATGTAAATTTAAATGGCCATTTTTTAATCAATCGAATTTGTAAATATAAAAAATAATACCTATGCAGGGGCACGGTGTGCTAAGATGAGCACTCACAGATATTGATGGTGGGAATGCGTTGGTACTAACTCTTGAGTGGAAGAAATATGTCCAGATATGGTGGGAGACTTTTAAAAGCTCCTGCCTTTTGTATGACCATTATATTGAAAAAGGTCAACAATTGGTATGTACTCATGGACAGAACAGACCCAGGCACCAACTAAGTAAATTAATTGGCATTTACTTATCTCAAGGTGTAGAAGGAAGTCCCCACAGCTTCACCAGTGGGCACACAAATGGGGATGGTAATGTCTGAGTAAGGGAGGGTCACATCCAACCCTCTAGAAGCAAAAGAGTTTTTCTATAGGTTTACCATATATATATATATATATATATATATATATATATATATATATATATATATATATATATATATATATATAAGGCTAATTTTCATGAGTCAGATCCAGGCCTGCTCATAGCATGGCCTCATGTCTGCTGAGACCACCTGATAGATGACAGCAGGGTACACTTCATGAAGCATAAACAAAATCCTCATTATCCTCAGACTCTACTGGCCCACACAACTGGTATGAGTACCTTCTTGAACTCAGTGCTATGGAAACAGAATGGAGGCCACTATGTGGAAATTTCTGAAAGTCAACCAAATTAAGAATTTAGATGAGCTATTGCTGCACTGTCCAATACCATAGCCATTAGCCACAGAAGGCTATTTAATTTTAAATTAATTAAAATGAAATTAAATAAAAAACCCAGTTTCTCAGTTGTGCCATCCACATTTTTAAAAAAGATTTTAAAGAAGATTTTATTTATTTATTTATTTGAGAGAGAGAGAAAGCAAGAGACAGAGCATGTATGGAGAGGGAGGGGCAGAGGGAGAGGGAGAAGCAGACTTCCCACTGAGCAGGGAGCCCGACCTAGGACTCAGTCCTGGGACTCTGGGATCGTGACCTAAGTGGAAGTCAGACACTTACCTGACTGAGCCACCCAGGCGTCCCCCCTGCCCTTTTTAAAAAGATTTATTTATTTATTTGAGAGAGAGAGAGTGTGTGTGTGCTATTCACATTTTAGGTGCTCAGTAGTCATATGCAATGATTGGCTACCAATCAGACAGTGCAGATGTAAAACATTTCATCATCACAGAACATTCTCTTGGATAGTGCTTGTGGGGCTTCTCATGATCTCCTTGGCCCAGGCATTATGATTCTAGCAATCTTTCCTGTGGGAATAATCAGAGGCACAAAAAATATTTTTGTGCACTAGTAGTAAAACACTGGAAAGCCCTGAAATGTCCAATAACAGAGGAAAGGTTATGTAGAGTATGGTGCATCCACTGGAGGAAATATTGTACATTCAGTTAAGGGAATTTTATTCATCTATAAAATTATATATATATATATATAATTATATATAAATATATATATATATTTTTTTAAGATTTTATTTATTTATTTGACAGAGAGAGAGACAGCCAGCGAGAGAGGGAACACAAGCAGGGGGAATGGGAGAGGAAGAAGCAGGCTCATAGCGGAGGAGCCTGATGTGGGGCTCGATCCCATAACGCTAGGATCACGCCCTGAGGCGAAGGCAGACGCTTAACCGCTGTGCCACCCAGGCGCCCCATCCATAAAATTATATTTTGATTTTTTAGTGACCCGTGAAAATGGTCTTAATATAGGCTAATGAAGAAAACTAAGAATAAAAAATCCTGCTAAAATAACTTGAAAAAATTCTATGTTTAATAGGATCCTGATTACTAAAAGAAATTAGAATACAAAAAAACTGAAAGGAAATGCTCTCAGAATATTAAGTTGGTTATTTCTAGGTGGTAGAATATTACATAATTACTTCTATTTTCTTTATATATTTATGAATTTTTCTTTAAAAAAATTTTTTTTCTATTCCTTTGAGAGAGAGAGAGCACAAGTGGGGGAAGGGGCAGAGGGAGAAGCAGGCTCCCCACTGTGCAGGGAGCCAGATGTGGGACTCAATCCCAGGACCCTGAGATCATGACTTGAGCTGAAGGCAGATGCTTAAATGACTGAGCCACCCAGGTGCCCCTATATATTTATGAATTTTTCAAAATTTCTACTCTTATTTTATAATAAGAAAAAAGTATTTTTAAAAATAAAAGAATGGTCTCCCGCACATATTAAGCAGTCAATAAATGGTAGTTGAATAAAAGATTCATGAATACCTGAAAGACTAAGTGAACAAATTCCAATTTTCTTAACTTTACATTTTCCCTAAATTCGTCCTGCCCCCTTCCTCATTCCAGCACTTCCTTCCTCATAGGAAGGAAAAGGATATGGAATAAATTGGGAAAACATAAAAATGGAAAGAAAGCAAGTAAATTTTTATGTTGAATTGGGTTTGGATTTTGCCATTTCTTTCAAATTTACACTAGTCATTTTTGAGATATCTTATAAGCCTGTTTTCAACCTAGAAAATAATAAATATGCTATTTCACCCCCTTTTGACTTAAACATGACTGTTTTGATGCACCTGGTTAGAGGCTTGACCCCCTTCCGCCCCATCCCCATCTTTTTTTGCTGTAATTCTGACCCATTTATTTAACAAATGTTTATTGAAAGCCTCTAGCTTATCTGGTTGTGTTCATGTTTCCTCTATACGTTCTCCCATCTTTTCTACCTCTTGGGAAGTAACTAAGATCTTTAGTAAAAGCTACATTTATACCTCTTTCTTTATTTCACTTGGGATCTTCAGAGATATAAAGTAGCTTCGATTGTTTTTCCAGTGCTGAATTAACAGAGTTTTAAAAGTTCTTGCAGCTCATTAGAGCTCATTAGACTGTGCAGAACACAGTACAAAGTACAAAGAAAGCCTAGAATTTTCACAAATCTGTTCTTAAGTTAAAAAATAAAGCTGGTGCAAATGAAAGTGTTTAATGGTTCCAACGATGAAAACCTTTTAGGTATCTAAGTGGTTCTGGCCAAACATCCATTTGCTCTCCAGGACTGAGCTTATTCAATAGCTTAGATCTTTCTCCATGTTGTCCTTCTTTTGATTCTGTACAGGGTCTTTGGTAAGGGAATAAAGAAAGGATTAGAAGATGAATTGTTAGGAATCATGAAGAGCTGGGAGTAGAGAATTCTGATGTGGTTTGATCCCGAAACTAAAGACTGATTTAGTTTTCTTACTCTCTTGTCCTTAGATTAAGCATAGTATACAACATATCCAACTTTTGATAATATATGTTTATAAAAACCCAAACTGAGGCAACCAACTCATTTTATTATTATTTTCAACAGAACACTAAAAAGATTTCTTTAGAATCAATCAGTCATATGCCCAGATTTATAAATAAGGATGTTGATTACAATGTTAATTTAATTTAATTTTTTTTAAAGATGTTATTTATTTATTTGACAGAGATAGAGACAGCCAGCGAGAGAGGGAACACAAGCAGGGGGAGTGGGAGAGGAAGAAGCAGGCTCATAGCAGAGGAGCCTCATGTGGGGCTTGATCCCACAATGCCAGGATCACGCCCTGAGCCGAAGGCAGACGCTCAACCGCTGTGCCACCCAGGCGCCCCAATGTTAATTTTAATATGGAAAAATATGAAATGGTTATATAAATTATGTTACATCAACACACTGGGATGTTTTACAATCATGATAAATTAAGTTGCAAATTGGATCAAGATGGCAGACCAAACACACAGACCTCTCCTTAGGCTTCCAAAATCTAGAAATGAGATTAGAGATTTTTGTGAATTAATTTGAGATTAATTCTACCACAGTCCTGGAAAACAGGAAGAAAGCCATAAAAAATAGAAGGACAGAAAGTTGGTGAGATCTGATTGATAAATAAATGCATATCATCTTCGTCGACTTGCCAAAAATCCCCAATAATGCTGTGCCTCAATATACTATAAGAAATACAGGAGCCTGAGCATGATAGTTCCCCAAATCTTTGGAAATAAGATTACCCTTTGAGTGTTAAAAAATTCCTACCCAACGAAAGAGTGTCAAACTATGGGATGAAACTAAGA
Organism: Ursus arctos; assembly: GCF_023065955.2. Classification (NCBI taxonomy): domain Eukaryota; kingdom Metazoa; phylum Chordata; class Mammalia; order Carnivora; family Ursidae; genus Ursus; species Ursus arctos. Next base: position 23,778,554 of record NW_026622852.1, on the reverse strand, counting down.
GGTTGTCTCAACATTTGTGACTGAAGTGTTTTGAAAACACTGAAATTTATAATTAAGGCAGTTTGGATATATTTTTAGAGAAAAAATAATAGCAGCCCCCATCATATTTCATCATTAGAAAGTTACAGAGAGGGGCACCTGGGTGGCTCAGTCATTAAGTGTCTGCCTTCTGCTCAGGGCGTGATCCCGGGGTCCTGGGATCAAGCCCCACATTGGGCTCCATGCTCCACTGGGAGCCTGCTTCTTCCTCTCCCACTCCCCCTGCTTGTGTTCCCTCTCTCTCTGGCTGTCTCTCTCTCTCTGTCAAATAAATAAATACATAAATAAATAAATAAATAAATAAATAAATAAATAAATAAGTAAATAAATAAAATCTTAAAAAGAAAAAAAAGAAAGAAAGTTACAGAGAGTATGTTACACACAGTATGTAACTAGAGAGCGATATTCACCATCAACCAAAGAAAAGAAAGAACTAGTGGGTCAGACATTTGCTATCCAGCACTATTCAGAGGAAAATGGGGGTGACAGGAAGGGGGTGGTTTATCAGGTTTCACAGGATCTCCTGGATTTAAAATTTTTCAAGACCTTCCACCCTTCTCTCACATAACAACATTCTGATGATTTTGGCTTTTCAGACATTCTGGTATTGTGAAGGCTATGACCATCAGGGCTGACAAAAATCTTTTCTTCCCTTCCCTTTCCTTCCCTTTCCTTTCCTTTCCTTTCCTTTCCTTTCCTTTCCTTTCCTTTCCTTTCCTTTCCTTTCCTTTCCTTTCCTTTCCTTCCCTTCCCTTCCCTTCCCTTCCCTTCCCTTCCCTTCCCTTTCCTTTCCTTTCCTTTCCTTTCCTTTCCTTTCCTTCCTCCTTCCTTTTTAAAAATAGCTTTATTGAGATATAATTCACATTCCATATAGTTCATCCATTTAAAATATACAATCAAAGAATTTTAGTATATTTACAGAGTTGTACAGTCTTCACCACAATCTGATTTTAGAACATTTCCATCACCCTAAAAAGAAACCTGGTGCTCATTTACAGTCACTCCTTATTCCCACCCCCGGTTCTAGGCAACCACTAACCTACTTTCTGTCTCTATAGATTTGCCTTTTCTGAATATTTTTACAGATGGAATCATACCATATGTGTTCTTTTGTGTCTGGCTTCTTCCACCGAGCATAATGTTTTTGAGGTTCATCCATGTTTTAGTATGTATTAGTACTTTGTTCCTTTTTATTGCCAAATAGTATTCCACTGCATGGTTATACCACATTTTGTTTATCTATTTGTCAGTTCACGGACATTTGAGTTATTTCAACATTTTGACCATTATGAACAAAATTGCTGTGAATATTTATGTACATGTTTTTATGTGCATATAGACTTTCGTTTTTCTTGGGTAGATACTTTGGGGTAGATTTGCTGGGTCATATGGTAACTCTAAGTTTGTAAGAAGCTGCCAAACTATTTTCCAAAATGGTCACCTCCTTTAATTTTTTATACTTTATTTTTCATCCTGAATTATTTTAAAGTAAATTATAAGTCTCAAGAGATATCACTTAGCCAAAAAAAGCATCCCACCTAAAAATTGTCAATAATTTCTTATCACTAATTCAAATTTCTACTACGGTCCTTCCATAGACATGGATATTTGAGTGGGTGGAAAGTAACATCTCCCTTTGTAAGTCAGTGAAGTGGCTTTGTGATTTACAGACAGCCTCCTGTGAATCTTGTTGGTATGAGGGAGCTTTCCTGATTTCATTGCTGAATAAGTTGACCACTGCTGGCTTGAGTCTTGGGCAGCCTAGATTTAAAAGATGAGCTGAGCCAGGCCAGAAGAGGAGGAGGGGTAAGGGGTGATCAGGAGCCCAAGGTAATTTGGGTAGGGAAGAAAGGGTCCTAAGAAGATGTGACCTTTGGTAACCCCCCCCCCCAGGGAAGAACAGAGTCCACATTGAGGGGGTCAAGGAGAGAGAAGAGGGGGTTTGATAACTCTTATAAAGCCTGAGATGGGGGCCACAGGAGTAGGGCAAATCAACACAAGAACTGACACCAGGTCCATGGAGGTGATAAGGATAAGAGAGAATGGAAATGAGATCATCAACTCAGGAAGAGAGAAAAGAGAAAATTCTAAAAAAAAAAAAAAAAAAAGAAAAGAAAAGAAAATGAGCTGAGCCATTTTGATCTTCTCCTGTAAGTTTGGAGTGGAGAAACTGAGAGAGTAAGCGTGTCAACTTTGGGGAGCTGAATAGTGAAGTGAACTTAGGGACTGAGGCCACCATATCAGGCTGTGAGTAAGAAGACTGAGAAGAGGAAGCCAGGAGAGCATGAAGGGATGGAAGCAGATGCACTGAGAGATGCAAACAGCAGACCTTGGGAGAAAGGGATAACCTCAGTCTCTGATGGTTCTCTGTTTCCCAATCATAGCATCAGAGAGGAGGAGCTCTTTCCCTACTCCTGATTTCTATAATGAGGCATTTTTCCTAATACCATCTTGGCCTCTCTCCACACCCAGGAGATGAGTTACTTATCTACTTGTTAAATTTGGGAAGAGTAACTGAGCATACTCGGCTTGTTCTTCCTGGAAGCAAGCTACCCATAAAGAACAAGGACTCAGCTCTGACCCTTCTCAGGGGAAGCATGTTCTGCTGGTTTGGTAAGCTTGAAATGAGGTAGTGCTATAGACTGATATTTGTGTCCCTGCCTCTTTCCCCACATCCAAATGTTGAAACCTAATCCCCAATGTGATAGTATTAGGAGGTGGGGCATTTGGGAGGTGATTAAAAAATTTCACCAAAATTTTAGGCTTTCCCCTTAAGAAAAGTCCATGGCCATTCCTGTGGTAGATTATGCTTTCCCTTTCTCATGGTCAACCAAATGCACTCTTTACATTTCACAAAGACACTGGGTACTTACATGTGCTGGGCATTGCAATAGATGTGAGGGCTCATCTCCCAGAGGCCACTGGGTGGAGTGGAAGAAATTATGGCCTAGGAGTGAGAAAATGTGGATTCTTGTCCTGATTTTGCTGTTCACAGGCCAGATTATCTTGGCCCAGTCACTTGATATTTTACCCTATTTTATCTCAGTGCCTTATTTGGGTGTTTGGCTTTAATGATGGAGAGGGACATTTGTTTTCCAGACAGAGGTCTTCTGTGCTTTTAATACTTTATTTCTAAAAACAAATTTTTATTGCAAATTCCTTACATGTCAGGAACAAATACTTATAATTCTGGCATAGCACTTACCATAGTGTATGATAATTTCTCTCTTTACATGTCTGTACACACTGTGAATTTCTCAAATGCAGGGAGGCTTCATTCATTTGTAAGCTCCAACACCTGGCATGCTGTCTGGCCCAGAGTAAGGGAGCAGTCAAGACATGTTTGGTGAAAGAATAAATGGGTCTTGGGATGCCTGGGTGGCTCAGTCAGTTAAGTGTCTGTCTTCAGCTCGGGTCATGATCCCAGGGTCCTGGGATTAAGTTCCAAATCCCATGTTGGGCTCCTTGCTCAGTGGGGAGTCTGCTTCTCCCTCTGCCTGCTGCTCCGCCCCCTCTCTTAAATAAATAAATAAATAAATAAATAAATAAATAAACAAATAAATAAATAAATAAGAATAAATGGGTCTCACTGGTAAATGGGATCATAGCAAACACTGCTAGTGCCCTGGCCAGTGTTCTGGGCATTCACCTCCCCACTCAGACTGCTTGCTAAAGACACCCGTGATTCTGAGGTCTTCTTCTGGCCTTGGGAGAATACTGGCCTCAAAGTCAGGGAAAGCTGGAGGTGGGAGAGTTAATTACCCTGGAACTGCCCTCAATCAAGGCTGTATGGGGGAGTTGGGTAAACCCCAGCTTCTTCAGTCCTTGCTTGGATAACTGAGATCTCTATACTGTCTCTTAGTCTCCCACGGGATAGAGCTCCAATTTTCCACAGTGGCAACTGGCTTGATTCCACAACTTTTATTGGCTTCCTTCCCCTCCCTTTCTCACTTCCCCACTCTCTGCCTGTGCTTCTAGGGTCACCTCTTAAATAAACACATGCACTTAACTCCCTTCTTCTAGAAGAACCTGAATTTTGCCCAACTTGAAAGATTGTTGCGATAACCAAATGAAAAACACATGTAAAAGGCCTTGTGGTCTCAAAATATAAGCGGTATTAGGAGTGAGTTGTGCTCAAGAGGAATTGTGTAGGTTGAATAATGGTCTCCAAAGATATACAGATCCTAGTTCCTGAACCTGTGAATATTACCTTATATGGCAAAAGGGCTTTGCAGATGTGATTAATTCTGGATTGTGAGGTGGAGAGATTATCATGGATTAACCTGGCGGGTTCTAAATGTACTCACAAAAGTTATTATAAGAAGGAGGCAGGGGCACCTGGGTGGCTCAGTCAGTTAAGTGTCTGCCTTCAGCTCAGGTCATGATCCCAGGGTCCTGGGATTGAGCTGTGCATCTGGCTCCCTGCTCAGTGGGGAGTCTGTTTCTCCCTCTCCCTCTGCCCCTCCCCCTGTTTGTGCTCTCTCTCCCTCTCTCTCAAATAAATAAGTAAAATCTTTTTTTTTAAAGATTTTATTTATTTATTTGACAGAGACAGCCAGCGAGAGAGGGAACACAAGCAGGGGGAGTGGGAGAGGAAGAAGCAGGATCCTAGCAGAGGAGCCTGATGTGGGGCTCAATCCCAGGACTCTGGGATCACACCCTGAGCCGAAGGCAGACGCTTAATGACTGCGCCACCCAGGCACCACCCAGGTGCCCCCTCAAATAAATAAGTAAAATCTTAAAAAAAAAAAAAAAAAAAGAAGGAGGAGGCAGAGGGAGCTGTGACAGAATAAAGCAATGTAACCATCAGGGCAGATGCTACACTGCTGGCTTTGAAGATGAAGGAAGGGGCCAAGGACAAAGGATTGCAAAGAATGAAGCTTTAGAAACTAGAAAAGGCAAGAAAATGGATTCTTCCCTAAGAGCACTGCCTTGCCAACACCTAGGTTTTGGACCAGGGATATTTGACTTCTGACCTCCATAACTGTAAGGGAGTAAATGTGTGCCATTTTAAACTAGAACAAACAATCCTAAAATTTTTATGGAACCAGAAAAGACCTCAAATAGCCAAAGCAATCTTGAAAAAGAAAAACAAAACTGGAGGTATCATAATTCCATATTTCATATTATATTACAAAGAGGCATTAGTTAAAACAGTATGGTACTGGCATAAAAACAAATCAATGGACTAGAACAGAAAGCCTAGAAATAAACCCACAATTATATGGTTAATTAATCTTTGGTAAAGGAAGAATGAATACACAATGGGAAGAAGATAGTCTCTTTAACAAATGCTGCTGGGAAAACTGGACAGCCACATGCAAAAGAATGAAACTGGACCACTTTTGGGCGTGTGGGCGGCTAGTCAGTTAAGTGTCTACCTTTGGCTCAGGTCATGATCCCAGGGTCCTGGGATCAAGTCCCACATGGGGCTTCCTGCTCAGCGGAGAGTCTGTTTCTCCCTTTACCCCTCCCCTCTGCTTGTGGTCTCTCTTTCTCATGCTGTCTCTCACATTCTCCCTCTCTCTAAAATACATAAATAAATGAAATCATTTAAAAAATTGAAAAAAAAAACTGAATCGCTTTCTTGTACCATGTATAAAAATAAACTTAAAATGGATGAAAGACCTGAATATGAGATCTGAAACCACAGAAAATACTAGAAGAGAACACAGGCAGTAATCTTTCTGACATCAGCCATAGCAACATTTTTCTAGATATGTCTCCTGAGGCAAGAGAAACAAAAGCATAAATAAACTATTGGGACTACATCAAAATAAAAAGTTTCTGCACAGCAAAGGAAATAATCAACAAAACTAAAAGGCAACCTACTGAATGGGAAAAGATATTTGCAAATGATACATCTGATAAAGGGTTAGTGTCCAAACTATATAAAGAACTGGTGCAACTCAATTCCCAAAAAACAATTAATCCAATTAAAAAATAGGCAGAAGACATGAATAGACATTTCTCTGAAGACATTCAGATGGCCAAAAGACACAAGAAAAGATGCTCAGTATCACTCATCATCAGGGCAACGCAAATCAAAACTACAATGAGATATTGCCTCACACCTGTCAGAATGGCTAAAATCAACACACAAGAAACAAGTGTTGGCAAGGATGTGGAGAAAGGGGAATGCAAATTGGTGCAGCCACTGTGAAAACAGTCCTTTTGAGTTTCCTCAAAAAGTTAACAATAGAACTATCCTAGGATCCAGTAATCACACTACTGGGTATTTACCCCCCAAATACAAAACACTAATTCAAAGGTATATATGCACCCCTATGTTCATTGCAGCAGTGTTTATAATAGCTAAGATATGGAAGCAGCCCAAGCGTCTATTGATACATGAACAGATAAAGGAGAGGTGATACATATATGTGTATATTTTATACATATATATGTGTATATTTTATACATATACATATATATATATACATATATATATAATATATATATATAAAATGGAATATTATTCAGCCACAAAAAAGAATGAAATCTTTCCATTTGCATTGACATGGGTAGAGCTAGAGACTGTAACACTAAGCAAAATAAGTCAGTCAGAGAAAGACAAATACCTTATGATCTCGCTCATATGTGGAATTTAAGAAACAAAACAAGCAAAGGAAAAAAAAAGAGAGACAAACCAAGAAACAGATTCCTACCTATAGAAAAAAAACCGATGGTTGCCAGAGGGCAGAAAATATAGAATAAAATGAAAAAAAAATGTATGCTGTTTTAAGTCACCAAGTGCATGGCAATTTGGCACAGCAGCCATGAGAAACTAATATGAGGAGGGTTCTGCTTTTTTTGCCCCTAAGCCATTCCAGCAGGTGGCAGTGTGGGGTGGAGGAATAGCAGGGATTCCCACTGGTCTCCAAAGAATCCTGCTCACTCTTCAACCTCCTGCCCTCAAATAAAGTAAGACCAATTTGTGCTGTCTTCACCCTCTTGGAGGCTAGTCCTTAACCACAGACTTGTGAGGAATTTCTACTGTGTTTCAAGGACAACAGAAAGAAAGAGTCAGGGTTTTTTAGGGGCTAATGGCAGTAAATCAACAAGCAATAAAATGAAATCATAAATATGCATTGAGAAAGCTGAGTAGAGAAACTCTGAAGGCTAGCCCCAGTTTCCTGCTGTTATTAAAATTAACTTTAATAATCAACTGTGTTCCTTCTCATGTCAGGACTCATATCCCAAAACCAGCAATAGGATCTTTATTGTGGTTGTGAGCTGGGTGTTTTCCTCTCATTTTCAACTCAAACCATGTAGAGAGTTCCTATGAAATGCACTTGTGTGATACCTTTTTCTTTTAGTTTCAGTGCACAATATATGGAGAAATACTGCTTTATCTTTCTTAGTGTCCAAAGGCGGACATTTTCAAGAATTAAATGACATTTTTGAGATAATGGGGAAATTTGAATACGGATTGATACCCAATAATTTTTATTAACCTTGTTAGGTATGATAGGCATTATGGCCTCATAAGAAAACATCCATATTTTAGAACTATATAAAGGATGAAATGATATAATAGGAAGAAAGGAAAAAAGGGGGAGGAGGAGAAAGGGAGGGAGGGAGAAAAGCATCAAGAAGAGAGAGGAGAGAAAGGAAGAAAGGAAAGAGGGAAAAAAGAAAGAGACAAAGAGTTGAGTATGGCAAAGTCTTGAGAGTTTTTAAATTTAGGTGATAAGTATATGAATGTTCATTGAATTATGGTATGTGTTTAAAAATATTTTATAAGATGTGCTGGAAAAAATTAAATGGCTAAAAAGAGTCTTTAAAAGTATTTCAGTGGGAAACAGCTTCAGAAAAATGGTTACGAGCACAGGCTCTAGAGTCAACTGGATTCCAATCAGGGCTTCTGTATTTCTAGCTCTGTGAGCTTGGGCATGTTATTCAACCTCTCTATTCTGAATTTCCTTTTAGGTAAAATTGATATAATAATAGTATCCACCTCAAAGGATTGTTGAAAATAATCAACATGGTAATACTCCTGAAGCACTGAGAATAGCATCTCTCACATAGTACTATCAATGTTTATTACTCTTTTTGATATTGTCTATTACACTAGCAATGACTCTCAGCTGGGGGAAATTTTGACTCCCGAGAGATATATGGAAATATCTAGAGGCATTTTTGGTTGTCACAACTAGGCAGTGCTACTGGCATCTGGTGGATAGAGGTCAGGGAAGCTATGAAATATCCTATGCCACATAGGACAGCCCCCCCACAACAAAGAATTATCTGGACCAAAATATCAATAGTGCCAAAGTTGAAAAACCTGCACTGGTATTACAAGGACATTATAAAAATATTAGAAAATATAGATAAGCAAAATAAGGAATAATATTTCATAATTTCACCATGCAGAAATAATCGGTATCCCAAACTGGAAATTTACAAAAAGAAAATAATGTCTTCATCAAGATTAAGATGCATAATAAAGAAAAACCCCCTCTACCTCACTGCTTCCAGGGATGACCTCTTCTCATTTCTTCAAAGCTATCACTGTTCAGAGAAAGTTGTCCAACCTCTTCAGACCTCTGGTAAATGTACCATTTGACATTTGACTTGGCTACTAGCTTCTACTGGAGTGAAGCTGACTGAAAAGCAAGAAAACTATTTAAAGTCATTGATGATCCACTTCAGAAATCTTGTGGGAACCTACCATGACACCACTTTTTGGGGAAAAATTTGGCAGATTATATTGAAAACTTCTTAAAAGTCCATATTCTTTGATTTGGCAATTCCATTTATAAGAATTTATCCTAAAGAAATAACCAGACAAGTGTGCAAAGGTGTTTGTACAATTGGTCACTGCTGTATTGTTTTTAACTGAGAACAACTGGAAGGACCTAAATTGGAAACAACAAAGATTGGCTGATTATATCCTGGTGTACCTCTGCAGTAAAAGACCATGCAGCCATTAGAAAAGACAGTCATCTCTGTGTACTTACATGGAGAGCTATCCATAATGTATTTGGTGAAAATTAACCACAGGAAAGGTCTAGAAGGGCTGATGTGTTAATGGATATCATGTGAAGGATGTGGGTGAACACCAGTAGAAACTGCTGGAAGAGGCTGGAACTCTCCAGGAGAAGGGTCAGAAGACACACTGGTGCCTCAGTCTCCTGGCATTCTATAGAGAAGTGTGCTTGGGCCAGGGTGCAGCTTGATGCACTTGTGGACTGTGCTGTAGCAGAGGGACCTCACCCTGTTACTCTTCTTTTTAATGGACCAAAGGGAATGCCTTTGTCACTGGGTGACAAATACTTAGCATTCAGGTGCAGAATAATCTATGCTTTTGGGCAGCTCTTTTTAGAGCTCTGTGAAACACCTGGAGCCTTTGGGGCCACTCGTTCTGGGGGAAGTTGGTTTGGGCACGGCACCTGCTGCAGGGAGTATCAGTGAAAGGTGCCGGGTTCCTCATCGCCAGCAGCAGGGAAGAGTCCTGAGGATCAGCAGGTCTGTCTTATGCACTCACTCATCTAAGTGGTTGGCGTTTTCAGTCTTGAAGTGGGGGATTATGCCAGATGGTCTCTAAGGGCTTTGAGCTCCAAGTATTTTAAGATCCTAGCATTTTAATCACCGTCAATGGTAATTTCTGTTGTTACAAATGACTTGTAATTTTCCCTAGGGCATCATTAGCTATGCTGGTGAGGTTCACTTGTTATAATATTATCGGTCCACCAGGGAGGCTCATCTCAGTATTAGACAACACTTACCCATTCTTCTCCCACCTCTTTTTCTTCCTAGGTTTTCTCTCTGCCTCTCAGGAGGTTTATATGGCTTAATTAATTCAGATCAGCCAAGTGCTTTTGAGACTCTGAGAGTAAAGTCAATGTCTTGCTATGAGTAATAGCCCAATGGGAGCTCAAATCACTCACAGCATTATTAGCAGAAGATGTTAGTCTTGCTGCTCATGTAACTTGAAGCCTATTAGTTCTATTGTGCAACATTTGCTCCTTGGAGTAAAGGGCAGCCCAGGAGAACCCACCTGAGCTCCTAAGTCTTTTGTATAAATACTCTAGGGATTTGAAAATGTTCCTGAGGCTGAGTGAGGGCATTGGGGGAAATGATGTTCCTTACAGGGATAAAATGAAGTTTTTTGGAGGATTCATACTCTAGTTGGAGGAACTTTTTTTTTTGGCAGACTTTCTGTGAGCCTTGGGGAAAATGCCTTTCTCTAATTTCTCTTTCCAGTCTTTCACCAGATGGTGAGAGTAAGTCACTTAGGCCTCTTAGGGTAAAGAAATTTAACCATCACCAGCTCCAACCACCCCAAGAGCACACCCACCAAGGAGGGCTTGATGGAGCTTAAAGTCATAGGTTTGAGGATAACCTGCTCTGCTATTCAGGAACTCTGTGGCCTTGGGCAGGTTGCAGACTTCAGACCTTCCTTTTTTTTTCCATCAGTAAATGAGGATAATAATATTGAATTCCCAGGTATCATGAGGATTAGGTGTGATACTAGTCAATATACGTGAAGCTTTTAGGCGATTGCTGGCCCATAGCAGGCCCTATGTGAGCATCTGCTATGACAGGTATGAATGCCTCACACAGACTGGCAGTGGAGATAACTATTGTTTATTGAGTGCTTTCCATGAACCAGGCTCTGTACTTAAGCATTTTACATATATTATCTCACTTAATCCTTCCAACAACCCTGTGAGGTAGCACTATTATGTTCCCATTTTAGAGATAAGGAAACTGAGGCATGGAGAGATTAAGTAACTTGTACAAGGTCGTACAGTGAAAAAGTTGGATACCAGGGCCCAAGCTCTTAATTTATTAGGTTATACAGTACTTGACTTTCCCTCCTTCTCTATAACTTCCCATAGGTCTTAGAATTAACTTCCTCCAATTATAAATCAGAGAAGAAAGAGTATTTGTAGATGACCTAAAGAAAAAGTCCACACTGCCAAATTCTTGGTATCTTGTAATTCAAAATAGAGAGGCTGCAAGACACCTCAATTCATCACTCTCTGTCCCTTCTGCCCCTTTCCTTCTCTGACTGACAGTTCCCATTTGAACACCAAAATTGAGGGCTTGGCAATACTATTCATGTCTGAGAACTAATTCAAGTAGTTCTGATTTAATTTTTATCAGAGTCTATTCTGAAAAGCCTGGGATACCTTGTGCTCCAGAAATTAACTTCCGGTAGCTATGATGAAAAGAACAGGAATGATAAAGTGAATCCAGGCAAGGGAAGTGCAGGGATTACTGGAATCCCTCACTTTGTGGGAGGTGTCATTCTTGTTTTTACCCCATAAAGTTTTAGTGATTCCAAAAGCACGGAAAAATATAAGTAAATGTGCATTGATCATGGTTCTGCTACTACGCTGAGAAACCACTGTGGCATGGAGATTTATTTACCTCCAGCTTTTCAACAGCTCTGTTACATAGTTGGGATCTTTTATATAATAAACATATATGTTTCCCTGTTTTTCATTTAATAATATAAGACAAACGTTGCCTTGTAAATTATTTGCAAGTATACAAATATAAATTTTAATGCCTGCATTATTTCGTATCATGTGCAATTTCTATTTTGAAGAAGAATAAAGTAAGCCCTATGTTAACTACCAGCCAGTTTAGAAATAGAACATTGCTGATATTTTAGATGCTCTCTTTGTGCTCCTCCCTAATTGTATTCCTCATTCTTTCTGAAAAGTAACCACTGTTTTTGAGAAAATTATTCTCTTACTTCACCAACTGTGGTGGGCCATTGCATTGGCGGCCCTCCCAATGAACTGTGGTTTCCTTTATTCTGCGCTTGTGTAGTCACTTCCCACATTGACTTCTGGGTCTGTCCACGTGACTTGGTTTGGCCAATGGGTCAGTAATAAGCATTATACAAACATTGGGATACGTTCTTTTGGAATACTCCTTCTTGGGACTCTGAAACCACCATGCTGTGAGGAAACCCAAGCCAACCAAGGTGCTACACTTATGTGCCTACGCCCCCTCCCTCCACCTCCTGCCCAGGAGTCAAGGTGTCCCAGCCAGCCCCCAGATATGAGTCACCCCAGGTGGGGTTCTAGACAAAGTGGAGCAGATGTGAGCCATTTCTGGTGTGCTCTGTGTAATCCCTGATCCACAGAATTATGAGCAAATAGCATTATTGGTGTTTTAAGTCATCAAATTTTTGCATGGTTTATTATGGCAGCAATAAATAACTGAAATACAACCTATGTGTGTATTCCTAAACAATGTATTATTTAGTTTTGTCTGTTTTTGAACTCTATCTAAAATAGTAACATACTAGGTAGTTTCTTGGGTGACTTGTTTCTTTTGTTAACCTGCTTGAGAGAAACCTTGTTTTGTGTGGTTGATGAGGAGTGCTCCACAATTATTTATTCATTCTGCTCAGTTGGGCTGTTTTGAGTTGGGGGGGCGGTTATTAGAAACCAAGGTACTGTAGATATTCTCGTACACATCTCCCGGAGTCCATGTGCAAGTGTTTCCCTAGGGTATATTCTTAGGGGTAGAATTGCTGGGTTGAAGGATATGTGCCTGGTCAAATTTATTAGGCATTGTCAGACTGTTTCCAAAAGTGGTCTCTTACATCTCCTACTGACAGTATGTGAGAGTTCCTACTCTTCCTCAATCTTGTGAATATTTGCTATTATTGGGATTATAAATATTTTTTATCTGATGGGTGTGTCTTGATATCACATTGTGGTTTTAGTGAATTTTTCTAGTGATTAATGAGCCCCTTTTTATATTTATTGGAAATTTGGATATCCTCTTTTCTAAAGTGCCAGCTTAAGTATATTGCTCATTTTTCTATTCAGTTGTTTTTTCTTTTTCTTATTAGCTGTTTTTTATAGACTTTGGATATAGGTTGTTTACTGATTATTTGTGCTGCAAAAATTTCCTACTATTTTCACTGTCTTATATGATGTCTTTTGGGGCACTTAATTTTAACGTTGGCATATTTGTCAGTATTTTATTTCATGGTTAGTGCTTTTTATGTCTTGTTTAAGGAATTCTTTTCTATCCCCAAATCATGAGATATTCTCCTATATTTTCTTTTCAAATTATTCTTTTAAGTTACTTCAACGTTTAGGATCTTAATATACCTGGAATTTATTTTGTATATGGTAAGAGATAGGGATTCAATGTCACATTTTTCCCCCCACGGATACTAAATTATTCCAGCACCACTTATTGTAAAGCTTATCCTTTCTCCATAATGATACCACTTTTATCATACATCAATTATCCATATATAAGTGGGTCCGTGTCTGGGCACTTTGTTAATTCCACTAGTGACATTGTTTATTCTTGCTTAATATCTTGGTATCTGGTGCAGAAAATTCTTTCAACTCAATTTTTTTCAAGAGTATTTTGGCTGTTCTTTGCATTTCTTCGTGAAATGAGCATCAGCTTAACAAGTCCCACAAAATACATACAGAATTTTTAATCAGAATTGCCATTAAATCTATTGATGAATGTGAAAAATTTACGTATTTATAATATACAGTCTTTCAATACATGAACATTCTATATCTCTCCATTTATTTGGATACTCTAAATGTATTTTTTTTATAAAAATTTTTTTATTATGTTATGTTAGTCACCATACAGTACATCCCAAGTTTTTGATGTAAAGTTCCATGATTCATTACTTGCGTATAACACCCAGTGCACCATGCAATATGTGCCCTCCTTAATACCCATCACTGGCCTATCCCGATCCCCCATCCCCCTCCCCTCTAAAGCCCTCAGTTTGTTTCCCAGAGTCCGTAGTCTCTCATGGTTCATTCCCCATTCTTTTTACTACCCCCTTCCTTCTTCCCTTTCTTCTCCTATCGATCTTCCTACTTCTTATGTTCCATAAATGAGTGAAACCACATGGTAATTGTCTTTCTCTGCTTGACTTATTTCACTTAGCATTATCTCCTCCTGTCCCATCCATGTTGCTGCAAATGTTGTGAAATCACTCTTTTTGATGGCTGAGTAATATTCCATTGTATATATGGACCACATCTTCTTAATCCAGTCATCTGTTGAAGGGCATCTCGGCTCCTTCCACAATTTGGCTATTGTGGACAATGCTGCTATGAACATTGGGGTGCATATGGCCCTTCTCTTCACTACGTCTGTACTTCTCTTAATGTATTTTAATTAAGTTTGTATAGTTTTTTTCTATTAAATCTCACACATTTTTGCTAGGTACTTTAAAATCCTATTGTAAATGATATTTAATTTTTTTCTGTTTCTTTGAATGTATCAAAACACAGTTAATTTCTATGAACTGATTTGGTATCTGAAGTTTGCTAACATCCCTATTCGTTAAAAAAAATTATAGAATTGTTTGAATTTCTATGACACAATTATGTCATATAATGTAAATAATGACAACTTTGTTTTTCTTTGCCCAATACTTAAAAAAAATATCTTTATAGGGGCGCCTGGGTGGCACAGCGGTTAAGCGTCTGTCTTCGGCTCAGGGCATGATCCCGGCATTGTGGGATCAAGCCCCACATCAAGCTCCTCTGCTATGAGCCTGCTTCTTCCTCTCCCACTCCCCCTGCTTGTGTTTCCTCTCTCTCTGGCTGTCTCTATCTCTGTCAAATAAATAAATAAAATCTTTAAAAAAATATCTTTATAATAATAGCATTTATTGAGGACTTTCTAGATGCCAGTGTCTTTGGCCCTTGTAATTTTGATTTCTTTTCCTTGCTTTTCTGCAGTGGCTAGAACCTTCAGTATAATGTCAAATAGCTATTATAATTGCTGGCATTCTTGTCCTCTTATTCCCATCTCAAAAGGAATGAATTCAATAGTTCACATGTAAAAAAAATATTTGCTATAGTTTTTTTTTTGCAAGTAAACTTGTCAGATCAATAGAGTATCCTTCTATTCTTATTTTGCAAAGAGTATTTTTTTTTTGTAAATAAAATGATGTTGAATTTTCTCAAATGCTTTTTTTGTGCATCTATTGAAATGATCGTATGATTTTTTTCCACTGTGTTAATGTGATGTTATTTTAATTGATTTTCTTTTTTTTTTAAGATTTTATTTATTTATTTGAGAGAGAGAGTGAGAGAGCACAAGCAGGGGGAGCTGCAGAAGGAGAGGGAGAAGCAGGCTCTCCCCTGAGCAGGGACTCAGTGCTTGATTCCAGGACTCTGGGATCACGACCTGAGCCAAAGGCAGACACTTAACTGACTGAGCCACCCAGGTGCACCTTTTTTAATTGATTTTTTTTTAAGATTTTATTTATTTATTTGACAGGGACAGCCAGCAGAGAGGGAACACAAGCAGGGTGAGTGGGAGAGGAAGAAGCAGGCTCCCAGCGGAGGAGCCTGATGTGGGGCTCGATCCCAGAATGCTGGGATCACGCCCTGAGCTGAAGGCAGACGCTTAACGACTGTGCCACCCAGGCGCCCCTTTAATTGATTTTCTAATGACAAATCAATTTCATATTCCTGGTTTAAATCTAACCTGCTGGATTTAGTTTGCTAATATTTTATTTAAATAACTTGCATATATGTCCACGAGTAATATTAACTGGAAATTTTTTTCTTGGATTGTTCTTCTCAGGTTTTGGAACCATGGTTATATAAGCCTTATATATTCTGAAAAACTTTGGGTATGATGGTGTTATTGGCCAAAAGTTCAGCAAAACTTGCCAATAAAGCTAATAGATCTGGTATTTGAGCATGAGAGATTTTTGACTTCTGATTTAATTTGTTAAAGATTACAGGACAATGTCTAGTTCTTCTTGAGTTACTTTGGTAAGTTATATTTTTCTAGGAGTTGTCCTTTTCTTTTTTTTTTTTTAAGATTTTTATTTATTTGAGAGAAAGAGGGAGAAAGAGAGCGTGCACAAGCAGGGGAAGGGAAAGGGAGGAGGAGACTCCTTGCTGAGCAGGGAGCCCAATGTGGGACTCAATCCCAGGACCCTGAGATCATGACCTGAGCTGAAGGCAGATGCTTAACCGACTGAGCCACCCAGGCACCCCAAGGAGTTGTCCATTTATACAAAGTTTCAAATTTACTGGCATGATATAGTTAAAAATATATTCTTACTATCTTTCCAAGGTCCACAACATCATAATTATGTCCCCCTTTTCATTACTGATATTGCTCATTTGTGCCTTCTCATTTTTCATCTTAATTATCTTATCAAAGCTTATCAATATTATTATTTTGTGAGTAAAGTGATAGAAGTTTATTACGTGAAGATACAGAAAAAGCTCTCAAGAGTGAGAGGGGTCCCAACAGGGTTGTCAATGAGGCTCTTTAGGGTTGGTCTTTTATAGAAAGCTAACCAGGGAACTTAAATCCTTTCAATACCTTCAATGGCTTACTTCCTTTTTAGGGACTGGTTATTCTCTGTTAGTCGTAGCTGATTATCATAAAGACACCCACCCCACTTTTCAATATTATTCATCTTTTCTAAGAACCAATGTTTTTCTTGGCTCATCTTTTCCAGTGCCTTTTTTCCCTATCTCATTAATTTTGTTGTTATCTTTCTGTTTTCCTTTTTTCTACCTTCTTAATTTTATTTTATTTTATTTATTTTTATTTTTATTTTTTAAAAAGATTTTATTTATTTATTTGACAGAGACAGCCAGCGAGAGAGGGAACACAAGCAGGGGGAGTGGGAGAGGAAGAAGCAGGCTCCCAGCAGAGGAGCCTGATGTGGGGCTCGATCCCAGAACACTGGGATCACGCCCTGAGCCGAAGGCAGATGCTTAACAACTGCACCACCCAGATGCCCCTCTACCTTCTTAATTTTAGATGAACATCTGTGTTTGAACTACTTAGGTTCTGTAGTGCCTCAAACAAAGCAGTTGTGAACTTTTTTCTCAGATTCTTTCTCAGGTTTGGGCCTGATCCTTCCCTTTTGTTTGGAAGGGCATAAAATTTATGCCCCTCTGCACCTAGCTGTGAAAAGAATTTGCATCTGGAGTCGTCTTCTGTATTTTTTGGCCATTGGCTAATACTCTGATGCTCACAACTCTCTCACTTTCAGCTTGTCCTTTGCATTTCAGCAATTGATCAGAGTATACTTTGGTCAGAGTATTGCTAATCTGACCATTGTAGCAATGACTCCAGTGCCTGGTAGACTAGAGAAGAAGGCTTTGTGTGGACATATTAGATGTGATTACAAAAGGAAAGATTGAGCAGCTTTCTCTTCATTTCGGGACGACATTCATCCATAAGGATCGTGTGAACCACCCCCACCAAACGTTTTTCCTCCATCTTCTCACAATACCACAGAATGAATATGGAGTCTTTCTCACCTTCGTACTACACTTCCTGCCATGGGACCAAAAACTAATCTTAGGAATTTAAAACATTTTGAAATATTACTCTTGATAATATATGTGTGGGGCTTATGGCTGGGGCCTGAGTAACATGGCATTGTAGTATTTCTCTCAGCTTAAGTTCCCAGCCTGAAACCAGGGAAAAGTCATTGTCCTGGAAATCTGCATCCCATTGGCAAAAAAACCCGAGAAATCCCATTTCTTAACCTGATGCTGCAGAAAAGAGTTTAAGGAAAGAAGGCCCAATCATCAATCAATGTGATCAGACCTGCAATGAGCAAAGCTCTGTCCACAGAGACCCGCTGTCCCTCAACCTCTCAGAGGTTCTTCTGGAGCAGTGGATCTTGTGGGAACAGTTTTTGAAGCAGGACCTCTTGTTCCAGAATCTGAGGGATCTTGGCGCAAAGAATTTCTCACATGTGCTATCCCCAATCCCTCCAATGTTCTGTGATTCTGGAAACAAGACAGGGTAATTTAATAGGAGACACTTCGAAATAAGAAAAAGAAAGTTGCCCTGCAGAAGCTCTCAGAAGATTCAGATCAGTTCCATGAGGTTAGAGATTTAGTCACTTGTGTTAAAATTAGAAGCTTCAATCAAGAGGTTTGACATATTCCTTCACTGGCCTCAGCTTCACAAACACATGAATAGTGTGATTTTCTCCATTCATCTCATGCGGTGCTCTGGGAAAGGAGATGTGTTCCAGGACCCACGGGTCCCAGGAACACCCAGCAGCATCAGCAGATGCCACCTATACCAGCCATATGGCACTTGTTTTTCAAAACCATTGCCTCAAATTGAAACTCAACAAATATTTCTTAGGGATCTACATCGTGCTTGGTTTTGGTGCTGCGGAAGTGAGCAGGACATGGTTCCTGCCCTTGGGGAAACCATAGTGTAGGGGAGAGATGGAAATGTCAACAGATAATTACCACTGAATATGGAAAGTATTAGAAAGAGGTTAAGTACAGAGTACTGTGAGAACTCAGAAAAAGAGTGACTGATTGGGGGGTCTCTTCTATGTGCTCCTGTAGGTCCACTTTCAGTCCTTCTTTGCTCCCCCTCTTTGTGCTGGGAGGCTGACCTGCATGAGCTATATCAATAGACTCCCTTGTCTTCCAGTTTCTGGTTGCATTGGTCCATTACAGGCAGCAGTGGATGATAAGGGTTGGGGAAGGAGAATGAGTGGGGTTATTTATTCCCCTGGCTTCCTCCCTACAGTGTGGTTTTGGGTCAGCTGCTTCCCTCCAACAAGAGTCACAGCTCCACTCAAGGCCACCCTCTCCTCAGGACTGTCTCTCACCAGTTCCAACAACCACCCGTCCCTTAGCCTGTCATGCCTCTGGTGGGAACAGTCCTGCTCTTAACACCCCGGGTACTGCCCTAGCCCTTGTATTTCCCCTATAAATTGCTCACCCCTGAGAAAATAGTCCTTTCTTAAGTCTTTGTCAAATCATCTTTATTTGAGTGTGTCATTATTTCTTACTGTGTCCCTGGCTGATATTGTATCTAATCTTGTTGAAATGGGGCAGTATGGTAACCCACCCAGGAGACTTCACAAAGGAGGTGGTGTTGAGGCTAGGGTTTAAAAGCTAAATAGAATTTTGTCTAATGTTAGGTTAGCTTTAATTTCTCAAAACCAAAAGGCAGTAGTTAAGTTAATACATCCCAGGCACAGTCTCTCCATACTGTAAGTTTCACTCCTCATCAGTGATTCTCCACTTTGTAAGAAGGACTCTTATAAACAAACAAACAAACAAACAAACAAACAAATATTCCTCAAGAATAATGGTAGTTGTTCTCTTGGTGTTTGTTGTTTGAAACAATTTTATAATGAGTAACACTTACCTTTAAAATGAATTGGCATTTAGTTAATCCCAGTAGCACCTATGTAAATTTAAAAATAGTACACATATGTGTGAAATACTTTTTACTCAGTCTGCAGATGATGCCTGGCTCATGTATGGATTTGAGAGCCACTTGAAAAAATTCTGTGCCTTCTCTCGGAGGGGTCCATGGCCAACCTCAGGAACCATAGATCTAGGCAGATTCTCTATATCCCTCTTCTTTGCTACCCCACACCTTCCTGTGCACGGCATCCCAATCATCAAATGTTAGAGCTGGAAGGAAAACATACAATTTACGGAATTCAGTCACTCTATTTTACAGACAAAGAAATGAGGGTGAAATTACAATGTCAAGACTTCACATAGCTAGTTAGTAGCTGAGTCAACAGTAAAACTTGTGTCCCTTGCCTCCTAGTCTAGAGCTTTTTCTGTTACTAAAAATTAAAAATTGTCATTTTCCTATGGTAGCATTTTGTGCCAAAATTTTGATCTCTCAGTGTCCTCCAGATTGAGCAGATGGGAGACATTTCCTTTGTCTCTCTCCCTCCCACTCCCTGCTCATTCTAAGGCAGCAAGTCCTGAAATGGCATGGCATCTGCTCCTAGCCCGGACCAAGTCCTACACCATGGGAACAGTGGGCATGACTAGGCTTAACCCACTTCAGATTAAGGGCAAGAGACTGCTAATCCCAAAGATCACAGGGATTTAAGTTAGCCATGGGCATAACAGACAAGTGTGGGGCCTAAAAATTGAAGGAGCTCCTAGGTATGAGGCCAACTGACTAGCCTGGAAAGCTCTAGAAAAGACCACAGGTAAACTTGTATTAACAGCCATCCTATGTCTACATGGCATTTCACAGGGCAGGTGTACATGCTTATCCCCATGATTCTACCTGTGACCCGTGAAGTACAAATATTGGGTTCCTGAGTCTTAAGAGAAGTAATCTGGCCAATGGCATCTGGCCAGAAATCATATCTGCTATCTCCTTATCATTCATAACATGCCGGTGCATCAGAGTCCATGGGACACCTTAAGGACTTGAAGATGGAAATTTGCCCACCAAAGATAAGAACACCTGCTTTTACATTTTCATTCCTAAGACCAAAAAACCGAGATTTGACCAGTCAGTGGTTAGTATCCTAGACCAGCAGGGTTCTAGATAGATAATGAGCAAATTTAGAGAACAGAGGAGTCTTCCCACTGAAAAGATCCAGATTTTTCTCTGCAAACAGAGGCATCTACGTTTGAAAATATTATAGCCCATTGAAAAATAAATAGCCTTAGGTTTCTAGGAAATGCCCCTATCTTAGAATGTTCTAAGTGTGAAAGGAACATGGTCCTATGGAAGTAGTGGTGGATGGTTGTTGTTATATCTGCCAAGAGTTATTTTAGATATATAATTTAAATGAGATCTGCTGCATTCTTATAGTTCTCAGTCCTCTGGTCACTGCTCAACAGCCAGAGCTAGACATCTGATCCAAGTTGAGCCAATCATACTACCTGTCCCAGTGATTTTTCTGGGAATGAGCACTTGGCCCATGCTGGGTCAGTCAGAACCTTTTTCTGAGATTGTTTTTGGGGTAATACATTGTGACAAAGCTGGGTGACATGAGCTTGGATGCTGGCTAACGGTCTTGTTTCCAGTGATTTGAAGAGGACTAAGAGAAGAAAGCTGATGTATAGAGAGAGACTGAGATGCCCTAGTAGCAGTCTATTCCTGGTTTTAGTTGACTTTCAGGCTAGGAATTTCAACAATTCAATTCTGTGAGTTAAAAAAAAAATCCATTTGTCATTTGCAACCAAATTCTATTGTAGTACAGGCAGCGTTAATTTCTTGAAAATAAGCCTCACATCTTATCATCTAAACTCTTCAGTGTCTAGTGCCACCCCATGATATTCTATGAGTAGTCCCAGAGGAATATATTTTATTGTTTTTTTCCAGAGGGATTTATTTTAAAATATAGATTTAGTCTCTATTATTCCAGGCTCCAAATGTATGTTGAATGTCTATATCCAGATCTATAAAGGAAAAACCACATAGTGAAATCCCTCGAGAATTTAGTATAATTCCAGGAAACATTTTGTGTTTAAGAAATGTTTTCAGAATTCTAGATCTGAAATCACAATTGAGCAGGCTGGGTAAACCCTGAATAGGATCCAAGCTAAGAGAACAGTTGAGAGCTAGTCCCAGAAAGCTAGGAAGCTAGGATCCTGAAGTTCTTCCAGACCCAGGAGGCAAGGAGGTCATGACATTTATAAGGGAACCAAATCCGAGGATGAGGACTCACCTAGTCCTAAAGGATTTTTAGCAGAAAAAAGGTTAGGGGAGCCTGGGTGAGTAGGAGCCACTGCCCAAGTGGCCAGCTCCTGAGTTTCACTTTCTCCTTGGCCTCTTCTCACATTCATTTGTTTACTTCTTTCATTCAGATGTCCTTTGAGTACCTATAATGTGTCAGGTGCTGTCCCAGTGCTGCCACCGTAGCTCCCTGACTCCCCTTTTTATTCCTGGTCAGGGATAAGATTCCTTGAGGTTCCAGTTAGGTTTTCTGAATGTGGCAAGTTGTCTAGGGGGAGCAGGCAGTCATTTTGTAGTGGGGGAGGTGGAACTGGGTGGGGAAGAGGTGAATCTCTCCAAAAGCAGTAGGACCAGAGTTACCAGCTGAGCCCTAGACTAGGCCAGGGACCCTCAGAAAGCAGACTGATCAGAGCAAGGCATGAGATATGAGACTTTCTAACATTTTGAAACTTTCAAGGACCTAAGAAAAAAATGTGTTCTACTCTTAGCCTTGTTCTCTAGAGTGCACCTTTCTTCAGGACACAGTCTGTGGAAATCTTCTGCTTGTTTTCAGGTTGCCCTTTGTGTGAACCTGCTGATTTTCAGTGGACTCCCAATCCCACAGCTTAATCTTATTCAGTGATTTCCAAACATATGAAAAAGAAGGGAGACTTGTATGCAGTATATTTTCTACAACAAATCTCTAAAGAACCTATTCAAAAGGAGAGGTCCAATGAATTTCAAGTGGATACACAGAAATAATGCAAAAGATTTATTATCCTAAGCTGTGAAAATAAAACATAGTTTAAAGAAAACAACCTTTACGTGATTCACAAAGGAAAAGCAAGGCCATAATGGACTACCATCATTATAGTCCTGTGTTGGCTATCATTGTGTCTGACAGCCCTAAAGAAAAACTTCAGTCTTATGGGTGGGTTTCTCTAAGTTTATACTGCAGTTCTAGAAATGAGCTTCATTCAAATGCTAAAGAGGTCTATGGCATTATTATAGTGGTGTTATTGAATGGTAGAAAAAGAAACAGTATAATAGAAAAATATTTATTGCCTTGAAATCAAGTATTTAGACGCTAGGTATAGAGAGCCATTTTCTGGGACAAGACCTTGGCAGTATTATGTTAAATTAGGTATTAAATAGATTAGATATTTAACATAGGTAATTAATAAGTTTATTTAATAAAAAAATTTGTATTTAATACAAATTAAGTTATTTGTAGATACCCTACAGCAGTGGTCCTTAACTCTTGGGGTCATGTGTCCCTTCAAAGACATTTACACACATTCACACAATTTTACATACAATTTCAGTACTTCATGGATGTGTAGAACTCCTTCCACCATCCTCTAGGTCAAGAACCTTTGCTCTACAGGATACTACAGTTTAAAACACTTATGGTATTGTAAAAGACTTACTTTGGGATTCTGGTATTGATAGACTAGTGAACTGCCAACCAAATTTCCCATTGAATAAACTAGAGAACCTGAATAGAAAAGAAGTATTTGAAGGCTCCAAGAGAGGTATGTGAAGATGGCCAGAACTGGAGAAAATTCGGGATAGAAGGGAAATTCCCTGAGATGAGCCTGATATTTTAAACTGCTTTTCCCTTCAAGGGATTTCTTCTTGATTCTCAAGCAGCAAGGATGCATAGCCCGAGAAACCAAGCATCAAGTGACTTGTAAGAAGCAGGGAATTTAAGCAGAGCTTACATCAGTTTCTCGTGGTGGAGGTGGGGGGAGAAAAATGGGAGTTTAAGACTACAAAGACTGTAATAACTCAAGAGGCTGAAATCCTAGAGGGAAGTGAGACCATCTGAACCGCTTCTCCCCTTGAGGCATTCACTAATTGGAAAGTGGTAAAGTTGCTCAATAGAGCTTTCTCACAGTGCTAGGGAGATACATATCAGATTTCATGGTCTTCCAAGGAGAAGAGACCCTGATAAACAGTGCAAGATGCTAGCTGGAATCTTCAAGTATTATATCCATGGAGTAAGAACAAACCAGAAATAGATCAGGCCTTGCAAAACTGCAGTGCAGGCCTGAGTTAAAGTGATCTGCCCCTAGTCTGTCTGCTAGAAGTTAAAGCATTCTCTGGAGCCTCTACAACTTTTTTAGACAATATTTGGAATTAAATTAAAAAGTACAATTAAATAAAAAAGTAAGGGACATACCCAGGACTAACTGAAGGGCTTGCTGCTTAGTTATGTTATGCTCAAGACTGTGAACCAAGAGGCTGGGAGTTCCTAACCTGCCTCCTGCTGTTGCCTTGGTTACCTCTTGGGTCCTTAACAAGCTTGCCTCTGTAGTGACTGGCCTTGTAACTGAAGCATAATGTAACCAATTTCATGATTCTGAACTGCTTGAAATTTAATTCCATTAAAACGGCATCATGAAACTGGGGCATTATGAAGGATTCTTGACAAAAGAAAAATAGTTTTGAAGGAGGCCTCCCTGGTCTTCAACTCATGCTTGAATCATATTCAAACTTGCATCCGCTCATTGAAGCATTATTATGGATTTCAGAACTTGGGGCAAGTGCCAAAAAACTGTGGAATCCTGGTCCTAAGCTCTTTCCCCTTAACTCTGGGGCCAGGCATCCTGTACTGCTTCTTGACCTTTCTTTGCCTTCTATTTTGTCAAATGCACAAGTTACGTTAGGATGACGGGGTCAGGGACACAGATACCGTA
This sequence comes from Ursus arctos, assembly GCF_023065955.2. Classification (NCBI taxonomy): domain Eukaryota; kingdom Metazoa; phylum Chordata; class Mammalia; order Carnivora; family Ursidae; genus Ursus; species Ursus arctos. Next base: position 23,754,399 of record NW_026622852.1, on the reverse strand, counting down.
CATGTTGATTCTTCTGTGAGAAAGCCAAGTGGGTGGCAAGTCATCCTGCGTAGGGTCTTCTTCACAGAGATTTTATTTCTACTAGGACATTTGAGAAATACAGAAACCTTCCTTTTGCTGACTTGCAAACAGCATACTCCTTGTCAAAACAGAGCGGCCACAGGTCCTTGACAAGGAGCCTTCACAGCATGGAGGTTTGAACTATTCCACAGCAGTTGGCAGGGGACGCAGATGATGAAACCTCTATCCAAATGCCAAGGCTCTCACACTCTAGGAAGGTTCAGGGGGAGTGATATAAAACGGTATTTCTTTTGCAGCCCCTAAAGGCAAGAGGAAAACCACCAATATTAATGGGCTCTGGTTGGATAAATTCCTGGCACTCGGAGGACTTAGCCCATCATTTGACATCACAGACTTTTCCATACACAGGACATTACTCCATTTATCCAGGTAGACTACTCTGCCTGAACTTTGTGTACTTTTTCTAGTGGAAAGACAATATTGTATGGGTATATGTGTAGGTAATTAAAAGAAGAATTGCAACATTTGAAGAACCCGAATGAAGCACAGATCCTCATCCTGCTACGTGCGCGCGCGCACACACACACACACACACACACACACACACACATACACACAGTGTGAACTCTCTGGGAATTTTGTTTCTCTCTGTTCTTTAGAGGAATAACTAGCTGTGTATGACAGAACAAGTATAGACTCTGCAGCCAGACAAACCAGCCCTGTGATTCAGTTACTCCCTGAATTTGGCAAGTGACTTAACCTCTCCAAGTCCTCCATTTCCTCATTGGTAAAATGGGGTAATTAGACCTACCTCACAGGATTGTTCCAAAGTTTAAATGTACAAAAGTAGATGGAACAGCTCCTGGTGCACAGTGGGAGTTGAGTCAATGTAGCTCTTATGACTATTGTTAGGGGGGCTGGCATACTCTTTGTTTCCTCACACTTTCATCTTGGCCCACAGAATAGGCATTTTGCTGACAGAAATCCTGGGGAGGAGGCCCCTGCCTGTCCCTTCCCCCTCACTTTCCTCTTCTGGCAAGAATGACTTACCTTATTGAGGAGACTCACTGAGGAAAAGTTTCTGCTGATCTTGACCGCATCTCTGAAGGCTGCCTACCCTAAATCATGCACATTTTCTTTTTCTGCTTTAACTTTCCTTTTGGCAAACATACCTGGGTTAAGGGCTAGTCCCAGAGCACTGTTTCTCAGCCCTACCTGCACATTGGAACTACCTGGGAGCTTTCAAGTATGTACTAGTACCTGGTCCAACCTCAAGATTCCACGGTGATCCATGTTGCTTAGGCATCAGGGGTTTTAAAAGCTCCCAATAATTTTAACGTGCAACCTGGTTGGATATTGCTGTTCTAGAGGCAGCCTAGAGGTTTTTCCTCTCAGGGATTCTTTCCTGCAATCTGTGAGTATTGGATGCTCTGTGACACTCCACACTGTAGGCTGGGGAAGTACCTATACTGCAGACCCAGCTGTCTCACATCAGACCCCCACAACCAGACCTGGAAGTATGTAGGAAGAGGTGCCTTCTCTGACAAGAAAGGTCACCTTCAGTCTTAAATCCAACTTGGCCAGTATTAAAGCTGACACTATTTTTGCCTTGCCTCTCTTCTGAATACCAGCATGAGGGAGGCTGTGATTAAATCAGTCCTCCAATTTTCCACATCACTTTTAATAGTGATAATATTAACCCGTGGTTAATTATATTAACCACATATATTTTATATATATATATTATAGCCCTGGTCCATGAATGTCTGTTTCAGTCCATGGATTTGCTTTCTGCTCCAACTTCTCAACAGTTTCTATGTAGCCTCTGGCATCTTCACCTGGTTCTTCATAATTCAAGATATCACATGAAGGAAGAATTCCCTGGCTTATGGATAGACTGGTAATGGATATCCAGATGAGAGAGATTTTTATTTACCTTTGTCTACAAGCCACTTGCCAGCAGAGCAAATTCAGAATCTCTGATGACATAATGAAAATATCTTTAACAAACCGAGCAGGTTATGATGTGTCATTGTGGGTGTAGCTTTGATATCCAAGTGAAATAAAAAACTGGGCCTTTATTCCAGGCCTGGAAACTTAAACCCCTGTTTGGTCAGGAATCCCTTTAGTGTCAGCTTGTCATCTTGTCCCTATTTATCAGGGAGAGAGATGGCAGAGGACTAGTCCTAGGATTTCCAAAGGACTCAACACACAGACATTTAAATGCCATTATGTCCGTACCATCCTTGACTCCTGAGTCTGACCCATGCATTGATACTTGCTTGGCCAGCTTCCCTGAATGATTTTCTTTCCGGCAAAGGTTACTGGCCCTTTGCCTACAGAGTATCCTCAGTAGTCATAACTTCACCTTTTCATCCACATCTCCCTTCCTGGGCCGCTGGGTGTTCACAAAATGAGCAGTGAGCTAGAACAGCACCCTGCTTCTAAGGAGAGTATTGTTGAGGGGAAGATGTTCTGGGGAAGGGTACTGGCAGAGAGTTGAGGTGGGGGGCAATCATCATGGTTGGCCTTTCAGCTCTGGAAGTGGGAAATGCTGCTTGGAAGTCTGTGGAATTATTCCTTAGGCCAGAGCATATCTCCTTGGGGGTTCCATTCCCATCCCACTGGGGAGATAGTGTACCCAGGCATTCCAAGAATGACCCCACTGCTGCCTCTGAGGCTATCTTATTGTTATGGGTTGAACTGTGTCCTTCAAAAAGATATGTTGAAGTCCTAACGCCCAGTACCTCAGAATATGACCTTATTGGCAAATAAGATCTTTACAGACGTAATCAAGTTAAAAAAGGTCATTAGGGTGGGCCTTAATCCAATATGACTGGTGTCCTTATAAAAAGCGGAAATTTGGACACAGAAATAGACACACACACAGGGAGAATGCCATGTGATGATGAAGGCACAGATCATGGTAATGCAACTACAAGCCAAGAAACGTCAAAGATTGACAGCAAACCACCAGAAGCTAGGAGAGGGGCATGAAACAGATTTTCCCCTCTGACTTTCAGAAGGAAACAACCATGCTGATACCTTAATCTTGGACTTTTAGTCTTCAGAACTGTGAGGAAATACGTTTTTGTTGTTTGAGCCTCCCTGTTTGTGGTACTTTGTTACAGTGGATACACTCGTGAAACAAACTATGAGGCTGCTAACCATCACTACCACACCCGAGTCCCTGAACTGTCCTCTCTGTGGTCCACACAGACAGAACTTCTCTCGCTGGTACCCATCACTGTTCCTGAAGGAGTTCAGGATCTCACTGCTATAGCTGTTGCATCTGCAAAAGGGTCCAGGCCAAAGCTACGCTGAGCTGCCTCAGAAGCACAGCCTTAGTTGGCAAATAGGCCATGCCGCAACTGCTTCAGAAATTGCTGCTGGTGCCTTAGCAATGGCCAGCCTACCCTCCCACGCCTCATAGCTGCCAGTGGGCCTCCTGCCCTAGCTGTTCTTCCTTGACGCTGTTGCCAAAGGCTGTTCCTGGCTTAGCAACCCCTCCTCACTGTGCCAGGCTCTCTCAGGAGCTTCACCACCATCCAAGGACCCACAGATTCAAAACTTATGTGCCCTATCCTCCCACTCCTTGCTGCCACCAGAAACTCTCTCCTTTATGGGGATGCTTAGCAAGCAGAGTCTGGGCCTTCCAGGGTTGCAGCTCTGTATGTGAGATTGCATATATTACTATTGGAGTTAGTATAGCCGAGTAGATCCAAGGAGAACCCCTTGTGTTACACAGAAATATTAATGGGCTCAATTTTGGGGGCACTGACTATGTGCTAAGGCTTGATGTATATGATTTAATTTAATTTATATGCTATGATAATATATATGATTTCATTTAATTTAATTCACAAAAAACCCACAGGAAAAGAATTATCATTCCTATTTGTTGAAGAGGAAACAGGGGATCAGAGAACTTAGGTAACTTGTCCAGAGTTATAGAGTGAACAGGTGTAAGAGTTAAAATTGAAGCTGAAGTTTGGCTGACTCTAATGCCTACCTTCTTCCCAGTTTAGGCCATTGATATTCACACAGGCCTCCTGATGGAAGCGCTAAGCTATAATATGGTGACCCTAATTTTTCTCTTTCCAATAACTCTGGAGCAGTTATTATACCCATATACCCTTGTGAGGTGGACAGGTGAGCACCATGATCCATATAAGGCAGAAGGATCCCATGAATGCTTGAACCCTATGGTGAGTGTTGGAGATTTGGGGGAGCCTGACCTCTTTTCCATTTTGCATTCTAACAATTCCAGAAACAGATGCTAAAAGACAAATGGGACTTAAAGTATAGTATCAGATATATTGTCCAAGATAAAGAACTTCTAATCTATCACATTGGAGAACATAGCTTGGACTTGGGGCAGAGTGAGATTTCCTACTACTTCCCTTGCACCTCTGTCTAGACCTGGGGACTCATTTGAGGGAAAGGATGTCTACACAAAGAACTCCAGGCCCACATATCCTGCCAGATGCCGAAGAGAGCCTACTTCATATCTTGTCAAATGCAAGAGAAAGAGAGAGCACCCCAGAAAAAGGAAAGAGCAGAGTGAGAGAGGCAAGCTGGAATGCTGGAGTCAGAGAACAGAGATGCACTTTGGTGCTTCCTGAATGCAGATCAGAAACACAGGTATCCACTGTGCCTGGGCTCCGAGCAAGTCTGAAACAGTCAGGGAAAACAAGAAGGTAAAGGCCAGCACTGTTCTCATCTAACTCAGGGCCCCACTCTCTGAGGAATGTGAGCCAGTGGAAGTCAGGATCTCCCCATCTCATTAATCAAGTGACTCTCCCATATGGAGGAACTAGACTAGAGGTGGGAGAGAACTGGCAGTATTTACTCCGAAATGGCTGCTTTTGGGGAAGATCCTTTATCTGGGAACAAGAGAACAGGAGAGTAGAATTCTCATCAGTACTAACAGTGGTTCATCATAATAGGAATACTTCCAATACTTGAGGGGAGACTCAACATGGGGGTCGGGGTGAGAGTAGGGTACCTGAGGTCAACAGCTATCTCGAACCCTCAGCCAGTTGTATTGTTCCCTCCTTGGGGCTTGGAGCTCTCTAAAGTCCCACATGACCCTCTCTGTGGGTGGGGCCATCCTATCATTATCTTTCTTCCCATTATGGTGCTCGTACAGTCTAGGTCGGTGGATTCCAAACTGGTTTTATGTGCAGATTCTTTTCTCAAACAATTGTGATATACAAACGAGATGTGAACATTGAATAAAAGAAATTCCATAGTTGATATGGGCCCATTTGATATGTTTTAAAATGTCAGGAAAGTCTGGATCCATCTGAGGACACTTCCAGTGTCAAAAGCAGGTATTAAGTAGCACAGGATGTGAGATGCCCACAAGAAGAATGATTGGATGTGTTTCCTTCAAACTGGCAGCAAAGCTTGTGCTTGCGGCTTTAATTCTCCTCTGTCTTGGTTCTTTGCTGCTTAAAAGATTGGGATTATTGTGGTTATGCAAGGGGGCTGGACTGGTAGGTGAGAATAGTCATTAAAGAATGTGTTTTGCTTTTTAAAATGGGAGAAGGTTGAACTACAACATGATTGTGTAAAGTGGAGGGAGGAATAACCTGTATAAATCATTGTAACTTTTGTTTGTTTGTTTGAACGGAGTTTGAATTATTTGCTCCCATGATGCTGGTAGGCTCTCATGTTATTTCCTAAGCCTGTTTGGTCTCTGCTATTCTGAGTCTCCCCTTAGTTCTCCTTACCACCCGCCTGGGAAGCTTAATATATGTTAGTAGAAGCTATTCTGACCCCACACGTGTTTTCAGAGTCTGAAATGGCCTGTTGTATTGAATCCTACCAGAAATGGGCAATGGGTTCAAATACAGAGGGAGGGAGGTCACCTGATATTCCCTTGATACCTAGCAAACAGATTATGCTGAACAACACCATTAAAAGATCGTTTGGTTTCTTCTAGATCTAACATCCTACAACTCTTCACCCAGTGCTATGAGGAAAATAATCAGATTTTATCAGTAGAAGTTAAGAGACAAAAAGCAAAACATGTATATTTTTGTATTTGAGTTGAGATAAATATTATTTATGTTATAAAATCTGATCAGAAGAAAAATGTAAGAATAAAATTTACAGTTCTGAAATTTAATACGTGCCACCTAGAAAATCAGTCTCTTCCCACATTTTCATACTTCCATCCCTTCACCACCTTTTATTCTAGGAATTCAACTGCCATATTTAGACTAAAATGCTCAAATACTCTGCTAAGTGAAGCCACAGCTGCTCTGTCAGAAACATCACATTAAAATGTGTTCTGAAATCATGTGGCAATGTTCTGAGGACAACTTTCATTTCTTGAGCTAGGAAACCAGCCCTGGGTATCATGAAGACTTTGAGCAGCCCTCGCAGTTCTTAAAGGACCCCTGGAAACCAGAGGAGGGCAGTGGAAGAGGCCTGCCATAGCTGAGCCAACTGGCATAGCAGAAAGAGAATAAAAATAGATTTTCTTAGATCCAACTTTATTTCTTTATTTTTTCACATGTTTCAAAGTCATTCACGATTCAAAATTCTAAAGCTACAAAAGAAAAGACAGTGAAGTCTCTCTTCTCTCCTGTGTCTCAACTACCAAGTTTCCCTACAAGTGACAGTGTTAAGGTTTTCTCAGGCAAACCTGCAGATGTATTTTATGTATATATTGGCATTTAGCATATTCTCCCCTCTAACCTTTTTCTCTACACAGAGTAGTTTACTATACATACTATGATAAATGATACCTCACTGTAGTTTATATTGAGTTTATCTTATTATGAATGAGGTTGATTGTGTTTTCTGATGTTTTAAGGGATGTGCATTTCCTTCCCTGTGGGATGATCATATCCTTTGTATATTTTTTTCAATGGCAATTTTAGTCTTTTTTTCTTATTGATCAGTAGGAGCTCATCTATACTAGGGAATTGACCCTTCCTCTGCGATATGAGTTGCAGGCTTTTTTCCCCAGTTTGTTGGCTTTGTTCATGTTGGGTTTTTGCCTTGTAGAAACTTTGTGGTTTTTTTTTTCTTTGTAGTCAAATTTTTCATTCATTTCTTTTATGGCTTTTAGGTTTTTATTATAATTTGGTCTTTCCCACTCTAAGATCATAAGACGATTCCTCCATAATTTCTTTCAGTGCTTTTATGATTTGATTTGTTACACTTAAATCTTTTGTCCATTAAGGACATTTGGAATTTATTCTGGCATAACATGTTAAGTATGGATCTGATTTTATTTTTGTCTTAATGGCCAGTCAGTGTTCCAACTCTAAAGATTGTAGTACTTACCATTTCCCCACTGATTTCAGATGCCTACACATATTTGGTGCATTTCTGGGCTTTCTTTTCTGTTCCATTGTTATTGTTGATTGGTCATGTGCCAGTATTAACACAGTTTTAATTATTATATCTTTATAATATGTTTTGACATCTGATGGTAACACCCCCTATTCCTTCTTTATCTTGTTGTTTTTATTTGTTCTTCCATCTGAACTTTGAATAATCTCTACTAGTTAAAAAAACAGTATTTTTATTCATATTTCATTAAATAACTTAGGGAGAGAGAAGATATTTTAATACAGTCTTAGGACTACATTATTAGGAAGAAAAGAGCTTGAAAAAGAAGGGGACGAGAATAGATTCTCCCTTGTGTTAAATATATCCATAGGAGAAATAAAAAGAAATACAATCAGAAATTTGTTCTAGGACAGCCTTTCCAAAAGCATGTGTCAAAGACCCTTGTAATAGTAACAGGAAAACTAAAAAAAGGGATTCTGTGTTAAAAACGTTTGATAAACATTGTCCACTATATTGCCCCTTGGAAATTTATGACAAACAATAGCCAGTAAAAACTATGAGAGAGACAAGATGTGCTGGAGGGGAGGGAAGATGCAGACCTCCACTTTATTAATGATAAACAAATACTGTTTATACCATTAAAAAAAAAAAGACTATGAGAACCCAGCCGTAAAGATGCCTGTTTACTTCTGTTTACCATGTTGCTTCCAAAACTTGTTTCAAAACTTGTATTTCTTTTGCCAAATAACACCTCTTAATATTCCACAATATGCTCAGAAAAACTCAGTTTGGAGATCTTCAGGGCCAATTGCAGATTTTTAGAAAACAATTTTTGCATATAAGTTCCTTTCCAATTTTGACGTTCCATGATTTAAGCATCAGTAAGGTAAGAATCTAGGAAAATAATCTTCAGGAAATTATTTCTATAACCTCAAGTTTATCCCCACGGGGACAATAGGTGATCAAAAAACATTTCTCCTTCTTCCACTACTGGACTTCTATGTGAATTCACGGAAATGGGTGAAATCGCATATTTTATGCTACCCTTCTCGTCACTGATTCATTCATTCATTTGGCACGTATTAAGTACCTACTATGTGCAGGGCCCTGCCTCGTCCCTTTTCATGGGCAAGAGGAGCCCTATAACAGGTCCCTGAAGCTGAGCCTCCAGACCCCTCTCTTGTCTCATCACCACCTCTTCATGTTCACTTTGAGGTATATATTTCTAAGAGCAATTGCCCTGAAAATAGTATTGTTCTGTATGGGAAAGTTATAATCCTGAGCCTCTGGCAGCATTGTCTGCCTTCCTGAAAATGATTGTGACATAACTGAGTCTGACTCCAGGCAGAATGAGGCAGCAGAGAAAAGAGAGAGAGGAATTCCTGCAAATGATAGGGACTCAACTTAAAACACAGATGTTTCCGCAATACCATTTGCAAAAAGGAAAGGTACAAAGGTGACTTAAGAAAAGCATGAAAAAGAGTAGGGATTCCTATTTAAATACCATTTAGAAGTCATCTTTGTGGTAATCCTGTATTATGAAATCTCTTTGAAATGAGTACAGGAAAATGAGTAGAGACAGTATCACGCAGAGGCAAAGCATCCAATTTGACTCAGCACCAAGACTCTTTTGTGCCTTGAGATAGGCTGGAATAACATCCTTTGCCAAAGACATCAGATCCTACAGTGGTCAACATTGTCTAGGTGGTGAGATTCAGTCGTGGTTTCGATATGGTTCCATGTTCTTGATATAGATCTATAAATGGCCCCCTGCAGGGTGTTAAAAATTTAAAGAGATATTCCAGGAGTCTTAATAGAAGAGCTAAAAAGCACCAGGTTTTGCTTTTAACCCCTAAAGCATGTCTAGGAGGGTGTGGGAGTGACCACCACTCCTCCATAGATGAGTGAACAGGGCTTTGTTAAAGCATGGCCGAAACCAGCACACTTAGCCAATCAGATTTGGTTGGTCAGTCTCTTCCTTTTCTTCTGCCAAAATGGGCAGTTAACAGTCTGCTCCCCTGACTCCACAATTAACAAAATTTTAAAGGTCCATTGATGTGGTTTTTCCTACAGAAGACATATGGCTATTTATTTTTTTACTTATTTATTTATGTAATCTCTATGCCCAAGGAGGGGCTTGAACTCACGACCCTGAGATCGAGAGTTGCATGCTCCTCCGACTGAGTCAATTAGGAGCCCCTGACATATGGCTTTTTAATATAGAATTTATGTTCTAATTTATGTTAAAACTTTCATATCTATCAAGTTCAATCCTAGAAACAGAAAGTCTGGGTTGCCTTAGAGCAAATGTCAGATGGTATCATAAGTGAGCCTTGTGTCCGTCCACAGGCATTTTCCTGGTGTCCTCATTGCCATCAGATATTCTGTAATTTCCAAGAAACTGTTGCATTTCCCATGCTATGGTGCCATAGTGACAAACAATGAAAAGCTGAAAGATCTGTACCTTCGGAGGTTCATGAAAGGCAAGGGGCCTGAGAGAGAATCTACTGCAGTGGTTTTCAAACTGTGTTCCATAGAACCTTCAGTTCTGTATATTTGCTGTAATTCATTCAGAAGTGGTGCAAAACAGTCAAATTGTCTGGAAAAATCCAGGGTTAATATTAGCAACATGCATGCCTGGATCCAGGGGTTCAAATAATATAATCAACTCACCACTTCCCTGCTTTTCTGATTCTTGTCTCTTAGTTCATCTTCCCTCTGTTGTAGAGCCTCACGGTCGGTCAGACTCTCCCCCATAAAGCAGCAAAGATGGCTAACAGCAGCGTTAAGCTTTTATTCTACCAGCTGAGCAATCCCAGAACAAAGAGTATCTTCCTCCCTGATATTTTCAGTCAAAAGTCTTAGAATTGAGTCTCACTGACCCTAAGGGTAATGCTCATTTTCAAACCAATCTTTGTGACTCTGCTTGGGCAGGTCTGGGTCACATTCTCATCTTTAGAACTGGGTACTGGGGTCAGTTCTGTGTGAACCAAGTGGAATGGGAGAGTGGTGGTGGGGAGGAGGTTGAGGTTCCTCAGAAAAGAGGTAGATTCTGTTATCAGAAGAGATTCTAGAAGATTAAAAATAGAAGATGGGCACTAGCTCCATGATACTGTCTCAGGGTCATCTGTGGCAGCCAGAGGGAGAAGAGAGAAGTGAGCAGTTCTCCAGTCCTCTTATATCTGCTTCAAAAAGAGCATTTGTTTTTTTTTTCTTCCCCACCAGCTTTATTGAAATATAACTGGTATGTAACATTGTGTAAATTGAAGGTGTACCATATGTTGATTTACTCACATGTTACAAATGATTACCACCATAGTTTTAGCCAACACCTCCAACACATCACATAATTACCATTTCTTTTTTTGTGGTGAGAACATTTAAGATCTATTCTCTTAGCAATTTTCAAGTATGTAATACAGTATTATTAACTATAATCACCATGTTGTGTATTAGATTCCCAGAACTTGTTTATCTTATAACTGAAAGTTTGTACTCTTTGACCAACATCTCCCCAGTTACCCCACTGTCCCTTCCCTCTTCCTCAGCCCCTGGTAACCACCACCCCAGTCTCAGTTTCTATTAGTTAGGCTGTTTTAGATTCCACATATAAATAATACCATACAGTATTTATTTTTCTCTGTCTGACTTACTTTACTGAGCATGATGCTTTCAAGTTTCACCCATGCTGTCGCAACAGGCAGGATTTCCTTCTTTCACATGGTTGAATAATAGTCCACTGCATACACATACAACATCTTCTTTATCCACTCATCTGTTGACATACACTTACGTTATTTCCATATCTTGGGTATTGTGAATAGAGCTACAGTGAACATGGGAGTGCAGGTATCTCTTCAAGATCTTGTCTCCATTTCCATTGGATATATACCCAAAAGTGGGATTGCTGGATCATATGGTAGTTCTACTTTTGATTTTTTGAGGAATCTCCATAGTGTTTCTTATAGTGGCTGTATTAATTTATATTACCACCAGCAGTGCACCAGGGTTCCCTCTTATCCATATTAGGCTTTTTCCCCCCCAAATCTGTTTTACATACTGGAATTCTGCATTAGATGTAAATTGAAGAAATGATTTGTAATTTGCTGTTAAACCAGAATGTTTAGAACACAACTTTAGTTAAACTTTCTCAGTTTGTAAACTGAGTCTCAGAGATGTTGTGTAAATTTCTCAGTCACACAGTTAGTTGGTGGAAAAACTGTGATGCCATTAGGTTAGAAATATTTAGCCGATTGGGGCACCTGGGTGGTCAGTTGCTAAGCATCTGCCTTCGGCTCAGGGCATGATCCCAGGGTCCTGGGATTGAGCCGCATCAGGCTCCCTGCTCCACTGGGAGCCTGTTTCTTCCTCTCCCACTCCCCCTGCTTGTGTTCCCTCTCTCTCTGTCAAATAAATAAATAAAATCTTTAAGGAAGAAATATTTAGCCGATCAACATATTTTGAAGACCTGTTGCGTGTAGGGTCTTGCTCAAGGCACTGCACGGAAGTACAAAGATGAATATCTCACAGAGCTCACAATAATTTAGGGAAGATATGACAAATATAAAGAGACTTCACAGGGAAAAATGTGTGACAGTCTGTATTTTCCAAAAATGTCTACAGCAATATTTCTGGTCCCGCATTCTCTTCCGGAATTTTGCTATACCTTATCAAGGGGTGGAGTCCCCCCCCCCCCCCCGCATCCCCCTTGAATCTGGGCAAGCTTGTGAGGCTCCAACAAATTGAATGTGGCAGGTTGAAGCTAAGTTAGAAAAGGCAGTACAGTTCCCACCCGGCTTTCTCTCACAGGATGCTCAGCTTTAGAACCCAGCCACTTTGCTGTGAGAAAACCCAAACCATCTCACACAGAGAGACCACATGGAGAGGCCATGTGGAAAGGAAAGGAGCCCCAAGCTGAGTGCCAGCTTCAAATGCCACTCATATGAATGAGCCTTTAGATGAATCCAACCTCTGGCTTCAAGTCTTTCATCTAAGGCCTGAGATGCTGTGGAACTGCTGTGTCCCATCCAAATTCCTGACCCATAGAGTCTGTGAGCATGACAAATGGTTGCTTTATGCCAGAGAAAGTGGAACAGAGTAATTCTGCCTGGATCTTCTTAGATGGTATAATGAACTATAGCAGCGATTGGTATGAACTGGCTAGAGTGGTTTTCTCCCACCTCCTTCCTCATGTAACAATCCAGTTGTCCATGGTCTTGCTGATCATAATAACCCATTCCCTTGGACTCTGAGATTAAGGAAGGGGTTAAGCACATGACCCATATAGGACAAATCAGGGCCCTTCCTGGGTTGAAAAAAGGATGATGAGAGAGAGAGGTATCTCATATTGCTGAAGTTATTGGGCTAGGGGCGAGGGGTGTAAATGAATGATAGAGGTAGGAAGAAGATTCTAGCTTCATTAAGTTCCTATTAAGCCTGGGTTCCTATGGCAATCCCTTTGAATGTGTAGACCACCCAGTATTTTTCCAAAATGCTCAAGGCAATAATTTTCCTTTCTTATATATTGGATTTCTATCCCTTCCCTCCAAGAATTCTGCCTAATTTAAAACGTTTTGTGGAGGATATAGCATTGGCACTGGCTCTTGGAAGATGGCAGGGCATCAACTTTCTGAAGTGGGGAAAGGGCTTTAGAAAGGGAGACAATGTCCGTGGAGAAAGGAGCACGGCAGTTAAAAGCACTGACTCTTCAGTTGCCAGCTCTTAGGTCCAAATGCAGCCCCACCCCTTGCCCATTTAGAGAACTTGGACTTTACCTTATCAAGATACACTTTTCTCACTTGTGAAGTAAAATAACAGCTAAGGCATGGAGTTATTGTTAGTGAAGTTTAAGTGACACCCATGGCCCATATTGGCTCAGTGCCTGGTGCATGCGAAGGTTTAGCTTAGTGGCTACTGTGTGAGGGTGGCATGGAGTGTGGATGAGGAGCAGCTCATGGCAGGAGTTTGGCTGAGATAAAACTGGAGCAAGAGGCTGGCGTTGGACAGTGTGAGTCAGGCAAGCAGGAGCTATGGACATTTTACTAGCAGAAATGATTAGAGATGTGAATACACGTACCTCCCATGTGTAGATCACATTTTGATAACAGGAATTCCATCTCAACTAGCATCAGCAGTATAGCTTCATGAGTATGCATAATACATTTGGATGCAATTATGAGGTCAGTTCCAAAAGCCTATGGACCTAGATGTCAGGTGTTCCTCATTCTCTGCACCTACAAGAACAGTCTCTGCTTTTACTTGCTAAAGATTTTGACCTGAACGCATTATGTCAGTGTTTTTTTCTAATTACCGTGAAGAATGGACTCCTACACAATCAATGGTGAGCAAATGTAGACTTTATTATAGATTTATGTAGGGGACACTATCAGTGCTCTATCAGATCTCTTCAGATCCCCTTTTACCATTTTGTGCTCTGCCTTCCTTATGTAACCCTTTGGCTTCTTGCATGCAACACCTTGTACAACTCTTCCTCAGTGAACACTGTCCTCCATAACAGAGCCAGAAGTGCTTGGGAATTGATCCGCTTCCTCCACCCCACCCTTGACCAATGACTGACAAGTGCAGGAGAGAGAGCCAGCTCCCTTACCACCAGTGGAGACAACACCAAGCTGTATTTACACTCCAGAGTTCACCTGTGGGATCAGGCTGACTTTTTTCTTTAAGATTTTATTTATTTATTTATTTATTTATTGAGAGAGAGAATGAGAGTTGAGAGAGAGCATGGGAGGGGGGAGGGTCAGAGGGAGAGCAGACTCCCTGCTGAGCAGGGGGCCCCATGTGACTCGATCCCGGGACTCTATCCCGGGACTCCAGGATCATGACCTGAGCCGAAGGCAGACCCTTAACCAGCTGAGCCACCCATGCGCCCCCAGGCTGATGGGTTTTGCCTGGATTGTATTTTAGCTCGACTTTTCCCTCTTCTCTATGTCATTTTTCCTGCTCTCTTCTTGGTCTCCCTTGGGAGCACCTCTTTAATATGCCCCTTGCACAGGAATCCTAGCCTCAGGGTCTGCTTCTGGGAAGCTGTTTTCTAGGACAAATGGAGGGAAGAGTTTATCATATATATGCTACAGCAAATAACTTCAAAATCCCCCGTAGACATTCACCTCTCCTGCTCTGCTAAGAAGTACATTTTTCCTTCCTTCCTTTCTTGCTTACAAAGCCTGGCTTTCTTGGTTCTCTCCCTGCACCCTCCAACCCCAGTTTCAAATTCTCACCTCTTTATTTTGCAGAACAGTTCTACCCCAGCAATCACCCAAACTTCTTTGCCACACCATCAGAGGGCAACAATATCAGAACCCTGAGATCAGCAAGACCCTCTCTCCTTAGAAAGCAATTTAGGGAACATCTTTTATTATAAGAACATGCCTCTTGAGGTCTGAACCTTTCCTCCAGGTGACTTATTATCATATCAAATCCTATGTTCTCCCTGAGAGGAACTATTCTTACCAGCTGTGCTAATAACATTTTGCCCACTGGTGTGTGTGTGTGTATATGTACATACGTATGTATCTCAACCTAACAGTATATGCATTGCCTTACTAGTTTGGAATGAATATTTCCAAGCATTTGATTTCTCCACACTAAAAAAAAAAAAAAAAAAAAGATATTGGGAAATCTGAAAGCAAGCAAGCCTTTTTGGGGGTGGTAGGAGAAGAGCTGTATGAGCAGGAAAGTGTGGACTGGGCAGAAGGGGCTGGCATGCGCTTTCCAGAAGTTCTTTTGTCCCCAGACACTGAAGCTCAGATCTGCATGGCTTCCCTCACCATGCAGGCCCGTTTGTTTTCACTGCCCCAGAAGTTCTGCTCAAGCAACTTGCTCTATACCTACTGCAGTGTGTTTCTTAGACCTTTCACAGGAAGCCTCTGGCTGCTGGTGCAAGCTAATGAGTATTTTCCAACACAAAGCCTCTGGTTGAGATTATGAAGTAATTTATTAGGCTCCTACTGCAGTGAGCACACACAGTTCCTGCTCAGAACGGAGTAATTAAAAATTTCCCTACCATGTACGATTTCAATTGTGTTGAAAAAAAATCAACAATACCTCTGGTAATTTTTCATGGAGAGTCAATGATAATATTTCTCTACAAGATCCTGGAAGCCTTGCACTGCTTAAGTAGACAAAACCAGTGTCTGTGGGTTTTGGTGTACACCTCAGAGCATGATTGTCTTTGTACAGAATAGATGCAGTTTCCCACCTTTAAGTCTGATGTGGTGTTTTCCCTGAGTTCAACAAATGTAAGAGCCAATGCTACTAACTGTAGGGAAGAACAGCGTTAAAAGGCAATTTTAATTTGGGGGTGACATTCAGAAACCCTGGTAGCCCTAGCTGCTCCAAGTTCAGAAGTCTCTCTCCTTTAATAGCCAAATATCCATCATCTGAGCCCCTAATATTCTACCAAGTAAGCCTCTCCAGGATGCCTTGGGTATTTCTCAGGAACACTGAAACATTTCAAAATTCACCCTGGTTGTTGCTTGTAACCTTGGACTGACATCTGGCCTTGAACTATGGCCACTTTCTGTTGAAGACCAGACTTTTATAAACTGTGCACTGTTTTACTCCAATAAAAACATTAAGTAAAAATTTCACCAAGCCTCAAGCACACCTATTCAAATTTGCCTGCTGAATGACACTGAGACCTCTAAGGGCCTAATGCAGCCTGTTCTGAACCCGTTTTAGAACCATATCTGCGCCTCAATAATTCTAAACCAGAAAAGTAAGTAATCTCAAGAAAGACTTTACAATCCACTTTTGAAATAACCAGAAATTTGAAAAAAAAAACTTCCTCTTCTCCATATCGTATTTGTCCCTTTTACTTTTAGCTTGCAGGAGACTCACTAACTTTTCTTACGGAACATGATTGTTTTTTGCCTGGTGGGCAATATACTCTGCCTCCATTTTAGATTATTTTGGAGGTCTTTGTGTTTATTCTGTGACAGTGGATGTTGGCCACTGTACTAACTGTACTAATTCCCCAGAGTTCAGCTAAGATGGGACTGCGACATTTCATAAAGCTTTACTGGAGAATAGGGTACTGGAGGGAATGATACGGGGACTTAGGGATGCCTTAAAACTGGACACCACAGGAAAAACAACAACAACAGACACCACAGGTGTCTTTTCTCAAGTCTTTTGGCCATGCTGTCACACAGAGATCCCTTCTGGGTTATCCCTCCCCTTACCACTAGCCTGTGACCTTGCTGCTAAGCCAGTTTGTATCCCTACAAAATGAGCGCTCTTGACAAGTTCCTGCCTATCTGATCCAGATCCCTACTCCACTGACACTCAGGGAAACACCCCATTTCATCCTCACTCTCAGTCTACCACCAGTCTCTCAGTTGCATGATAATCTTGGAGATGCCTCTCTATCATGAGTAAAGACTACTACTTATATTTTCATGTGGGGCAGTTTGGATCCTCACTATCTCCAGAAGCACTTTATTGCAATTGAGGATCATAGCTTCACTTTTTCATAAAGGATCATTAAAGTTTCCCAGAAATGAAGGAATCGTGTGCCTTCAGGGGTGAATCTCAATGTCCATCTTAAAAGGACAAGAAACATTGTTGATGGTTTAAAAAAAAATCCGTCCTCCTCTCTCCCTTCCCTTCCTTTTAGAGTCTCATTGAGAGCATCTCCTTTACACTTACAAAGTCATTTGTTTCTAGTGTTTGCTAGGTTCAGTACCCAGGACTGAACAGGCAGAGAAAACTAAGGCACAATCCCTGCTCTCAAGAAGCTCATGGCTTACTAGAGGATTTCCAGTGACAACAGAGGGACAAGCATAGAGATTGCAGGTGTAAGATGAAGAGACAAAAATGAGCGGGAGAGTCAGGAAAGACTTCCAAGAAGAGGTGGCACACCAGTGGGTTTTAAAGCACAAATAAGAATTTACCAGATGGATGAAGTGGGAAAAGCTTCAGGCGGAAGAAATAAGAGCATAGATAGAGTGGCAAGAACTAGTATGCAAAATGGAGATGATTAAAGATGGATAAATCTGAAACACAGATTAAATGCAGGGGGAATGGGAGAAAATACAAGGATTAGATCCCCCCTGGATGTTACTTCACAAGGGATGAGGAAATCTGGAAGCATTTTGTGGGGGTGGGGGGGATGGAGGGAGGTGGGGATGGGGATGGGTGGAGACTGACGTGATCAGATTGGTATTTCAGAAAGGTCATACAAAGGTTTTTTTAACTAGAGGCCAAGATTCCAATCAGAGAAATAGTGTGGGTGAGGGCTGCTGAGAACTTAGTGGTGAGTCCAGTGGGACAGGGATGTTTCTGATGGGCCAATGGTGGTGCCACCAGCTAAGACTGGAAGTACATGGAGAAAACTGGTTCGTTGGTAGGGAGGTGGGGGGGGGTGAGGAGGAGGGGTCAGGAGTTGTCAAATGATGAAT
Source organism: Ursus arctos (assembly GCF_023065955.2). NCBI lineage: Eukaryota > Metazoa > Chordata > Mammalia > Carnivora > Ursidae > Ursus > Ursus arctos. The sequence goes on along the minus strand of NW_026622852.1, from coordinate 23,736,643 downwards.
TCTGGTTTGAGAACATCCAGACTTCTGAAGATGACTGGTTAGTATTTGGATATACAGGTCTGAAATTCAGCACCAATACATGGACTGATGATATAGACTTCAGGTGATAATTATCATCATGAAAGGACATTTTATACTCCAAGGAGAAGTGTAGAGTGAGAAAGGAAGGGAGAAAGGGTTGACTATAGAATCCTGAGATGTGGGACAGTGGTGGCGGTAAGGTATTCATTTGTTTCTTGATGAGAACCAGAAATAATAATGTACAGTCACTCTCTGAGCCTCTTAATAAAGTCCTGTTTTTTCCCCATTTCTGTACATTGATTCCAACAATCTCTAATGCTCCCGGTGTTCCCCAGAAACATCCATTTTTTATAATTTCACCAAAGCAGTGACCTAGAATCATGCCAAAGCCTGTAGTACAAGCTAGAACTGTGTTTCCGTTCACAGGGACTTGATGTCATGAAAATATGCAGTGGCCAGCTAGCTTGGCTCCAGTGGCTTCAAAGATCAAAGATTGGGAAAGGTCCTTACAATGGCATTTTCAGGCAAGATGGGAGTTTTTCAGCTTCTGTAATATCTGATCTGGCATCCCACAATCTCATAGTATTTCTGATTTAAAATGGCTTCATTGCTAGAGGCTGGTAATGCCAAATGTCTTTTCTATCTCCGAGCTCTGCTAACGGACAGAGATGACCCTTTACAAAGAGAGCTGTCTCAACTGGTACTTCTTCAGACAAAGGAGTGACATAGAGAGGTCACAATTGCTTTCTAAAACTTGCCACCACTTCCCTAGGCAGTTCTAGGGTGACGTGTAAAGTCATTTTAACCTTTGTATGTTTATGGGCCTCTTGTTGCCCATGAGATAGTCAGAAGCACAGTAGTTTATGTCATACCTTCCAGAAGTCCTGTGGGTAAATTACTAAACACCCTGTAGGCACTCGAGCCCTAGGTTTAGACTCAACTTTTGGTTGAACAAACCTTAGAGATCATCTAGTGCAACCCCTGAGGCCAGTAGTTACCAAGTGATTACTTGTTTGGCTGAAAGTATTACATTATCAATAAAACATGAAAGTTTGTTAAAGATGTCCTTTTTTTCCTTTGTGAATTAGAACAGACTCAAAATTATGCTACAGTATGTCTGTCACACTCATGTTCTGATAGGCTTTTTGGATAGCGGAGAAGGGGTATTACCCTATAGTTATTCTGGTAGAAACCGAGCATAACTTACAACACACATGCTATATGTAGTTGCTGTTAGCAGTGTTTGGGCACTAAAACTTCATCCATTTTGTGTTGTTTGAGAACATTTAAGAGGCTAAGCTTCAAACCCGCTTCATCATCTCAGGATGCTGGATACCTCCAGCAGTGGGGAACTTACTACCTTACCAGATAACTCATTCTGCTATTAGACATCTCTCATTGCTCAAGTGTTTTCTGTTTCTGTATCAGACCTGGTTTGACCTATTGGGGCTATATAGAGTAATTCCAAGTCTACTCCTAGATGATTGTCTTCAGTACCTCAGGAGGTTTTTGAGTGTTTTCCCAGGTATAGTTTGACCTGTTGCTTGACGTGTTCTTCATGTCAAGAGCTGGTTTCAAATTCCCACCTATCCTGTTTGCTCCGTCAGAATGCAGGTCAATTTGGCAATATCTTTCTTAGTGAGTAGTGTCCAGAATTGAACACTCTGCCTCCCACAGGCCCATAATTTCTTATCTTACTCAAGTAAGGGAGTTTCCCTAAGAAACAACTTGAATCCTGATCATTAAAATGTGTTAATTCTGTGATTTTTGTATCTGAAGCAGAGGATCATTAGTGGGACACTGAGACCTACCACCTCTAACACTTTACACTCACCTTCCAGGAGTACATTCTTTGCCCATCTTCTTCCCTGCCGCCCTCACTCATCCTTCTCCTCTGCACCAGAACTGTGGGGTTGGACTAGAGGATATTTAAGAGATGTCCAATCAAAAGTTTAGTCTATCTCTGAAACCAGATATTAGAGCTCACATCTAGGAACTTTGAGAAGGATGAAACACCTGATAATAAGGTTCACTTGGGTAACATTCAGTTTTTTTCAAGTGAGGGAGGTGCTGCCTGCCCCTGAAGGGGACTTTTGAAAATGTGTGTGAGCAGTTTTAGTTGTCACAATGATGGGAGGCAGATGTCACTGGTATTGGAGCCATGGATGTGAAATGTTTTATAATGCTCATGGACATTTTATAATGTCTCACCCAAGGAAATATTGTCATATCCCAAATTCCAACAAACAGAAATGGAGGGGGCACAGAACTAAGTAAAAAGACCAGATCCTAGTCCTATTCTTGCTCTTACTAGCCTCATCTTTTCAGACTGTTGTTAAGGACCCTTGGCTACTCAAAACTCATTCTCCTTTCAGCCCATGTGGTTTGGGTAGGCCTGGCCCCACATCTGTTTGAAGGAGGGCCATGTGACCTAGGGTTATCAGTCAGCTAATTCCATTCCATGGCTCAGAGATTGGCTCATGAAGAGAGTGCCTGATAATTACTGAGGCCAAGGATAATCAACCCCCAGTTTTCATTAAAACCTGTGGGAGAAGAGAAGCTCTATTCTCAGGTCAAATCAGGCCTTGGAAGATTTGAGCTAGAAACTGTGAGTGGCTACCATGATGGAGCCTGAGAGTGATGCTACCCCAGCATAAGGCAAAGCCAAGAGATTGAGAGAAGGGACTGGTGTAATTATTCAAGCCCCTGGATAAAGCTAAAGCTGGATAAATATATCCCTGGGAATTTTCGTTATGTAAGACATATATTTCCATTGTTAGTTAAGTCAGATTGAGTCACTTACAACAGAAATGATCCTGATTTACCCAGCCCCTGTCTCTACCTGCCTTGAGTTACAGTTATTAGTTATCTTCTCCATGTGAATCCAAGCTCCTTAAAGTAGTTATCTCTGAACCGTCCCAATTAGCCCAATAGTAGATGTTAGTGTAGTATAGAGAAGCATCCCCAAAATATTTGATGCATGAGTAAAATGAAATACAATGACATATATGAAAGAGTTTTGTCGACTCTCAATTATTTTACAAATGAGCAGCATATTGTGTATGTCAAAGTTCTCATGAATATTTCCTTCTAAAATCTTTGTCTAGTGAGACATTCTGGAGCAATAAGATTAGTATGTAAGCAAAGGCATTGCTCACCCAGTTTGGTTTTCACATTTGTCTCCATTTCAGCTTTGTACCAACGCAATCTGTCTTCACTATTGTGTCCCTAATAGTTTCCCCCATTAGCTTGAGTGTCTCCAGTGCAAAGACCTTTTCTGTTTTATCTCTGTGTCCTCAGTGCACATGGAAGGTTGGGCTCCTCTCCTTTATCATCCTCTCCAAAGCAGTCTCTTACTGCTGTGGGCTTTCAAGGTGGCTGGGTTGCCAGAAAAGTGTATTCCTGTGGCCCAGTGGGCATCCTTGGGGACTTGTAGTGTATCTTTAACATTAATTCATTCAGAAGACATTTATAGAGTATTTAATGATGTGCTGGGCATTGTCTTTGAGGATTCATGCTCTTGTGGAATTCACAGACAAGTACATAGACAATACAGTCTAACAGGCAGTAGGATGGGGGAAAATATGGGGTATTATGGGAGTAAACAAGAAGTTGCTAAGGTGAAGTGAATCAGGAAAATCTTCCTGGAAGAAGTGTCATTGAAGCTGAGGCCTAATGAATAAGTAAGAATTAGTCGGGCAAGGAGTGGAAAGAAGAGCCTCCTAGTCAAAGGGAATTGCAAAGACGAGTGGGTCAGTGGAGTGGGGGAGCAGATATGTTTGGGGAGCTGAGCATGGCACAAACTGGCCGCAACATGTCTGTAGATGTGGTGCCACTACCCTTTCCTTTGGGTCAGGTTTCCTTTCGAACCCAACCAGGTGATGCTCCTTTTTTTGCCTTAATCCTTGGTTTTCTTGGTTAAACCTATTCACTTCAACTAATATCAGGATGCCAGGCAGTTGTGCCCAGCTCTATTGGGCCAAGGAGTCCTTTCTTTCATTCTTTTCAGAATTCATTGATTAACTTCTCTGGAGGAATTCAAACCTCAACAGAGTATATATAGGCTGACCTACCTAAAATCAGGTCCTTGATGATTGCAGTCACCTCAAAGATGATTCTGTGTGTTTTTTCAAAAAAGATACGTAGGACTTAGGGGCATTAAGGTCTGGGGGTAGGAGGACTAGAGACAAGGAGTGGTGTGTGTGTGTGTGTGTGTGTGTGTGTGTGTGTGCATGCGTGCATGCGCTGGGGAATTTGGGGAAGGTAGGGCTTGCCACTGGCTCATTCATTCAGTGTAGATTCTTATCTCCATATTGGACAGCTTTGGAAGCCTCCTGAGAATATCAATCAGGTGGGTAGGGTCTTGGCAACTCATGGCCTTATAGGATTTATATTCCTTTAGTTGTGGACATTGAAATTGAGCCTTCTCGCGAAATGGAGTCATTACTCTGCTCTTAATGACACGCCATTCCCCCATCTTCCACTTGGGGTGCCATTCCTAAATTCTGTTTGGGTTTATGGCTCTGCTTTTATTTTTTTATTTTTTTTTTAAAGATTTTATTTATTTATTCAACAGAGACAGAGACAGCCAGTGAGAGAGGGAACACAAGCAGGGGGAGTGGGAGAGGAAGAAGCAGGCTCATAGCGGAGGAGCCTGATGTGGGGCTCGATCCCATAACGCCGGGATCACGCCCTGAGCCGAAGGCAGACGCTTAACCGCTGTGCCACCCAGGCGCCCCTATGGCTCTGCTTTTAAAACTTTGGGAATCTTCCTCCTGGCTGGGAAATATGGTAACAGCCCTGGAAGTCTGAGAGGCAAAACCAGAAGTAGCTTGCCACAAGTAAGAATTTCCTAAAGTTTAATGTTTTATCTTTACATTTTATGCAAATTCATATTCCCCTTCCATCATAAATGCATGTTTGCTTTAATGAAAGCAGTGTTTTAAATTATTTACTATTGAATAAAATTGGCACTTCAGGGGATTTGTTGTGTCTAGGCGGCTGCTTATGACTCTAGGCATGCTGTCTTGTATCTAATCTCCACTTTGAGAAATGGGGCTTTTAGGTTACACAGATCTGGGTCACTAGATATGTGACCTTGCACAGATCACTTCACCTTCCCAAGTCTATTTTTTCATGTAAAATATGAGAACAATGAAACTTAGATGTCAGGATTCATGTGAGGATTATATGAAATAAAATATATGAAGTGGCTGGCCCACAGTAGGCACTCAAGAAATATTAACAGTTCCCCTGTTATTAGGAAGATCTCTGTCAGGTTTCCATTTTCAGAGTTCTGTGATTCTGACTCAGCTGACTGAGAAGGTGACCCCATGGGACATTTGCTACTAGAGGGGATTTTAGGAGAAATAGTATATGTCACTGCTGGGTGACATAGCTGGTGACATTGCTTGAAATTGAAAGTAAACTGTATGGAAAGAGGAGATATGGTTTTAGGGCTTGTCATAGTCTGTTTTCCTATTTCTAGGTCTTTCTGAAATGTGAAAATTGGTAATTGGGTGATGCTCACAGTGTCCCATCTCCTCTCTGGGCCCCCTTGTCATGTGGCAGCAGCAGATGAGTCACTGGCCAAGAGAGAAAGTTGGAGGCTGACAGCTCTCCCCTTCCCTGGCCTCACCTTTCAGTCTTGCTGCTGAAAAAGATTTAGGCCATGGTCACTGCCTAGACTAATGAGTCTGTCTCAGGGTCTGTAACAGGAGTCTTAGGAAATTTCCTTCTAAATTCTGGAGTGATAAATGAGATGCCTAGATCACAGTTAAAAAGGAATATCACATATGATTCCAATCATTAATGTAATAACTCAACTATGAACTTCAATTTTGAATATCCAGCTGTTTTCTGGGGCCAGGGGAGAAGCCTTCTAGTCATATGACAGGTATTTCTGTGACTTACCAGGCTCAGAGTCCAGTGGGACCTGGAGTGCAGGTGAACACGTGGTAAGGAGGGGTGTGATAAAAACCTACAAGGGAAGTATGTACAGGTACACAGGTGAGGGAGTTGTGTTATGTGGCAAGTCTTGGCAGTAGAGGTGGTATCCAAGCTTAAGATTCATATTCAGAAGACTGGGTGCAGCTCAGGAATGACTGGTTTTTTTTTTCACAGTGTCTCCGGTGATTCTGAGGCACAGCCAGGGTCGAGAGTCCTGGCAGACGTTCGCACTTCGGTTTCAAGCATTTGTCTTTGTGGGTTGTGAGCCCCTTGGTGGTAGGGTCTTGCTCTCTCTCTGCTCAGCATCATTATTGCAGTCAGCTGGAGCCTGACCCCAAGTCCTGAGCTGTGTTTGTCCCCTGGGTGCCTCCCATGCTGTAATGAGGAACCCCAGACTCCAGAATTTGGAAGAACTCTGTGTCATGTGTTCTAAAAGTTAGAAACTCAAAGATTCCAAATATCTGTAGTATTTTACTGCCTCAGTGCCGTACCCCCACCCTTCTTCTGAAGGAACGCAATGACTCCTTTTCTTTCCAAATGTGTATCTCAATCTCTTATCAGGTGCATTCTATCTTTGTTTACTGTTACTCCCCTGCTTTAAAAATATACCCTTGAGTCACTTTTCAAGTGCAATGTGTAAGTTTGTTTACTTATGAACACAAGGGCCTCTCCCTGCTGTGAATCCCAAAATGAAAGGGTTAGATATTAGGTAATGCTCAATATAAAAAGGAGGACCCAGGAAACACTGGTGTGTGCAGAACTGAGCTGAAGTGAAGCAGGCACCCAGCTTCAGGCTGATACATTCTTCTCTCATTTCTTCCAGCATGTACTTTAAGTAAGTGCAAAAGCCAAGTTCCAAAAATTTCTGAATCTGTGGTCTTATTTCTACCACCACTGCTCTGCTTCTAAGTAAGAACCCCGCAACATTTGACGAATGAATGACTACGGTAAGAAATGAAGTGTAATATAATCCTGAATGTCTACATTCAGACCCCTTTTGTCTGTGCCAGGAAAAGTATTAAACCCACCTGGGAATGGAAGAACCTGGTGTAGGAAGCTGGTGTCGACAGCAGATTGCAGCAGAGGGAGGTTTTTCCTAGGCCCCCAGAGGAAAGGTGTCGTGGGTGGAGAAAAAAGACACTGGGCATTCCGGGTGGGCGCACTTGGCAGGTTTGCCTCCTCTGAAATGGAGGGTTTGCTCTGCGTCAGCTGACCTCGGGGACACAAGTAAATGAAGCACCCAAAGGAGGAGGGGGCAAGCGTTGTTCTTGAAAAGGTGACACTCTGGAGCAGTTAGCAGAGTTCTCCTCAAGCTGGAGAGGTGGCTGCCTGAGTTCCCCCTCACGGTGAGGCTCAGGATGGTGCTGTCTCTCCTCGGGGACATGCGTGTAGCTCAAGCAGCCCAGCAGGACCCCTGTTCCTCTTTGCCGTCTGCAGCATGGTCATGTCCACCTGTGGTGTTGTTTTTAAGCCTGTGCTGTTCTTTGGGGCAAAGAGGAGAACAGAGGAGATGGGCTCCACTGCAAGGCTGGCTGGAGGCACATGCTTACCTGGGAGCATCCATGCCAGTCCAGGAGCTGATCTTTAGCCCGGGATGGATGCCTCCCCAGGGAGAGACTCACTGTGTCGGCTCACAGAGGCTCTAAACAAGCCCTGAATCCCCACTGATTAATCACAGTAAAAACTGTAATAGAGCAGGATGTTCCTGTGGAGACTAAAGTTGTGTTCTTTTTGTAAATCCCCTTGCCCTGCCCAGAGTTGTGAGAGAGTCACTCTGCAATCACAGCATCACTGGGTGGATGTCTTGACTCCTGAGGCTTACAAAGTATTGACCAGAATTCATGGTGCCTGCTCTGTGGGGGTAGAGATGGTCTGGTGTTCTCATGGGAGGAAACTGCCATGTGGTGCCATGTGGTCCTTGCTGGGCATTGAGGTTCCACAGAGAGATGAGGGGCTGCTACACAGCTTCTCTGTGCACAGGATTATGCTGCCCCTGCCACCAAGGACTTTCCATCAGAGGAAATGTGAGTAGCAACTGAATGAGTTTAGTCTATGAAGGTGAATCCATGTGTACATAAGGGTTGCCATGATAGTCATGTGTCCTTCCCCACCACCATAACCTGAGGGGAATTCCTTCCTTCCTTCCTTCCTTCCTTCCTTCCTTCCTTCCTTCCTTCCTTCCTTCCTTCCTTCCTTTCTTTCTTAAAGATTTTTTATTTATTTATTTGACAGAGAGAGAGACAGCGAGAGAGGGAACACAAGCAGGGGGAGTGGGAGAGGGAGAAGCAGGCGCCCCACTGAGCAGGGAGCCTGATGCAGGGCTCCATCCCAGGACTCTAGGATCATGACCTGAGCCGAAGGCAGATGCTTAGCGACTGATCCACCCAGGCGCTCCATGGAATTCCTTATTTCTAAAGCAAACAGTGGGTCCCTATTAGTGTCTTTACCTAATTTTTCAGGAAAAACTCCATTTCACTTCCAAGAAGACCTCCCCCAAAGCCATTGTCACAGACGAAACTGTGACACGGTGTCCCCTGGGTGGGAGCCGGAGTCCCAGATGGTGGCTAGGACCCACCGAAGGAATCTTCTGATTCCTTGGGGGTGTCTCTCCTAGCAGAAGCCCTCAGGCAGCTGAGGTTGAAGCAGCCGGCACTGCCCTGACTGGGCGGGGGTGGGGGGGGTGGGGGGGGTGGGGGTGGGGGGGGGGTGGTGGTGGAAGAGGACCAGGTGTTTCCAGCAGTCTCTCGCCAAGTGTGCAGAAACGGACTCCCCATTGTGTCTCTCCCATTCCAGTGACTGAAGGGTCTCATTAGTCTGTGCACACTAATGGATTTCTTTAGGGACAATGAGGTCCTTGGGGATGTGGAGGCTGGAGAGCAACCGGAAAAGCTGATGGAGCTTTCCCGGCTTCATGGAGTGCAGCTTGAATTGAACCTTCCCTCCCAGTGCAATTCCAGCTGCCCTCACTCCTTTGTAGCCACTTATTTGTTTGTTTGTTTGTTTTTCTTCCCTGAAAGCCCTGACAATAGACATTTTGAATTCATTATTAAAAATGTGGACCCAGACAGAAGTGTATTAAAGGGAGTAAAGTGAATGTAGACGGGGAGCTAGGACAGAATAACTCAACGCCTACAGGGAAGCCAACAAAATGTGCTAACTTAAACAGAAAGGGTATGGTCAGCAGTTTCTGGCACTGAAATACATCAAGCTGTCAGGGAGGCAGTGAGGCCTCCCACCGGTAAACCCCCTAGGGCGCCTCTCCATCTCTGGTTCTTTCCTGTGCATCCCCTTTTTCCTTTCCATCAGCCCCAGGAACTTTGCAAAGAGCCACCCTTTTAAAAGCACTACTTCCTCTCCAAGGTTCTGCTCCTTTTATTATGGAGAGTGGAGCTCATTGTCTCTGCTTTTTCCACAGCACCTGGTCCTGGAACACCACTTAAATTGCACAATGGGAAGTTGCTGCACAGTTTTGCTCTGGCTTAATTATAAAGCCAAACCTGTCCATTTATTTTAGCTAGTCTCTTCCTTTTTGGTTATAAGATGTCTCTGGGGTGAGACATTCACATAGGACAGGTTTCACCCCTGGCATCCTGGTACCTCACTGGCATGGTTGGTGAGGGAAGGGTGAGCAGTGAGTGTGTGTGTGTGTGTGGGGGGGGGGTTGTTGGCAGTGTTGGGGGCGTAGGGTTAGGGAGCAGAGCTACCAGAATCTAAAGAGCAAATAACACTCAAATTAGTGTGGGGCAGCATCATGGTTCTGGGTCATCCATACTTTCAGGGCAAGACCCCAGTGGAGATGGAAGTATGCATGGTACACAGGACTATAATATAAGCCTGAGGGAAGAATCCATTCAAGTTTGGAAATCAAGGAGTTGGAGGAAAGGCTTTTTTTCTCTAGTGGCTACTCAATGAGCACCTACATGGATCTGGCTATATGAGAATGCTTTCCATATCTGCTTCCATTTCATGCTGATCTGGAGACACACCTTTAGATGAGGAGGCTGAGGTTCTGAGGGGCTAAACTGCTTGCCCAGGATTAAGAGGGGAGGGATGGGATTTTAAGTTAGGACCTTTGACCCGAGTTCAGGGCTCTATCTACAAGGCTGTCTGCCTTTTTCCTTGGTTGCAGTGGGTCCAATATAGTCACTCCTTAATTTCATGTAAATAGCATATACTTACTTCCTCTGTTACTATCATGTCTTACTTTGTTATTTTTCTAGCATTTCTAGCAGGCTATCAACACAGGTGACTTCTTATTTTAGAAAGAAAGTGGCGAAACCCAAGACTGCCTAAACAGAATTCCCAGTGTCATCTTGGAATGTGGGGCATTGGTTACTCAATTTACAGGGTATCTAGAACGTGAGTCCTAGCCATTTCCACTCTCTGATAAGTTAGCAAGTATGAATTTTCAGTCCTTATGCTCTTTGTTTTTCTTCAACTCAAGTTATTCTCCTACTTCGAGCCCCATTTTACCAGCTGGCAGGAAATTTAATCTTGATTACTTTCAGGTAATACCATTAATTTCAGCCTTATACTTGAGTTAATCCAGGATTTTGTCCTCCCTGATCCCACCCTTCACCCAGAGTTGGCATCTAAGATCCAGGGGCCTTAGGTAGCATCACACAGCATCAATGGGAAGAGAATCAGGCACCTGGTTATTGGCATCTTTCCACACTGATAGTACAAAACTTCCCTTTATGCTTGGGCACTGTATCCTGCCACACTGGCATCTACAGGAACACCAAGTTCCTAACTGACCTCTAGCCATGTAATCGTCTCCACTTCCACTGTGGTGTCCCTGCATCAGGACTGTAATATCCCTTTAACTTGACTTTCTCATCTCCCCAGTGAAACTTCCCCACATTCCTCTGGGACACAGGGAAGGTTTATTGCTCCTATACCTTTCTGATCAGTGACAAACCCAATAGGGATATTTTAGGTCTTCCCTTTCAACACCATCTGCAACCATCTCTGCTGAACTAGTGCGATGTTCTGTGAAGTTGGCACTACTTGGTCCAGTTGGGATTCAGGGCAGAGATCTGTTCTCCTCTAAGGTGGTTTGGGGGTTCTACCTGCTTGGGGGTTCTACTGTTTCTGGATTTATAGAAAGTCTTGGGGGGAATGGATCATGTCAGAGCCCAAGGACCCTCCTCGGATACCATCACCAGACTCTTCTCTTTTGTTTCCCTTCTAACTCTTTCCTCCAACCTCAGATGCTTTTTTAATCCTTTCTCAGACATCAGGAAGAGAAAGATGGCAAGTGTTCCTCTCAAGGGATCGTCCCTAGTGTCATTTTCTCCTCTTGACAGTGGTGATCCAGTGAGTGAGAGAGGAAGGTGTCACAGATTAGAATGAAGTATAGTTGTAAAAGACAGTGATTATAATTAAAAAACTTATCTTGTCCCAGTAAAACAGTTTAAACATATGAGGCAACAATAGTAATTGTATAGTGCATACTATGTGCTAGACACAGGGTGCTGCCTATATAACTCATTTATTTCTTATGTATCTTATTTATCCCTCAGATATTATTATTATTATTCTGCCTTTTACCAATGAGGAAACTGAGGCAAAAAGAAATTAAATGATTTATCTGACATCTGTGAGATAGTAATAAGTAGTAACCACTGGATTTAGGAGTCAAATCCAAGCATTCTGTGTTCTCAACCCTTATTATGGCTTCACTGCTTACATACATAAATAATGGTTTAGTCTTCAGTGCCGTGGAGATTGGAGCAGGAATAGAAAGGCATAGTTTTTTGTTGAAAACTTATGCTTGCTAATTTCTCGCTGTTCCTCCTCTTTTCAAAACAGGTTGGCACCACATCCTCGGTTGTGGAGTCTCTTCTCCACCCACATTGGGTTTATAAACACTTGTCCAATCTGGTGAAACATGAAGAATGCCCTGAAATGAACCAGAGGATGGGTGTGTGTGTGTGTGTGTGTGTGTGTGTGTGTGTGTGTGTGTGTGTTGTTGTGTGTGTGTGTGGTACGGAGCTCTAGGCAGATAGGCCCCACTCTTGAGATCCCAGGAAGTGTCTATGTCGTGGGTATTGTATTCTACACAATATACCAAACACATGTGGTAGCTCAATGATACAAACTCAAGTTGGCAGTTTTGTTCTTTTTAAAAAATAAACATTATGAACAGAAACACTTTGTCAAAATCTTCTCTGCACCTATCAGAATTTGTAGGAGGCAAGTATACACATGACTGTATGTGACACTTCTCTTGTACAAGTTCCTTTTCTGCTTTCTCTCCAGGCACCCAACAAAATTCTCTTTTCTCCATAATATATGAAATAGTGAAATTGCTGGTGACATTTTACAATATGGTCTGACAACTGGTGAGTTTGGGAAATGATGATGTAATGGAATTAGGTGAAACTGCTGAAATTCTTATTTTTCCCCATGGAACTCTGCCAACATTTTGTTTTCTACGATTCTGCAGAAAAAACATGAAACAAAATTGGACTTTCTCATCAGTTGGAGAAATTGCAACTCATGTTTATCTAGTTGTTATGACATGTGAAATAGTTTCTCATGGCTTGGAATTAAAAAGGGAGTCAGACGAAAGTTTGAGTATTTGTCGAAATTCTTGAAAAAGCTTTTGAATGGTTGGGAAGTGCAAGTGGTAAATAAACAGCCATTAAGAAATCATGTAGAAGGAAATTCCCCAAAAGTGAAGGATGTGGGGAAGCCAGAGTGGGTATTAGTGACAGAGAGATTGGATCCCGTATGGTAGTGGTGATAACAAAGCAGTAAGAATAATACTTCCCCAAATACCAAATACTCTCCCATATTTGTAGAGATGTGCAGTGACCTGAGTACTGAGAACATTTAAGTGTGAGAAATGTTTAACTCCGGCGTTCGCCTCCTGATACAAGCTCCAGTTCTATAGGTCTTGCTCACACAACCCAACTGCCAGCACCTCCAAAACCCTTAAAAGCTTCAGTTTAATGGCAACAATTCTCCCTTATCTCTGACTCAAACTTGTGGCAAACCAGACCATTTTTTTCTTGTGTCTTTAGGAAAGGAGCAACTTGAACCATTTTAACCTTCTACATCCCACTTCTGATCCAGTTTCTAAATCTGGTAACAGCCTTAGGGTCCGACTGGAAAGGAAAGTCAACCAGTGCCATGGTGTAGCCAGTCCCATGGACATGGGCATGAAGATAGGAGAAGGATCAAGTGCCTCAAAGGCTCTTGTCTGAGATACACTGGCTTGGGAACAGTATTCTCTGCTGAGCTGAGAGTTGGACACCCCAGGGAAATCCATGGCAAGAATCCTCAAAAAATGGAAGAGGAACAGGTTTGAGAAGCTAGGTACTTTGAGAGGGGGTACTGGGTAGGAATCTTATATTTGTCTGATTACAAAAGGAAATCTTTCAGTCATATTTAAATTCATGCCTAATCAGTGCCCAGAGATAGATAAGAGTTCTTAAACTGGGATGGTATGAAACCTCTGAAATTATACATAAAGCTCTCTGTGTGTGTGTGTGTAAACATCTTCCAGAAAAGAGAATCCATCTTTTCCACTAGATTCTCAAGGGAATTTGCAGCATCTCCCTTACCCTCACTGTCACCGAAGTTAAAAACCAGTGACTTAAAGAAATTACAGAATATTGAATCTTGGATGATATTTAGTTCATTTTTGCTTCTCTTTTAATTTTCCTAGTATAACAATTTGAGTCTGATTAACATGAAATGTTTCATAAACATCGAAGTCCTCTAGGCCTTTCTCTTCCAAAACACTTTCCAGCTGGTACTTGGAAAATGCATCATGATGACCCAGAGTAAGGCTCTGAGGCGGGGGGTTGTGAATATCTACCCATGTGTCAGAAGGACTGATGAGGGGGTGGCAGGCACACTGTTGTCCTCTGGTTTATCTTCATGTCTCACTTGGAGCACAAAGATGTAACTTTGCAGTTTAGAACCTCAAGTCCCTCCATTTCAGAGGGAATGGATGAGATTTATTCTTATTACAAGAGCCTGGCATAGTCCCACCAAGTGATTTCACTGTGCTGATTTTCATGGTCCAATCTTCTCCTGAACATTTACACATTTATTTCTTTTACTTTTCTGCTTAAAGCAGCTCAAAGATGCATAATTCAAGATGATTATAGTTCGAAAAAATCTCATCTGTTCAACACAAATATTGAAAAAAGAAATCAGCTTGACACTTGGCACCCTTCACTGCAGCTGGGTTCACTCTTCCCAAGTCCAGTGTTTTCATTCAGTGAATAGAAGTTATAGATGAAGAGCAGATTGAAAACCACATAATTCTAATTTCCACATAAGATTTATCTAGGGTGAGATGGGAAGCAAGAGAACAGTTAGTTGATTCTTTTAATAGGTAGGTCATAAATGAGGCCTTCTTTTTAGGAGGTAGAGTAGAAAGAACTTTGCAACCATTGGCTATAAGGATGGTTGTTGGGGGATAGGGAGAGTTAAGAATGACTCCCAGGCTCCTGACTTGGAAACTGGGGCACACAGAAGGAAGAGCTTTTGGTAGAAATAAATGAGACCCATTTTGGATATGTTGCATCTGGATCCAGGTGAAGCATTTGGCGCGCAGTTCAATATGAGGGTCTGAACCTCCAAGCAGAGGGTTGGGCTGGAGATATGATTTGAGAGTCATAAGAATACCTATGACCTACATACCTGTAGGAAATTAGAGAAGAGAATTTCAAAGACGAAAGCAGACAGTGATGCCAAATATCTCAGAGCTAAGTCAAGTATGAAAGAACCAGCTACTCATTGGCTTTAGCAATGAGGAAATCACTGATGACTTTAGGATAAACAGTTTCTGTGGATTTGTGGGACAGAAGCCACATCATATTTGGTGCAGGATTGGATGGATAGCAAAGAAGTGACAAGCTGAATGGAGATGAAGTTGAATGCCGGAGAAGGCATGCAGGATGGTGGGAGTTTTATTTGTTATTTTTTAGAAGAGACTTGAACATGATTAAGTGATGATGAGATGAAACCAGAAGGAAGGAGAAGTTGAAGAAACAGAACAAATGAATCATTGGTAGAACAACTTCCTGGATGGAAATGGGAGGAGTAAATTCAAGAGCACTGAGGTGATACTGGCCTTGAGGCATACATCCTCCAAGTCACTAGGGAAGGAAGAATATGGGTGCAGACAAACTCATGAATGGCGGTGGAGAACTGAGGGACCTCATCCTGGTCATCTCAATCTCATTAGAGAAAGTGGGGATACTTGAGGTGGGCTAGGGAGCGTTAGAAAAGTGGCACAAGTTTGGACCTACCGTGGAGAAGAGAAAAAGGACACTGACAAGGGAAACAGACAGCGTTGGCTAGAAGCACTGGTGATCCAGATGAGACTGGAAATCCCGATCCTATGGTAGCACCAGTCCACCCAGCTGTGTGTATTTCTTTAATGCTTGGCTACCATTGTGCAGAGCTGGAGAAGATAGATATGTTTGGGTTAATACAGGACTGGGGATTAAAAAACAGAAGTAATAGCAGGGCAAAGGGATGAAGAAGTCGGGTTATCTAGATAGAGAGTAGTTGAAGTATTGGGCCATGGGATCTGGGCAGGAGAGGGAAGGATGAAGCAGGAAAGGACTGATGCAAAGTGAAAAACTGAGAAAAAATGAAGGTGTTATTGAAGATCTTGTGAGGATCAGAGAACAAGTAGGGTCAGAAGAAGGTTGGAAAGATCTGGAAAGATCAGATAGTGTGGTCAGAGGATGCATACACTAAATGTGTTTTCCGAACACTTTACTTCTATTTCCACATTGTACTGTAAAATTTAAAATTGCATTACAAATGAAAATACAAATGTCTGGTAAATTATTTATTTTGTATTATTTGTGCCTTAGGCTCTCTTCTATGTGATAATCCCATTCTCTTCATTGAAATAGGAAAAATGCAAACCAGGTCTTAAGAGTATTATTTCTCTAAAGCTTTGACCATTTTATACGTACAATGATATTATATTTTTATTTTAAATATAAGATCTTGGGAAAGAAGCCAGTGTTTTCTATTTCAGCAGTCCCAACAGCTGTTACAAGCATAAGCAAGCCTTCAGTACATGTGCTTTCTCTGGCTTTGTGCTTTCCTCTAAATTTAAGTTGATTATAGGAAAAATTGAACATATAAACCTCAAGAGGACAGATCACATCAGTAGCCCTGACATGACAAGTGACTAATGGTAACAAAGTGGACCCATGGAATGTCAGGGAGGCTGTGCACACCATTGTGTCCTAGACCGGAAGCTGAGTCTGAAACTCAGTTAGGTATGGATTGGTTAGATGTGCATTGCATGTAAATAAGCTACAGGTTGCCTCCATTCCATTTAAGGCTGCTCCAGCTATAAATTAGAAGAGATGTTAAGAATCAAGTGTGCATAATTTGAACATAGTTCAGTAAGAACACAAATATTTCACTTGTTATGCCTCATTTTGCTAAAATATGTGTTTAGTAAGTTTGCAGATTAGGTTAAAAATGCAAACAAAATTATGGGTAATGAATTAGAATCCTATTTGCTGTGGAAATTGCCCTAAAACATTTTATTAGTGAGTAGGACTAAGGTGCTTCTCAATCCTGTTCAGTTGTCTTATAAGTAAACAGAATAAAGATGGAGTTAACACATGTGATGGTCACCAGGGTCTAGCAAAAGAATAGCACCGCCCCCGCCCCCCCAAAAAAGAGCAAGGATTTATCATTGAGTCTTCACACACAGGGGGCTCAGACCAGCTAGCAAAGAGATTCTGGTTCTTTTGCCAAGTGTATTCCTACAAGATTAAAAATAGGGACAGTGTCTTGTCCATAGCAGGTGCTTAGTTAAGTGGCAGGCAGGTCTGTTCTTCTCTCCCTTCCTTTGGTGAAGATTGTGTCTCTTGGTCACCACATCTCATAACATTAACATCATCTAATTTCCACATTCATCAAACCACCTGCTAATGGTAATTTGCCTTCCTATGTAGACTTTTCTAAAAAAGAACAACTCTCTGGCTTGCTGACATGAATATTCCAGTTTGCTTAGCTGTTCTGCCTTTCCTTATAATTGATGAAATAACATTCTAGTTTATTTACCGATCTCTTGTGAGATGGCTAATTAGGGTGAGTTGCTGCCCTTGGTTCTGATGAATTCGGGAAGGAAAATAAAAATTTCTTTAAATTTAAGGAAAATGAGCGGGCCTGCTTTCTACAAAAGCATTGCTACTCAGAGAAGCCCCCACGAGCTACTGCAAACCTCTCTCTGACATTTTTTCTGTTTCAACAAATACCACATATGCCTTCTCAAATCATGCACTGTTAGCCCTTATTCCGGTCTCAGTGCCTAGCATTCCACTAAGTTGCCTGTACCTCAAGTAACCTTGACCTTGAGGAGGGGCTTTGTTGTGAGGAGATGGGGCTCAAACTTCGGTCTCATCTGGATGCTTGTGAAAATGCATATTCCAGGTTTTCCTGTAGAGATCCTGCCTCAGCAGATCCAGGTGAGATTTGAATGTGCATTTTTTAAAAGGATTTTATTTTTAAGTAATTTCTGCACCCCACGTGGGACTCAAACTCACAATCCCAAAAGTCACACCTCCACAGACTAAGCTAGCCAGGGCCCCCTGAAATGTGCAATTTTAGCATAACTGATTCTGATACACATAGGCAATAGACCACACTTTGAGAAATGCCTTTAGATTGGGGTGCTAACTCATTTGTGGCTATGGCACTAGTAAGGGGTATTTTCTGTTCTTGAGAGCCATGGGTACCCCCCCCCCCCACGCAGAGTTAAGTTTGATGCATCTAGAGGAAGGAGAATGGGAGGAAATGAAGCCGTGTGGAGTGACAAAGGACAGAAAGAAATGGTGGTGGCCTGGGAAAGGAGCCCAGAGTCTTTCCGGAGGAACTTCCATTGGAAACTGTTTGCTTGCTCATGGATGAGACAGTTTGTCTGCCAGACAAGTTGGGTCTGTTGCACACTCCCTCTAGCAGAAGCAAATTTCAGGTTTAAAGGATATTTACCTTAATTTGCCAATGACTACTTTGACCAGGGACAGATACTCCTCAAGCTGCCTCAAATGATGGCAGCAGCATGTTGTGTTGAACATGTGTATGTGGCAATAAGGCTTCTTTCTCTTGTCCTAGAGGTCAACAATGTTGGAATTTCTCATCCATAATTATTGCTGGAAATCTTTATTTAAAGTGGCGTTTGGCAATCTTATTTGGAGAATTACAGAATGCTAGAGCTAAGGCTAATTTACAGAGGTCCTTCTCCTTTTCAAGATGCAGAAACCGAGACGGAGGATGGGTGATTCACCAAAGTCCAACAGCCTCATAGAGGAACCGCTGGGACTAGAAGTAGGTCTTTTGCCATCAGTGCAGAGCACTTCACTGCCTGTTCCCAAACCACAGCCATGAGACAAATGCCTGCTGAATCAGCACAGACGAGTTAGATATATTGGTTTGATAACTGCTTAAGCATATTTGATTATATGGGATAGCAGACACTATTAGCTACTTTGTATTTCGATTTCATCTATTTAACTCTACACAATTCCTCCCTTCCTTAAATAACCCATTTTTTTTTGTTTTTGGTTTTCTTTCTTCCTCTTTTTCTTTCTTTCTTTCTTTCTTTCTTTCTTTCTTTCTTTCTTTCTTTCTTTCTTTCTTTTCTTCTTTCTTCCTTTTTTTCAACAATGATCCTTCTAAGTCAGCATTCCTCCTCAGCTAAGTACAATTGCCATCTAGTGGCTCAAAGATAGCAATAAAAATTCCTGCAAAAGCTTTTTATATAGGCCAAAGGAATCAGAGAATTTTTACAGCCTGGAAGAGAACCTTCCAGATCTTCATGTCCAACATCCTCATGTTGAATAAGGAAAATGAAGCTCTTGAGGGGAAAGCAACTTGCTGGTGGCCTCACAGTAGATCAGTGGAGCTGGGGGCACCCTTGACCACATTGAGTACATGACGTGGGTCTTGCCTGGCCCCACCCTCTTGCAAGGTGAATGCGCTCCTGGGGGGCAGGGAGGTGGGTGCACATGGGATTCCAGAATACCTGGCCAGGGTCTGAGGCACAGTAGTGTCCAGTGTATGTGTGATGGGTGAGAGGGTCCTCCATGACCAGACTCATGTCGCTAGCTTCTTTTATTTTTCTCCATGGTGCCATCAAGTCAAAGCGGTTGTCCACACAAAGGAGGCTCCATCAGTGTGGTGTTGGTGACTGGATGGAGGCCTGCATTAGCTGGGTCAACTGAACAGTGTGCTCTGCCTTCCAGTTGGCACAGTGTGCTTCTGCCTCACCTTTGGCCACATGCTTCTGCACCCTTTCTGAATGAGGATCTCTTGCCCAGGATACTTTTGTGTTCAGAGTGAATTTCCTGACAGGCAGCAAATCTAAGCGTCTCCTGCCAGAAGTGAGGTGAGCACTCAGGGCCTTATCCCCTTCTATTTATAATGTGCGTTGGTGTCAGGCAGTCCCAAAGAGGGTGCTGAGGGCAGAGCTCAGAACACACTTGACCTGCAGGAAGAGGCCTGTGCAGGACGGCTCCACGGGGTTGGGAATGGGCAAGCGCTTTAAACAGCTGCAGATGGTGAGGGTGCCAGGGTGACAGACTGTGGGAGGCAGTTTTCTTTGTATTCCAAATAGGCTGAGGATTTTCTTTTATCCACTGAAACTCTCTGGAAAAAAATGCAACAGGGAGAGTGGCAGGCATAGGAGCCCTTGTGGGGAAGGTTCTGTTTCCTATAGTCCTCAGAGGGGCTTCCAAAGGGGGATGAGTTCTGAAGCGCCTGGAATTATGCACACAATTTGGTGTCTATGGATGGTTTTTGGGACAAAAGCTCTCTACCTTTTATATGCTACTCAAAGGAGTCTGTGAGCCAATCATGTCAAGAACCACCAGTGTCCAGATCAAATCCATCTCCAAACTCTTCAAAATGAACCAATTCTTTGTCTTACTCAGGAAAAGAAGATTCAGCCACAGTTGTTGTTTGTCCTTACCACTGTTCTCATCCATACCTGATGTCGTTTTTAAAGGGTGTGTGCACATAGAAAACAAGTATATAAGTAAAATTCTACTGTCTTGACTGCCTTTTACAATGGGTACATATCTAAATCCCAAGCTGAGCCATGCAGAAAATGTGCATTTCTTTTACCTACTAAAATTCAAACTAATTTCTATTTTGAGCCCCCCATTCCTGTCATGTGGCAGAAACTTAATCTCTATGTTTGGGATTTTCTATTTCTTTCTCTGCCCCAGGGGATTGTGTGTCAATTCTGGGGCACTTACCTAGAACTGAAGTGCCTACCTAGGACTGAGATGGACATAAGTGAAAGTATCTTTCATGTCATTTGTGTACAAAGTCATGTGCTAAGATCCATCCTTGATCCCATTGAGTCCTTGGCTGTGGGACCACATGTGTTACCACTGAACTTTCTATCTTCTAGTCCTGGCCCTGGCAGACCTCCCCACTATCTTCATGATGAGTCCCTGGGGCTGTGTGTGGCTCTGCCTGACAGCTAAGGCTCTGTGGCCTTGCTTCTTTCCAGGACACTTTGAACTAGGAAAGAGGATGCTTTGGATTTCTCTTTGAGGTCCAAAATTACCAAGTCTTCCAATTTGTTTTTCAAGAAGAAGCTGGAAATTTTCTCTTTATGCAAACCTTTCTGATTTTAAATGTTGGAAACTAATTCATTTTGGAAAAATAGTCACTGCAGGTCAGACAAAAAAATTTTCCATGGCCCAGTTTTGCCCCTACAGCCACCATTTTGTAGCCTCCGCCCTAAAGGCTTAGACTTATGGAAATCGAAGCAGCGAAGACACCCATTTTTTTGCTTTCAAATGTGTCACAACTCTCCCTGAGGCAGTAAGGACAGGATTGTCTACCTACTGGAATAGGAGAGAAGGGCAGGGGGGAGAAATCTGGGGGCAAAACATTAGTTAATATTTCAAAAGTCTTATCTTTCTAGTTTATGAAGACAGGTTCTGTGGTTTAAAAAAATAAACTTCTGGGGCACCTAGGTGGCACAGCGGTTAAGCGTCTGCCTTCAGCTCAGGGCGTGATCCCAGCGATCTGGGATCGAGCCCCACATCGGGCTCTTCTGCTATGAGCCTGCTTCTTCCTCTCCCACTCCCCCTGCTTGTGTTCCCTCTCTCGCTGGCTGTCTCTCTCTCTGTCGAATAAATAAATAAATAAATAATAAATAAATAAACTTCTTCTATATCCAGGGAAAAAAGGCTTGATATTGCACAATGTATTTTCAATGAAGTAATCATGTTCAGCAAATGCTTTCAATGCAATTATAGAATTTTATATTGGGTTTTCTTAATGATTGTTTAATCCAATTCCTGAGACTGGATTAAATAAATGAGACAACTGAACCCTACAGAGGTAAATGAGTTGGCTTTAGTCACCTAGCAAGTCACTGCCAGCCAGACTTAGAGGCTCTGACTCTCAGCTCTGTCTGTCTAGTAGTGCCTCCTCCTGGACAAGCCAAGCACTAGGGGGCTGCCCTCCTGGGGGTGGGAGTAGGGTGTGGCATGGGAATGGAGGTGGTGCTGGAATATAGTGCTTAAAGTCAAGGAGGGAAGACCCAAGAGGACATGACCCCAGGAGAAGTCAAGTCAAAGGGGACTGACAACTTCTTTTAATTTTCATTAAAATTTGAGAAGTGCTATTCTAGACTAATAGTTCTCTACCTTGGCTATAGTTTAGAGTTGTTTAGAGCCTGAAGAGCTTTAAAATTAAAATTTTAAAATTTTGTGGAGGCCTGTGCTCTACCCCTAAAGATTATGATTGAATCAATTTAGTGGTAGGGTCAAGGTATCTGTAGTTGGAAAAGCTCTCCTTGTGATCTTTATGCCCAAAAAGTTGGAGAATGACTGTTCTGGCCACCACTTTCCAAACATAATGCACTTGTCCTCCCTGTACACCTGCTTTCCTCTCAGCCTGCAACAAAGCTTCTACTCACTCTTCAAAACCCAGGTTTACCAAACCCCTCCTGGGAAGAGGTCCCTGAAGTTTCCCCCAGCAGACTTATCTGCTCCCCTATTTGCAGTCTGTCTTTGTGCACCCTCCTGTAGATAGATAATAGATAGCTATAATTATGTATTTTCATGTCTCTTTCTCTTGCTTGGGAAAACTAAACCGAATATCTCTGGAACAGGGAATCTGGTTTATTTACTTTCTTTGTAAATGTCAGAGCCTAGCTTTTATGCAGTTGGTCCTCTGTATCTGGTTCTCTATATTTCTATTGGTGATTGGATGCACAAATGCATTAAGTCAAGGTTTTAGAACCAAGTAAGTATCCTTCAGATGTTCTCAGTCTCCCAATCATCCCCACCAGAAAATTACCCTCAATCCTTCCAACCCTTTACTGTCCCAAGGAAAACAAAAGATAGCAAGCAAGCAAAGAACAAACAGACCAGAAACAGATGTGTGCATAATATACATGTCTGGCTATCTCAGAAGGAATAGTTGGAAACAGATGGTATGATCCATAAGGGCAGGGATTTTTGTGGGTTTTGTTCCTCGCTGTATCCACAGTGCCTACAACAGTGCCTAGAATCTAGAAAGGGTTAGAGTGAATGAATGGGTATTGAATAAGTGGTAATTTTAAGAAAGCTTTCTCTTCTCCTCCTCCTTTCCTATTTATCATTCATCTCAGTTACACTGGGCTTTGTTTTGAGTGCTGTGACAGAGTGCTCTTTTGAATTGCCAAGACAAGATCACCAGGAGCTCCCTTTATCTTTTTTTATATTCGATATATCTATAATAAAGTGTGCTTTTATTTATTTTTTATTAATAATATTTTTTATTATGTTAGTCACCATACAGTATATCCCTAGTTTTCGATGTAAAGCTCCATGATTCATTACTTGCATATAACACCTAGTGCACCATACAATACGTGCCCTCCTTAATACCCATCACCAGCCTATCCCATTCCCCCACACCCCTCCCCTCTGAAGCCCTCAGTCTGTTTCCCAGAGTCCATAGTCTCTCATGGTTCAGGAGCTCCCTTTAAAGATGTTCTGGTTTTGGAAGTTTGCTGACCCTGACCACAGTATTTGAAGGCAAAGTGTGACTCAATCTCCAGCAATATCCTAAGTGCGTCTTAGAAACAACAATCTTTCAGACTGACTAAATATAATATAGTCAGTTAGACTCCTGGCTCAATGTCAACCACTCAATGTCTAACTTTATCGTTATTCATCCTCACTTCAACACATGCACATACGCGTGTGCACGCGCGCACACAGACACAGACACAGACACACACACACGGAAGATCCTGTTACACTGAGCTGTTTAGCTGTTATACACTGAGCATCACTCAGGGCTTGGTAAACCGGGACTACATTATGTTCTGTCCTTAAGAACTGAGAAGCTCTTCCCGCCCAGTGGGCTGAATCAGCACTGAACCTAACCATCTCTTGATGACTGCTTGTCTTGCTAAACCTCTGACAGAGACTGACAGAATTTTAGAGCTGGAAGGGATCTTAGAGATCATGTGGTTTAACCTTATGCATTTGATGAATAAGGAGGCTGAGATCCAGAGACATGTCATTGCTCAAAGTAACACAGCTCATTAGGTGCTGAATAAGAGCATCAGCTGGTGCCCTAACTTTTGGTCACTCGCATTTTCTGTTTACCTTATTACCTGTTCTAGAATCTGCCTCATACTGGGTCCAAATCATTTAATATAGGAATGTCAAGTCATTCTCTGTTCCTTACCATGAAAAAGAGAGTTGTAATCCTTAAAAATCAACTCCTTTAGGTTAAAAGTGAGGTTAGAATATATTGAAATACATTGGTCGCAGCTTGAAAGAACAGATGGTGATATATATTTTTTTTTTGGCTTTTCAACCGAAAACATTAGTTTTCATTAAGGTTTTTCTCAAAACCAAATTCTTTTTCCAGATTTAGAACTTCACAAAACAATGTCTTAAGCAAGCTGAATTATTCACTGTCCCACAAATATACTGTGTATTTGTAGAATATCCTTTTCCTCCCTAATGCAATTTTTTGTCCTGGCTGATCTCTATGCAGGCACATCCTACATGTTCTTCCAAATCTAGTTAAATTTCTTCTCCTCTCTAAGTGTCCTCTTGACCATCTGCCTTGTCTGGAATAGTATCTTATTTTTTCCCAACTTCTTTAACATTTATGGGAGAATTTAATAACTACATATTCATTTTATTGTGTATTAGAAAAATACATTAGTAGCATATCAGACTCATGATTTCACAGTTACTTTTTAAAAAATATCACACTGACAATTTTTTATATCATTAAAGGAAGGATGTTTTTGTTATTGCTGTAATTTGTTATTGCTGCAAAACAAACTACTCCAAAACTTAATGGCTTAAAAGAAGAATGACTGTTGAGCTCATGATTCTTTGGCTTGGCAATTTGGGCCGGATTCATTTGGGCAGGTCTCTTGGCTCCATGTGTCTGTGGTCAGCTGTAGGTTTGTTAAGTGGCTAAGCCTATGGGGGTTGGCTAGCTGTCAGCTGGAGCCCCTTCTTTCTTCTTCATGGTCCACCATCCCCTATTAGGTTTGCCAGGCTTTTCCTATGGCAGAGCCAGGGGTCTAAGAGATACAGCAGAAGTATGCAAAGCCTCTTAAGGCCATGTGAAACTGGTACACCATCACTTCTGCTGCATTATATTGGTTTCGGGCATGTCACAAGGCTAGTTCCTCTCTAAGTGGGTGGAACTACAAAGTCATATTGCAGGGGGCATGGATGGGGAGAAGAGCTAGGGAAACACTGCACTCAAATTATACCAAAGTTGATTTAAATAAAAATGCACATAGTAGGAGACTATGATAAAGACTGAAGTTGTTACCCAAATGGCTGAGTGCAGATGGATACAGTCCATCTGATGCTTAATCATTTATTGCCTTGTAACAATTCTGGTATGACCATCTGTAGCACCAGTCTAAAATGCAATTGGAATGAGGCATTTCCTGTGTCTTGATCTGTACGACTTGGGTTTCTGGAATTCTAGCCCTACCTAAGGCCTCCCTTCAGATCTCTGGATTGGAGTGAGTTTGAGGAGTGGGGGAGGGAGTGTGATAGGGTAGAAGAAGGTCTGTTTGGGCATATTACATGTGTTGTCTTCCTCCACAGCCTTCAGGCAGTGGGTATCATTGAGGTGGAACCTGGATCACTCTCAGTGTATCTGGATACCAGTGTTGCTAACTTGCTCTTGGATTGCTAGTTTGGGGTAGGTAGTCAATATTTTGATTAAGTATTCTGACTTGGGTGCAACCAGGTTGAAGCCAGGAACATTTTGCTGGGCATAAACTACAACAACTAAAATTTCAGTTTAAGAAAAAACTAGTACAGTGAGAAGGGACATTTTCATTCTATTCCTGAGCTCTACCCCAGGGTTGAGACAAGGGGTGGGGGTGAACAAAACCATATTAAGTGGTTGACATTGAGCCAGGAGTCTAACCTGGGCATCAGGGTGAAATGCTAAAATTAAATTAGAATACATTGAGGATATGGTTCTAATTAACTCAGATTTCCATGAGCAACTCCTTAAGTACTAGAAAAATGCAAACTGATCCAATCTTGCTGAGGGAGACAAGATAATCAAGTTAAACTTTAAAAAGGAAGGAAGGAAGGAAGGAAGGAAGGAAGGAAGGAAGGAAGGAAGGGAGGAAGGGAGGAAAGAAGGAAGGAAAGAAGGGAGGGAGGAAGGGATGGAGGGAGGGA
Organism: Ursus arctos; assembly: GCF_023065955.2. Lineage (NCBI taxonomy): Eukaryota > Metazoa > Chordata > Mammalia > Carnivora > Ursidae > Ursus > Ursus arctos. The sequence goes on along the minus strand of NW_026622852.1, from coordinate 23,710,973 downwards.
GGAAAGAAGGAAAGAAGGAAGAGAGACAAAAATTCCTCATAGGGAAGACACCTCTCAAGTACTTTCACAAGGAGTAACTGCAAGTTACCTGGTGCAGTGAGAAACCACAGCAATCCTGAGAATATCCAGCCCATAGTCCCCTCATGACAGTAACAATAACTAAAATGCTGGGACTGTTTAATACATGATGTGTTAATTTGCTGGGGCTGCCATGACAAAGTACCAGAAATTGGGTGGTTTAGAACAATGGAAATTTTCGCTGGCTGTCTCTCTCTGTCAAATAAATAAATAAAATCTTAAAAAAAAAAAAAAGAACAATGGAAATTTATTCTCACTGTTCTGGAGGCTTCACGTCTGAAATTAAGGTTTTGGCAGGGCCATGCTCCCTCTAAAACCCATAGCATAAGGATTCTCCTTTGCCTCCTCCAGCTTCTGGTATTCCCAGATGTTCCTTGGTTTACATCGGAACTCCAGTCCATCACCTTCACGAGGCATTCTCCCTACGTCTCTTCACATTGTCCTCCCTAGTGCATGTCTGTCTCTGTGTCTAAACTTCCATTTTTTATGAGGACACCAGTCGTACTGGATTAAGGCTCACTCTAATCACCTATTTTAACTACATTACTTCCTAAAAGACTCCATTTCCAGACAAGGGCACATTCTGAGGTACTGGAGGATAGAGCTTCAACATATCTTTTTGTGGGGGACACAACCCATGACACATGACATGGTGCTATTTATCTGGAGTGGGTAATTTATTTTATTATCTAAACTGTAAGCTGCCATGTAAATATGTAAAATTTAAATACACCTCTCAAGAAGTGGTCTGGTTCAAAAAAATCACAAAGGAAATCTATGGAGACAACAAGAATTGCCAAAAAAAAAACAAAAAAAAAACAAAAACAAAAAACCCCAAAACCCAAAAAACTTAGGAAATGTTTTACTATCAGAAAATCTGGAAAAACAAGTTTTTAAAGATATTTTGAACTGCATCTGTATTTGCGTGTTATCATTTATTGCTGTTGCTGGTGAAGATCAAGAGGCAAATCGCTGTCTAATCATAAGAGATGGAAAAACAGTGAAATGGGGGCCATTCCAAGACACTAAATTGTTTTTTTATGGTCAGTCTATCTAATAAATACCTTATTTTTGTAACCAACATATATCTGGAACCCCACTTGGACCTATTACCCTGTGGTGTTACGTGATTGAAAAAAAAAATACATCCCAGGGCGCCTGGGTAGCGCAGTCGTTAAAGCGTCTGCCTTCGGCTCAGGGCGTGATCCTGGCGTTATGGGATCTAGTCCCACATCAGGCTCCTCCGCTGGGAGCCTGCTTCTTCCTCTCCCACTCCCCCTGCTGTGTTCCCTCTCTCGCTGGCTGTCTCTCTGTCACATAAATAAATAAAATCTTTAAAAAAAAAAATACATCCCAGGATTAGGACAAGAAAACATAATTGTAAGCATTTCATATCTTCTCAGTGTCTTTTGACAAAATGCCAAAATAGCAGAATATCCTTAATAAATAGTAAATGTTCTGGGAGAGAATGTTCTCTGATCTCATCCCCTTCTGACATAGACCCAGATGTACACACAGCACTCACACACACACATCTGACAGTGACTTTTTTTTTAATTAAGTTCAATTAGCCAACATATAGTACATCATTAGTTTTTGATGTGGTGTTCAATGATTCATTAGTTGCGTATAACACCCAATGCTCATCACATCACATGCCGTCCTTAATACCCATTACCCCGTTCCCCCTTCCTCCCATCCCTCTCCTTTCTGCAACCTTCAGTTTGTTTCCCAGAGTCCAGAATCTCTCATGGTTTGTTTCCCTCTCTAATTTCTTCCCATTCGTGTTTTCCCTCCCTTCCCCTATGGTCCTCTGTGCTATTCCGTAAATGTCACATATGAGTGAGGCCATATGATAATTGTCTTTCTCTGCTTGACTTATTTCACTTAGCACAATCCCCTCCAGTTCCATCCATGTCGATGCAAATGGTAGGTATTGATCCTTTCTGATGGCTGAGTAATATTCCATCATATATGAACCAAATCTTTTCAGTGGCTTCTGAAGTGAATGATTCCTCTTTCTTTTCTCCTGCAAACTCTTTTAATCCCCAACCATGTGGTTGGTCTTCCCCTCTCTCCTTCCATTTCTACTTGAGCCCTTGATTATGGAGAATAACCAAGTCTCTCTGGTTTCTTTAGGTTTGTTTTTTTCCCCCCAAACATGCTTGTTTTTCAGGTGCAGCAGAACCAAGGAGGGTCTGGCTGCCTGTCCAGCAGCCAGAATCTATTCTTGTTAGGAGGAAGTGGGAGAGGCTGTGAATACTCAGACAATATTTTGTCAGCTGCTTGCACTTCAATATTTTTTGATGGTATTACATTTTTAATATAAAGCAAGTGGTATCCTCTCTTATTAATAGAAGAAGCTAGTTTCTTCCTGACAGCCATTAAAAATAGACATTGAACCAATATTTACTTACTTACTCATTTTGCATCAATGATGACTTATTCTTTAATTTATTTTTATTTTTTTAATTTTTAAAATTCAAGTATAATTAAAATAGTCATATTAGTTTCAGGTGTGCAGTATAATGTTTAAACAATTCTATACATTTCTCAGTGCTCATCAAGGTAAATGCACTCTCTTTTTTTAAAGATTTTTTTTTTTTATTTATTTGAGAAAGAGAGAGTGAGAGCAAGCAAGCAGGGGGAGGATCAGAGGGGGGGGCGGAATCTCAAGCAGATTCTGTGCCAAGTGCGGAGCCTGAGATGGGGCTTGATCTCACAACCCTGAGATCATGACCTGAGCTGAAATCAAGAGTCAGACGCTTACCTGACTGAGCCACCCTGGTGTCCCAAGTTAATGTACTCTCGATTCTCTTTATTTCACTCATCCCTCCACCCACCTCCCCTCTGGCAACCACCAGTTTGTTCTCTGTATTTGAGAATCTGGGGTTGTTTTGTTTTGTTTTTTGTTAGTCTCTTTCTTTGCTTATTTATTTTGTTTCTTAAATTCCATGTGAGTGAAATCATACAGCATTTGTCTTTTTCTAGCTGATTTATTTCACTTTGTATGATACCGTCTAGGTCCATCCATGTTGTCAGTGGCATGATTTCATTCTTTTTTATGGCTGAGTTATATTCGATTGTATGTATATGTGGTATATATATATATATATATATATATATATATATATATATATATATATATATATATATACCACATCTTCTTTTTTCATCTCCGGATGGACATTTGGGTTGCTTCCATATCTTGGCTATTGTAAATAATGCTGCCATAAACATAGAGGTATGTATAGCTTTTTGAATTAGTGTTTTTATTTTCTTTGGGTAAAGAGCCAGTAGTGGAATTACTGAATCATATGGTTATTGTATTTTTAATTTTTTGAGGAACCTCCATACTGTTTTCTACAGTGGATGCACCAGTTTGCATTCCCACCAACAGTGTAGGAGGGCTAGAGTTCCTTTTTTTTTTTTTTTATATATCCTTGCCAACACTTGTTGTTTCTTATGTTTTTTATTTTATCCATTCTGACAGGTGTGAGGTAATAGCTCATTGTGGTTTCAATTTGCATTTCCCTGATGATTAGCGGTTTTGCACATCTTTTCATGTGTTTGTTGGCCATCTGTATGTCTTCTTGGGAAAAATGTCTACTTGAGTCCTCTGTCCATTTTTTAATTGGATTCTTTGGCGTTGAGTTTAATAAGTTTTTTATATTTTTTGGATATTAATTCTTCATAGGATATATCATTTGCAAACATCTTCTCTCAGTAGGTTGTCTTTTTGTTTTGTTGGTGGTTTCCTTCACTGTGCGAACCAGTATTTTAGAGTATTTCTTTGAGCACCAAATTATTAGCCCCCTGAGTACTCCCACATATGAAGGTCTTGGGAAAGTATGCTTTTGTGATTGAAGGCAATAGGGAATATTGGTGAAGGAGAATAATGTTGAAAAGCTTGAAATTCAATGTGAAAAGGTGGTAACTGAGAGGAGATGTAAAAAAAAAATCAATAAAATCATTAAAGGCATGGGGAGTATGTGGATGCTAGCATAGTTCCCTAATCCTAGGATATTAGAACTTAGCTGAAGAGGTGTGCTTAGAACCATAAGGGAGGTATAATTCCAAACAGCAATTTTAAAGTTTGGTTTGTGTCATTTAAAGTTTTAGCCTGAAGAAAAAATGGTTTAAAATGAAGTAATGAGTTTCTATGATTCCATGTTAGTAAGTACTTGATATGCCCTCCCAAAGCTTCCCAATAAAATGCCTAAGAAAAAGTACAAAAATGGCAACACCAGAAGACAAAGAGAAGCCCATATGCTGTGGTTTAGTGTGAATTTCTACTGAATTTCTACGAACAAAAACACTAATGAATGTGCCCCCAGGGATGAAGTTAGGAAAAGCTTTTGATCACTCCTTTTTTCTGCTCTCCTAAATTTGAGATAACTTTAATTAGAAAAACAGGTGCTTGCCCATCTTTGCAAGGGGACTGTTTTCTGTAGTAGGCAGTGTTGTGTAAACTTGTCCCACATCTGTCTCAACACTTCTCCTTTTATAGCCTTGGAAAACTAAAACTCCAAGTATGCAACATAACCAGGAATGGAAAGATCTGCTTGGATTCACATTGCAAGTATTCATTGTTTTAATCCAAGCGTTTTAAATTGGGTAGGCAGGAGTGTAGGTGCACATACATTTGTGCTCTTTTTTTTCTGAACATTCCTCTACTTTATTTCTATGGACCTAACCTGAAAAAGGAAGGTGTGGAAAATGCACTAATATCTGCTGTCATAATTATTGCTGTAACATTGATTATCCAACATTTATAATTACCTGGGCTACATTCTTCAGACCCTCTTTGAGGTAATGTTGATATTAGAACATAGCAAATTTTTTGAACTCTAACATAATGCTAAAGTGTTGGAATTGCTAATGCATATTTTGTAATTCTAGAACTTTATGAGATCACATTTGGTGCCTATAATCCCTGGGGTGCAATTTGGAGAAGAAAAAATGGAATCTAACCAAGGGCAATGTAGAAGTTTTGGAGAAGTAAATAGAGGGTTTGCAATTATTATGGTCAAGGATCTTAAAATTCAAACTCAAATTTTATGCCACTACATTAACATATATACATAGAATAATAACTTTTAAAGTTAATTATTTTTGTATAGTAGAAAGGAGGATGGAAAGAAAAATTTGCCCTAGAACTGTTGTCTAATTTTTTAAAAGTAACATTTATCTTTCTTTTCAATTTGAAAAGTAATGTCTGCTTACTATAGAGGACTTTAAAAAGAAACATTGTATTACTATAGAAATTTTAAAAATACAGTGTAATACTACAGTACAGCTAATATTATATAGTACTTACAGTATGTCAGACATCATTCTAAACACTTGATGTGCATTACCATTTTCATTTTCACAACTCCTCAGGTAGGTATTATTAGTCCTACTTGTAAATGGGGAAACTGAGTCATAGAGAATTTAATTAACATGTATGTACCTGGTCTTCTTATATCTTTTATAATTTTATTATCCTCATATATAAGGAGAATATCTTCTTATATTTTATGTAATTTTATTTCCTTTTATTATCTTCTGCTTTTGAATATCACTAGTAGTTCTTCAACTTTTTAAAAAATATTATTAACCTATATTTTTTCTAATTATCAAAATAAGAAATGAAATGGTATCTTCAGATTTTCTTCTATATATGAATGAAGAAGTAACACTTCCTTTTCTCATCTCCATTTCTAGTCTTTGGTTATAATCCAGAGTTTAATTAAATTGTTTTTATATTATATAATTTTTTTTCTGTCAGGATTACAATTTGACAACGATATTCCACTTGGTAACAAAGTTTATAATTCTTTAGATTTATTTCAAAATGTTTTCAATGCTTGTTGCCAATTCTTTCACAACTTCCTATTTTTCCCTTTAATTTTGATTTGTCTCTTAATCTTAAAGCTTATTGTTTGCTTGTTTTCTTGCTTTTTAAAAGGATAGGTGAGTAGAGACTTTTAGTCCCTTACAAACATGAGATTATCTTTTAATTACCTTCATATCCATTTGAGTGAATTTTTAAAATCTGGGTTGCAGCATTTCTCTCTCTAAAACCTCTGAAGATCTTACTGCATTGTGTTCTGGCACTAGTGTTGCAAAAGAAAAGCCTGAGGCCAGCCTGGTTCCTTTATGCACAACATGTTTGTACATATGCCTGTAAGGTTTTTTCCTTATCTGTATAATTCTAGACTTTTTTCAGAATATGTCTGTGCATGTATCTTTTTTTCGAAAGGAGGTAGGAAGTACAGTAGTTAAGGACTCAAGGTTGGCAATCAAATAGCATAGATTGAATGTCAAACTCTGCTAGTTGAGTTGAGACCTTTAAATGACCTCAGATGACCCTCTCTAAGCCTCAATTTCCTCAACATAAAGTGGAATAATGACTTTACTGCTTAGGTTTGTTGTTAAAGTTCAATGAAAGCATGAACGTAAAATGCATAGTACAGTACCTGGCTCATAGTAAGTGACAATTTTTACTGTCATTAGTCTTGCCTGGAACATGATGCCCCCTTTCAATCTTTGTAATAATACAAAAGTCAAAGCAGACTCAGGAATCACAGATCTTACTCCTCATCAAATTTTCCTAATAACTCAAAGGATAGAGGCAAACACCAGGAAGAAACAAAGTGTTCTTTTCCTGGAGGAGCCTGAAATCAAAAGTTTGCAAAAGTTTGCAAAAATGTCCTTTTTTTTTCTCTTTAACAATTTGGGCTTGGTTTTGGTTTTGGATTAACGAATGCATTTTGAACAATGTGCATGGAACCCATTAATTTTGAACAATGTGTGTGGAAATATTACAAAGGGAGCCATTTTGGTTTTGAAGGACTATTTCATTCATATTCCATCAACTACACATGGATAGGAAAATGCTGATATGACTACCCCTTATTCTCTAGCTGTGTTCCTTAAATTCAGACATTCCAGCTCTATTCAAAACAAGCAACCTAGATGGACCAGGCATATCCTGTTGAAACATTCTATAGCTAGAGATTATTCAGAAAAAATACCATTGACATGTTTACAGTGAGGTCTGATTGAGGTCATTTATTCCCTTGGGTAAAGAAGGAATCAACCCTTTCCTTCCTAACTTTTGTAATCCGGTGTTTTTCAATTCAGAAAAATGTTCCTAAGATAGGTCTTTGATTACTGCTTCTGTCTCAAGTTTTCTTCTTTGGAAGGAACATCAATAATTCTTCTGTCCAAGAGTCTTTCTTTGTTGTCCATAACTATCATTTTAAAAATCATATTTTTTTCATGCCTTTTCTCTCATTTTTTTCATAGTATAAATGTTACCTCAAAATGTAGATTTAAATATCATTATATAGTTGGGGTTCATATCTTTTCTTATCTCACCCATCTCCATGTTCATCTCATCCTGTTCTCTTCCATCTTAGATTGTTCTCCTTATATTTTTTCTATGAGTTTTTCTACAATAGATTTTTGGTAAGAGTCTTATTTCTTCATACCCTGCTAAACTGGCAAACAGATTTCTTGAATTTTCTTTTTCTGGATCTTAGATTATGTTCAGAGTTTTCTTATTACACTGAGTATACTATTCCTTTTTCTTTGTTTTAAAGCATTTTTAAAATCAGCTTTATGCTTTTTTCCCTACTGACTTATACGTGAATAAAAGGTATTTCTATCAATAGATATGGTAAGTGGATGCTCTTTGATCTCATTCTTTGCCTCCTTGAATCTGGTTGTATTCTATTTTCAGGTAGCAGAATCTAGCACTATTTCATTTAGTGTGGCTTGGCTGGACTGAGATGCTATAGCCTTCTACCCCCACTGCCAGGCTCTCTAGTAACTAAACAGATGATATTGTGAAAATCTATAATTTCCTGTATGCCTTTTTCCCAGGGTTTATCTTTCTCCAGTTCCACCTACTGTCCTTTACCTGATGGCATTACCTGATTCTGCTGCCCTATGTAATTCCAGAATACTTCCATCACCCCCAAAATAAATCCTGTACCTCCTAATTCTTCTCTCCTATCCCCTGACAACCAGTAATTTATTTCTTATCTTTCTGGATTTGCCTTTTCTGGATATTGCTTATAAAATGGAATCACACATTATGTGACATTTTGTGTTTATCTTCTTTTATTTAGCATAATATTTTCAAACTCTATCATGTTTTAGCATGTATCAGTGCTTCTTTCCTTTTTATGACTAAATAATATTCTATTGTATGGCCATACCTAATTTTGTTCATCCATTCATCATCAGGTGATCCGTGCAATCAGTTGAGTTGTTTCCACCTGTTAGCTACTATGAATAATGCTAGTATGGACATTTGTGTACAAGTTTTTGTGTAAACACATATTTTCAGTTCTCTCAGGTGTATACCTAAGAGTAGAATTGCTGGGTTATATGGTAATTCTACCTTTAACTTTTTGAGAATAAATATTAATAAGTGTGTTAAACTACTAAAGTTTGGGGGCAGTTTATTATGCAGGAATAAATAACAATTGCCCTTCTTTTAGCACATAGAATAATTGGCATGGCATGGGTTTCTTTCATGCCACAGTCCCTTCAAGATTCTGAGAATAGATTGACTCTCAGTCAAGTATTCAGTGTTGTTATGATTTTTTTTTACAGTTTTTTGTATGTGATTTCATAAGAATTTTTGTTGAAATTTGGGAAAGGCCATGAATGAGGCTGTGTATTAGTATCTATTAAGACATATCAAATTATCACAAATTTAACAGCTTAAAACTGTACACATTTATTGTCTCACAGCTGTGAATCAGAGCTATACCTACCTGGGTCCTCTGCTCAGGGTCTGACCAGGCTTCACTTGGACTTTTGGCAGAATTCCTTTCCTTGCATTTGTAGGACTAAGAGCTCCAGCTTCTTGTTGGCTATTGCCTGGAAGGTGCCCACTGTTCTTAGTGGCTACTTTCACTCTCTTTTCACATGGACTTCCCAACATGGCCACTTATTTCACCATGGCAAATAGGCAGAGTCTTTAGAATGAGTGTGCTAGCAAGATGGTCTTAAAAAATATAACCTAGTTACCAAAGTGACATCCCATCATCTTTGTTATATTCTGTTGCCTAGAAGCCAGTCACATGTCCTGCTCACACTTAATGGGAGAGGATTATCTAAGGGTGTGAACTCCAGGAGGTGGGGATCATGGGGTCTGTCTGCCACAGGCTGCAAACCAAATACCATTTTAAGCAAGATGTGGAGAAAAATCTTGGAGATAATCAAATGCTTTTCTATTTTACTTTAATGTGTTTCTAAAAGACTAAAATTTATTTGGTGGTACTTTAATGACATATTTTCACTCTTACCTTTTAAAAAATTTTCTTTTCTAACATCGCTCTAGCTCAAATTTGGAAAAATGAATTGCAATTTAGATGCAGTTTTAATGGTTCTGTTGTCTCCATATAGTCACTGTTATGAAAACTTCATGAAGCAATGTAGGATAAGGTTTACAACATGGGCTCTGGAGTTAGGGAAAGGGAAGCTTGGGTTCAAAGTCTGGCTCTGCTGTTTACTAGCTGTGTCACTCTGGGCAAATTAGTTAACCTTTTGTGCCTCAATTTCTTCATCTGTAACATAGGAATAATAACAATATTGACCCAGTGGAGTTATGAGTATTCAAGGACAGAACGCATGTAAAGTGTTTAACATACCACCTTATAGATTGTAAGCACTCTATTAATGCAAATTTATAATATTCATGACAACAATAATTATTATTGACCTAAAGAGGAGAGTTTTAAGAAGGAGGGAACAGTAAATAGTTTGGCACAAAGGACAAGTATGATAAGGACTCAACAGATTAAGCAATCGTAAGGTTATTTATCGTCATGGTAAGAGCTGTGCCAATGGATGGGGGTGAGACTATAGCTGAACTGCTGTGGAGGTGTGCAGGGAATGGGAAGTTAAGAAGAGAAAGCAAAAGGAAAGGGCATTGACTCTGGCAGGAGAAACTCTGAAGGAGGGACAAGTGGGCAGTGTGTACTCTATGCCCTTTGTCTGTACATGCAATAGTTAACAAGTTGTCACCTTACAAAGACAGTATATCCAGCAACTTCTTGAACCTATGCTGGGGATTCAGTCTTTTCCCTCTTTAGGTTAGTGCATTTCTAACCCTTCTGTATAGGAAAAATTTTAAAAATCCAAACTTCTATTTCTGGCTTCTCTGTAGTTTGCTAAATTGCAACTTTAAATATTTAAAGGTTTCTAGCATACATAGCAAGCTGATGCAATAAATGAAAAGAAGAAGAAGAAGCTGATCTGTGAGAGGCAGGGGAGATTAGTAAAGAGTTACATATACCCAGCTGGCATAGAAATGAATGGTGGAGCCTTTGAGCATGTTGGTGGTGGGGGATCAAATACAAGCCAAAGACGGTGGATTTAGAGGTTTTAATGTTGCATACTAAATTGCAAACCCACTGGGCACGTGACCAGCTATCAATATGGGCAAAATGCAAAAGCTGATATTTATGTTTTTCCTGAGCTAGTCAGAGGATTTATCTGTGCAGTAATAAGTTGTCCAAGCTGGAACAGTAGGGAAGATGCTTGAGTTTGTGATTTATTATTACTCCACTTACCTTTGTCCTTTGTGCCAGCAGTCACACTTTACCCAAGATCTTTCTGAATAATCTCAGTTCATCAGCCAGAGGGAAAAATAATTCCTCAAGGTAAGGGCATGAGCCCAATGCTGTGCCTTTACCTTAAATGGGCACTGGAAATAGCACATGATACAGTGTCTGGTCATTTATAGAGCTAAGGAGATCCTTAGTTTTTCCCCTGGGGTCTGCTAATGGAAACTTCAATAAAAAGTTGCCATGGGGAAGTAGAAAGGGACTGGACTGGAATCACAAAGTCCAATAATAAATCCTCATTCCATTACTTACTGTGTGAACTTAGGGCACTTCATGCCCTCTCTAAGCCCCATTTTCTCAGCTGTGAAATGGGGCAGTTATGTCACTCCCATGGATTGGTGTACAGATGAGGTGAGATGCTGGGTGTCTGCATTGCGGAAGGTTTAATACATTTTTCCTGGATTTGGATTCCTAGCTCATCTCAACTTTCTATTCCATGAATATCTTGAATTCTTCCTATGAATATGACCTGTGTAATAACCTCTAAGTGCCATTCCCAAAATGGGGAGTAGTGAGTTATCTGTTCACAGTAACCGCCCATAGCTCTACGGCAGACGGTGAATGAGGAAGTGTGGTGAAGTGACCTGACTTCACTATCCTGGAAGTCAGGACCCGTAACTGCGTCTCAAACCCACTGCATGACCTTGAAAATGATCTAGAGTCTCTGAGCCTGCTTCCTGATTTGTAAATTGTGCTCGCGGGGCAAGTGATGGTGTAGAATAAAACCTCTAAGTTTTTTTCTGTCTTGAATGCTCCTGATCTAGCTCAGAAGGTTCTTTCCATACTGGGCTATTGAGTCATACTTTTACTCATGGTAATTCATTAAGAAGCATTATCATCAGTCATTGTTATTACCAGGAACTCTAAATGATTCCCATGGAAGAATTTAGCGGATAATGAAATCATTTGCAATAAATAAGTTTGCTAACTAAAGTGTGGTGCAGTCCTATGAAGAAGAGAATTTGTTTTATTATAATTAAGATTGATTAAAAGAAAGTCATTATCATTCAGGTCCTGAATTGTATGTGCATGAGTATTTGTTGATTTAACATATAAATAGATTCTTTCACTCTATACAGTCTATGCAATAGGGTCAAACAGAGCATGAACTATGTGGACATTAGAGGAATCTTGGAAGGGGCTCTGTTCTGATCACTTGCCATTTTGTGATGCTGTTCGGTACTGCTGTCCTAAAATACACCTCTGCCTACAAGGATCCTGCAGGCTAATTTCAGCAGCTGGGAACCTGCCCAGGCTGTCATTGGCTTTAAGGTACACTGCCCCAGGCGGTCACCAGCAGGCACCTGTCTCCAAATCTAGTGGGAGCTTGCAGTGGCCTGACCCCAGCCCCAGAAGGGAGCTTAATGGAAACTGATAAGTCATAGTTACAGATCCAAATAGTTTTGTCAGAATAAATGTGGGACTTGTTTAGAAGTTGTATATACACAGAAAAGAGTGACCTCGACCACACAGGGATCAATGCTAATCTCGTTCAGAACCAACTATCGACACAGGTTAGCAGGAACATTACAGGTAAGGGGTCCCTATGCTCTTAGGGGCTCAGAGCATCTCCCCTATCAAGGGTTCCTCCTATATGGTCGTTAACTTCATGGACTTTGCAGTCAGCCAGACTCAGATTCAATTCCTACTGCTACTTATTAGCTGTGTGACTTTGGCCGATTTTCTTTTCTGTAAAATGAAGATAAAAAAGGTTTTTACTTCACTTATGGTGAATGTGTAAATTACAGGAGATAAGGCATATTATATGCTTTGTAAAGTGTTTTTCATTTTGTAAGCCCTGAAATATTCTACCTATTTATTATCATTTTGTTACTGTTATTGATAATAAAAACAGAGGGTCAGAGAAGGTTGCTCCAGGTCAGACAACTAACAACTGGCAGGGAGGAGGTGAGCACCCAGGTCTATCTGCCTGTGGTTATAACCGCACTGCCGAGAAAGAGAAAAATGAGTAGGGTTACTCTAAGAGCAGCAAAGATAGAACTTGCTGACGAATACTATGTGGACATCTGATTCTGGGCAGGATCTTGTCACTCAGAGACAGAAGGAAGTGGGAGTCAAAGCTACAACAGTCTTTCCACCTTTCTTCCCACAGGCTACGGAAAGACCTAAGCCTGGGCCTCCAGGGCACTCCTGAAACCAGGCAAACCTAAGCTGACCTACTTTCGAACTGGGGTTAAAATTTAACAGAATGAATACCAAGCAGTGCAACAACTATTACTTCTTTTATATAATTCTCTTGTCTTCCTCTAGGCTGCTGTCATACCCCATGTCCACATGGTGTACTCTGGGATGCAATCTCCTTCCAAATCCCAAATTGGGAGTGGGGCACAAATACCTCTGGTTTTCCTTTTCCCAAACTTTCTAGAGTTTTCTTTTGCATAGCCTTTAAGGTACTGTCCAAAAGCAGAGGTGCGAAGGGGAAGCCAGGGCCCAAGTACCTTGCTTTTTTTTTCTTCTTTTGGTAAAATACTTTTTATTTTCTATTCCTGCTTTACAAGAGTGTTCCCTGTGTCACCTTTGAGTCCACTCTGCCCATGGCTTAGAGGAAAACTATTTTCAGACGTGTAAGCATTGCTTCTTATATGTAAAAAAGGATATTTAGAATTTATAAATTTTTTTTCTCTGCAGTGTCTGGTTTTCGAGTCTGTCTTGCTATGGAATTTTTTTTTTTTTAAAGACATTTCAAGATACACTACAAAGCTGTAGTCGTCAAAACAGTATGATACAAAAATACAATAAGTGGAACAGAGTAGAGAGCCCAGAAATAACCCCACACTTATATGGTCAATTACTCTATGACAAAGGACACAAGAATATACAATGGGGAAAAAGACAGTCTCTTCAACAAATGGTGCTGGGAAATGTGGACAGCTACATTCAAAAGAATGAAACTGACCACTCTCTTATACCATATGCAAAAACCCTCGAAATGTGTTAAAGACCTAAACATGAGACCTGAAACCATAAAACTCCTAGAAGAAAACATAGACAGTAATTTCTTTGACATCAGCCATAGCAACGGTTTCTAGATATGTCTTCTCAAGCAAAGGAAATAAAAGCAAAATTAACTATTGTGACTACACCAAATAAAAAGCTTTTGTACAGTGAAGGAAACCATCAACAAAATAAATAGGCAACCTACTGAATGAGAGAAGATATTTGCAAATGATATATCCTATAAAGAACTTATCAAACTCAGCACCAAACAAACAATCCAATTAAAAATGAACAGAGGACTCAAGTAGACTTTTTTCCCAAGAAGACATACAGATGGCCAACAAACACATGAAAAGATGCTCAACACCACTAATCATCAGGGACATGCAAATTGAAACCACAATGTGTTATTACCTCACACCTGCAGAATGGCTAAAATAAAAAACACAAGATATAACAAGTGTTGGCAAGGATGTGGAGAAAAAGGAACTCTCCTCCACTGTTGGTGGGAATGCAGATTGGTACAGCAACTATGGAAAACAGTATGCAGGTCCTCAAAAACATAAAAATAGAATTACCATATGATCCAGTAATTCTGCTACTGGCTTTTTACCCAAAGAAAACAAAAACACTAATTCAAAGAGATTTATGTTCATTGCAGCATTATTTACAACAACCAAGATATGTAAAAACCCAAGTGTCCTTTCACAGATGAACTGATATAGAATATGTGAGATATATATATATATATATATATACTATGAGCTATTACTCAGCCATAAAAAGAATGAAATTTCACCATTTGCAACAAAAACAGATGAACCTAGAGGGTACAATGCTTAGTGAAATAAGTCAGTCAGAGAAAGACAAATACCATGTGATTTCACTCACATGTGGAATTGAAGAAACAAAACAAATGAACAAAGAAAAAAGAGACAAACAAAAAAACCAGACTCTTAAATGCAGAGAACAAACTGGTGGTTGCCAGAGGGGAGGTGAATGGGGGGATGGGTGAAAGAGATAAAGGGGGTTAAGAACATACTTATCTTGATGAGCAGGGAGAAATGTATAGAATGGTTGAATCATTATATTGTATACCTGAAACTAATATAACACTTTATATTAATTATACTTCAATAAAAAATAAAATAAAATGTTACTTTATAAAACTTTTTCTGATTTTCAAAAAAAAAAAAAAGACATTTGTTTGAGTTGGTGCTAACCTCCTCCTTCCCTAGGACAGCACTACTCTTGGCTTATCTTTAAGGCAGTTGGGATGCATGGGAAATAACTAACTCCTGGATTAATAAAAAATTACTAAGGAAATAATGGAAGATATTTTTAAAATATTATCTTCATGATATGGGTGAAAATTCATAGTTATGCCATTAGGATAGATCTTTCATTCATTCATTCATTCATGCTTATTTCTAGAAAGCCAACCTGGGCCAGGCACTGAGGGTAGCAATAAACTAAAATTTCCCACTTTTCACAGCAGGGAATAGCACTGATATCCACACATATGATTGTCTGATTTTCATAGAGCCTTGAAGAGGCCTCACAGAAAATGAGTTACTGTTTTTCTGGACTATCTGTGATGAGGATAAAGATATTTGCTCTTTGTGCTCACTTTGGCAGCACATACTAAAATTGGAATGATAGCATGGACCCTGTGCAAGGATGACATGCAAATTCATGAAGCATTCCATATTTTTAGAGCTGAGGTGTCCATTGACAGATGAATGGATAAAGAAGATATGATATATATATATATCATACATATATCACTATATATATCATATATATATATATATATATCATATATATATCACAAATACCTCTTGGGTTACACATGAGAGGATAGAATGCTATGGTATACACACACACACACACACACACACACACACTGGAATATTACTCAGCCATCAGAAAGGATGAATACTGACCTGGATGGAACTGGAGGGTATTATGCTGAGCGAAATAAGTCAATCAGAGAAAGACAATTATCATATGGTTTCACTCATATGTGGAATATAAGAAATAATGCAGAGGATCATAGGGGATGGGAGGGAAAACTGAATAGGAAGAAATCAAAGGAGACAAACCATTAGAGACTCTTGACCCTGGGAAGCAAACTGAGGGTTGGGGAAGGGGAGATGGGTGGGGGGATGGGATAACTAGGTGACAGGCATTAAGGAGGGCAGGTGATGTGATGAGCACTGGGTGTTACATGCAACTGATGAATTATTGAATACTACATCTGAAACTAATGATGCACTATATGTTGGCTAAATTAATTTAAAAGAAAAAGGATATTTGCTCTTTGAGGGACCATTGCATCACGCCTTCCGTTCAAGGGTGCTTTATACCAACCATGTCTGTGTTTTGTATTCGTTTTTTAAATTACCACAAAACTTTAGCAGATTAAAACAACAAGCATTTATTATTTCACAATTTCTATGGATCAGGAATTTGGGAGCAATTTAGCTGTTGAATTAGCCCAAAGTTTCTCATGAAGTGCAGTCAAGCTATTAGCTGGGGCTGCAGTCATCTCAAGACTTGACTGGGGTGAAAAACTGCTTCCAAATTCACTAACGTGATTATTATCAGGGCTTAGAATATCTCCTTCCAAACTTATTCATGTGGTCCTCTCCACCAGGCTGGCTACCTTACAACATGACAATTGGCTCCACCCAGGAGAGAGTGGCCAAGACAGAAGCCACAGTCTTTTTAAAATCTTGTATCAGGATTGACATTTTATCAACTTCTGCCATAGTCCGTTTGTTAGAAGCAAGTCAATAAATTCAGTCCACACTCTAAGGCATAAGATTACCCCATGGTGTGAATACCAGGAAGTGGGGATTATTGGGTATCATCATAGAGACTGGCGCAACCTTCTTCACCTGCCACAAATACCTCTTGGGTTACACATGAGAGGATAGAATGCTATGGTTTCTCCCAATTCTTTGGCATAAATGGTCATGGGCATTTGATGAAGTGTTTTCACAGATTATGCTTTATTCTCAAATGAGTTTAGGCAGATCAGCCATGATGGTAGTGATGGCTCTCAGGCCTGCAGAGGCTTGTAGGATACTTCCTTCTAAGGCAACTTCTTGTAATCATTTGCTCACTGTTTGCTGTTGAGAGAGCAACTTAGAATACAATTATGGAATCTCAAATGAGTGGCTAATGGGATGAATGAGAAATACAGGAGATTTTCCCTATGATTAGTCATGTCTTGCCATTTGGAGAGTTGTTTTAACCACAAAAGCATTTGCATTCGTTGGACCACAGAATTAAGTGTTGAGAAATCTGCATTTGAACTTGGCCCCTGCCTCTAACTAGCTCTTCACTTAGGATAAGTTACTTTACCTCTCAGAGGTTTTGTTTATTTGGAAAAGGAAAGAAAAGTGATCTCAAAGGGTTCTTCTAGCTCTAACAGGCTGTGCTTAAGTCATAGGTGTTTTTCTTCTTCAGGAGCTTTGTGTGGAGCCAGGTAATGGTCTTGCTGCAATCCTACTCTTGCTGTTGTATAAATTGTTAGGATTACATAGATTGCTATCATTTGGCAATTTTCTGGTTTCCGTGTTTGGAAACTGCTAAGACATATTCCCACCAGTCTTGTATAGGAAAACAGCCAACATTTATTGAAATATTACCATGTGTCAGGCACTATGCTAAGCACTTTACAGACTTTCTAATTTGATCCTAATAGCAATCCTATGAAGTAGATACCTTTTTATCCATAGTTTATAGAAGAAGAAACTGAGGCTTAGAGAATAAAGTAATTTGTCAAGATGACAAATTAGTAATGAGTAGGGCCAAAGTTCTATTGGTCAGTCTGTCTGGCTCAAAACCAGGCTCTCCATCTCAAAGTTATCTATTTTATGTGCCAGTTCCTTGGGTGGGACCTATTAGTCAAGGTTCCAAGACCCTGAACAATGGAGCTTATCAAAGTACTCTGGTCAGTGTGATATTTTAGAAATGCTAAGCAATCCTTGGGAATGAGCAATATTGTCTCCAGAATAAGCCAATGATGTAAAGCTGAGACTTAAAGTGAGTCCTATGAGCAGGTACCATTTTCTGGCAAGACCTCTAAATGTGTGGTATTAAAGAGAGATGGCTAATAAATTTTGTGCTTCTTCCCATCCACACACCCCGCTGTGATTTTTTTATTCTTCATGAATGTACATTTATTTGAAAACCTGTCCTATGTTTTTGGGTGGTAAGAGAACTACAAAATGGAAATTCCTGTCTTGGCCCTTTGGCCCTACTAGAGGGATAGCCACAAGTTTCTTGTTGCCAGAGGACTTTGAGGCTGTTTGGGGGTTTTGTTCTGTTTGTTTTTCTCCTTTAGGCTTTTAGTCACACAACTAGAGCTTAGAATTGAATTTGAGCCACAGCACACTGTAGAATAGTCTGCAAGAACTCTGCTGGGAGCCCCCTGGCAAAGGATGTGTCTCGTCCCTGGTTCTTCTCAGTTCAGTCTGATGCTGCTACACAAACCAGGTCCTGCCATGGGCCAATGAGAGGACATCAATCACTTTTCAGTGGCTCTTGTTCCTAAGTGGCTGTTTTGGAAGGGAGCCCTTTGGAGTTAGAAGAAATACTATTTTATATAGCCGTTTATTTGGCGGTTGCTATAAGGAAAATCTCCACCAACATGAAGAAACCATTCCAAAGATTCTACTAGATGGGAATGGCTATACTTCAATAATCAAAACTGTAAAGTAACAAGGCATAATCACTACCATTTGTGGAGAATTTTGTGGGAGTTTTGCGTATCATCAAATAAATTCTTTCACCAAGCTTGGGTGATAGACATTATTATTATTATTTCCATCATGTGGATATGTAGAGAGTTTAGGAGATGCACCCAAAGTTGCCATTCCTGTAAACTAGGAGAGCTGAATTAGCACCTGGGTCTTTCAGATTCCAAAGTCAGTGTTTTAGGCAACTATGCAGAGTACCTACAAATAAGTTAGAACATTCTTTTACGTGAACCCCAGAAACCTGGAACCATGTTTAGGGTGGGATTGGCACTTAAAATTTTCATTTCCTGCATTTGTAGCATAGGCATTTTAGATTGAATAGTTAAATTATTTAAAAAGAATAAACATTTGTAAAACACTTCAAAAGTACTCATTTACAAAGCTGATAGGAAATATGGAATCATAAAACTTCCAGTTAGAGAGGATCTCAGAAGTAATAGATCCTTCTCTTCCCTATCCTCATGCCTCTCCTCATTCTCATAGGCTCTTTTTCTTGGCAGAAAACTCTTAGCTTATAAAGCTCTCTGCCTGTAAGACATTTCACAACTTGGACATCTTCTTCATTCAGCTTCTACTTCCTTCAAAATTAGACCAAATGGTGTGGGTTAATTCCTATTGAGTCTCAACACACCCTCCTGGGGAGCAAAGTTTATGCAACAGCAAGAATGCCTTAAATCCTTCTGTGTTTACTTTCCTCTGGAGAACTTGTACTACTTCCTTATTTGTTTAGTCTTCTAACTTCTTTGACTGGAGCTGAACTGTCCAATGAGGTCACCATTAGCTACATCAGGCTAATGAACACTTGAAATGTGGCTAGTCAGAATTGAAAGGAGCTCTATGTGTAAAATATCCATTAAGATTCCAGGGGCGGGGGCGCCTGGGTAGCGCAGTCGTTAAGCGTCTGCCTTCGGCTCAGGGCGTGATCCCGGCGTTCTGGGATCGAGTCCCACATCAGGCTCCTCCGCTGGGAGCCTGCTTCTTCCTCTCCCACCCCCCTGCTGTGTTCTCTCTCTCGCTGGCTGTCTCTCTGTCACATAAATAAATAAAAAATCTTTAAAAAAAAAAAAGATTCCAGGGGCGCCTGGGTGGTGCAGTTGGTTAAGCTTCCAACTCTTGGTTTTGATTCAGGTCCTGATCTCAGAGTCTTGAGATCAAGCCCCGCATCAGCCTTCATGTTTGGTGCAGAGTCTGTTTGAGATTCTCCCTTCCTCTCCCTTTGACCCTCCTGCTTGTGCTCTCTCTCTCTCAAATAAATAAATAAATAAATCTTTAAAAAAACCATATACTAGATTCTGAAGCCTTGGTTCCCCCCCCCCCAAAGAATGATATATGTCATTAATAAATTTTTTGTATTGGCTACATGTTAAAATAATATTTTAGATACATTGGGTTAAAATATATTATTAATATTAATTTCACCTGTTTCCTTTAATTTTTTAAAGATGGCTACTAAGACTAAAATGACATACATCACTCACATTTTATTCCTATTGGACAGTGCTAGATAAGAGCATAGATTGAACAGCAAAGGAGGTGTAACTAGAGGTGTTGATTGGGTCCCAATCTTGGAAGGCCTTTAAAGAACATTTATGAATCACTCTGAGTGTGCCAAGTATTGCCCACAGCTTACAGAAATATACACTGTCTTCATGATTCATGACTTCAATGTTGTATGGTAAATATAACAACATGTCAATATCCACAATTGTTTGAGCCCATCAACTAGTTAAATAGTTAGGAAAAGCTAGCAAGAATGGAGGTGAAGAAGGAAGAGGGCACAGTTCTGCATGAGAATTAGGAGACAATTGTAATTTCTGTCTGAAATTGATGAAAGCGAAGGCACCAAGCCATTAACCCAGGGTGTGCTCTCTGGCAGGCCTTTGCCAAGCAGCATGACACCTACTTAAGTGGGTCACCGCCTTATTGTTAATTTCCATTCGTGGGGTTTGTTTCATTTTCTGGTGTCTCAGTTAACTCCAAGGTGATGCTTTAAATAGTTGTGAAGGCATCTGTAGAGGTAGTCAAAGTTTCCAAAGGGGTTATCATTAACTTCCTTTGTCAGTATTTCTCCACTTTCTGATGAGTCTTCAGCAGAATCTGAGTTATTCTCCTGGAATCCAACCAGCAAGCTGTTATCAGAATTCTCCAGCCTCTCCTGGATACGATTGCCAACGAACTGGAGAGAATTGTGTAGGAGGAAATGCCAGCCTTGCTGAGTCAGGCAACTTCTTCAACCCAAAGTTGACTGGTAATTATTGTGACTGCGTTCCTAGGACCACAGGAGGTATAGTCAGTCTGGTCTGGCTCCATGGGATTCGCTCAGTATGGGGAAGGGCACTATCCAGGGTAGTGAAATATTCCAACTCCATGCAGAGAAGAGTCGGCAGTTTCGAGCAGCAGAGTTAGGCTATATGCAGGCAGCAGGTGTGGTTACTAACTCTCTTAATTCTGGGGTTCCTTTGCTGTGATTAGATTATGGATAAGAGAGAGAATAAAAGTTGAGGGTTGGTAAAGCCTGTGCTACCACCACGCTCATATTTTCAATTCAGATTTAGTCGGGATGAGGGTGAGTGGTCCAGTTGAAATGATCCCCAAAGTGACTCTACTTTGGAAGTTTAGTTGAAACAGGGCTTTGGAGTCAAGCAAATTGGAGTTGAGTGGTGATTCTGCAAGTGAACAGCTCCATGGTCTTGACCAAATCACTTCACCACTCTGAGTTTCAATTTTCTCATCCATAAGGTGGGCATATACTACCTCCCTTCTGGGGTTGTTGTCAGGCTAACTTGAGGTGTATATATAAAAACACCTGGAATCCAACACAAGGAATACAATGAATCATCCTGACCTTTCCTCTTTAGTGTGTTTTATTGCTAAAGGCTTAATATAGGCATCTCCCTTGTGAAATTGAATTCTAACCTTTGGCAATGATCAGACTTACTCTAGCTGTTTTGTTTTGTTTTAAGCTACTTGACTTTGGAGATTGTCTAGTTCTAATGATGATGATGATGATGATGGTGATCAATAGTGATTTTTTATTCAGCACCTGCAAGGCTTGGCCCTGTGTTAAGTGCTTTTCATATATTATCATGTAAAATCATCATAATAATCCCACGAGGCAAGTATTATTATCCCCATTTATAGATGAGGAATGGGGTTAAGAAAGACTAAGTGGCTTACTTCAAGGTTTTGAAACTAGGTAGTAGAAGATGTGGGATTTAAACCCAAGTGTGATGGTCTCCAACATTATCATTCTTAAACACTGTTATATTGTAACCATGCTATTAGTTTGCCTTATTTTTCTTCAAACCAAAAGATTTTCTGTGTCCATAAAGGTATCAAAATGGACTTTAAAAAAGAGCCATTCCCAATTTTAATTTCTTAGGTAACTTAAATATATCTAATATTTTATTGAAACAAAAATTTTAATTGAAAGACAATCAGGAACTATTTCTGATGAAGGAAAATTTGATTTCTTATTCTGTATGGAAATTTAGAGAATAAATACATTCTGTGGGGAAAAGACAGTTATGTTTAAACCAGAGTTTGAAAGAACTAATTATAGTTATATACAGAATTTAGAAATAATTGTAGTACTCAGGGTTTTATCATTAATGTTTTCTTATTCAAGAAAATGTTTGAGAAATTGTAGACATGATAGCTTGTTTGTGTTCTTTTAAGATTCTAAATGTTACTTTTGTTTTTTATAAGAGCTCAAAAATTATGTAATACCCACCTGCTCCCATATCACAAAATATGAGAATATTAGATGAATAAGAGAAACTTGAGAATATGAAGAATTAAAAACAATTCAGAAATTAGAGTAGACAAAGCCATTTCTGAGGCCAAAGAAATAATATTTCAGATAAATAAAGCGACAGACCAATGAGCATTTTTCATGGTAGGGATGGGGAGGTACTTTATCTGTCCAGATGACAACATGCAAAGCTGTTATTTGCTGCTCCCCAGAAGGTCCTACTACAATTGGTTTTCTTGGGTTTTGCTCAAAGAACAAATGTCATTCTAATGCCAGTATTGTCAAATGACATTTATTGTTTGGATTTACTTTTCTAAAATTTGCCCTTTCCTTCTAAAGTATAGGTATGTCTTTCTAGGGTATTAAAAGCCCTAATTTAAGTAATGATGAGATTATTCAGAATAAGTAAAGCCTCTTTGAGCAATTGGCTTATCAATGTAATTCACATTAACCACCTCAGAGGAAAATTAGTAAATCTCAGGTTGGTACAATAAGCATCATCTCCTGTGTTAAACTTGATAAAAACTGTTTTTAAAGAAAAAGAAGAATCATTTTCCTTTTATCAATCTCGTTTACTGAAATAGCCCCTGTTCATTTCATCAATGACCTGAACACTGTTTAATCCATGGCTTTATTTGCACCTCTCAGAACTGTTGATCATGCTTCCTTCTTGAAACCTTCATTTGGCTTGAGACATCAGTTTCTCTTGGTTTTCCTTCTATTCCACTGGCTGGTCAGGTCCTTTTTATCTACTGACTGCTAGGTGTTAAGACATTTCACGGTTCAGCCTAAAAACTTTTTAATTCTTTGTCTTTATTTACTCTGTAGGTAACACCATCCCTAGTCTCTCAGCTTTGAAAGTATCTACACAACACAATTCCCAAATTTACATTTCTAGCCCAGACCTCTTTCCTAAATTACAAGCTCATGGCCAACCATCTACTCACACTTTCGCTCAAATATCTAATAGGGATCTTGGGGCCCCTGGGTGGCTCAGATGGTTGAGCGTCTGCCTTCGGCTCGGGTCATGATCCCAGAATCCTGGGATCGAGCTCCGCATCGGGCTCCCTACTTGGTGGGGAGCCTGCTTCTCCCTCTCCCTCTGCTGTTCCCCCTGTTTGTGCTCTCCTGCTCTCTGTGAAAAACAAATAAATAAAATCTTAAAAAATATATATATATATATATATATATATATATATATAATAGGGATCTCAAACTTAACCTGTCCCAAATCAAACCCCTGATTCTACACCAACATCCGCAATTGCTCCACTGACAAACCTCTTCTGAACAGTCTTTTACATCTTGGGAAATGCCATCTCTGTCTTTCCAGTTGCCCAGGCAAATACCTTATTTCCTGTCTTCCTCTGTTCCCTACATCCATCAGTAAATCCTGTTAGCTTTACCTGCAAAATACTGTGTATAAAAAATCCCGACACTTTTCACTACCTCCATTGCTATTTTCTTGGTCCAAGTTTTCATCATGCTTCACCCTCACCTGAATTATTTCAATTACTTTCTAATGAGAACATTTCTTCCTTCCCCTCCTCCCCACGCCTTCCCTACCACCGTCTGTTCTCAAGATAGAGGCCAGAAGGATCTATTTAAATTGCAGGTAAGATCAAGTCACCCTTTGGCTCAAAACATTTAATTTCTCAGATTAAAATCCAAAAACAGTATGACCTGCAAGGCCCTACCTGACCTTACTCTTAGCTACCTCTCTGACTCCACATTTTTAATCTCTTGCCTCCTGTTCTCCTGTACACTCTCTGTTCCAGCAACACCCAAAATTTCCTAGAACAACTATCTCTCACTTTTCAGAGTTATTTGCCCAAATGTTATCATTTTGGAAAGATCTTCTTTGACAACTCTTTCCCTCATCCCTGGCATTCCTATATCCTTTATTCTTCCTTATTTTTCCTCTGTAACACTTTTCACTACCTGACATAATATGTATCTATTCACTTGTTTACTTGTTTATTTTTGGTCTCCTCCTTAGAATATTAGCCCATATTTCAGATTCAAGGACTGATAGACTAGGGGTGCCTGGGTGGCTCAGTCAGTTAAGCATCTGCTTTCGGCTCGGGTCATGATCCTGGGGTTCTGGGGTCGAGCCCTGTATCAGGCTCCTTGCCCAGCAGGGGGCCTTCTTCTCCCTCTCCCTCTGCCTGCCTCTCCCCCTGCTTGTTCTCACTCTCTCTGTGTCAAATAAATAAATAAAATCTTAAAAAAAAAAAAAAAAAGACTGATAGACTAGAGGATTTCAGCTATACCTCCCATTCAAGACAATTGAAAAAGCTGAAACACACACACACATTCTTGCATGCACCGGAGACCTAATGAGATAGTAAGAAATTAGAACAAGGAAATGTTTAGTTCAAAAAGGTGAACCAAAGGAGGATTTACTGATAGTCAAAAGGAAACTGAAAGGCAAGCTTCACTGAGATCTTGGGAAATGAAGCACACTATATCCTGGAATCAAAGGGCTGAAGGTTTTTTCTGAGTTCTGAGATTGTTTCTCGACCCACTGAAAGCAGCTGAGACACAGAGCTAAGGTTTTGAGAACTCAGTTGCATGGTTTGGGATTGACATTCACCCCCCCTCCAAAGACAGAGAAGCCCTAATGTAATATCTCTTCCTCTTGAGACACTCAAAGGCTACAACCTGGAAGCATGGGGTCTGGGGTCTGGATTTTATTCCAGCCTGAAAAAAACCTCAAAGCTTGGTCCCAGACTGCTAAAGTACTTAGGTACTTTGTAGAGAAAAAAGGCCTAACATCATGCTGGGTCTCAAACTATCACTGAATATAATTTTAATTTGGCCAACAAACAATCAAATATTATAAAGTAAACAAATATTCAAGACAAATGGCAGATATTGTGGTTCCAAACCACCTGTCCACTTAGCATACGAAAAGATGCTCAACATCATTAGTTATCAGGGAGATGCCAATGAAAACCACTACAACACACCACTACCCATCAAATAAAAAATTTAAAAGCAACTGATAACACAGAGTGCTAGTGAGGATACAGGGTGATTGGAACTCACATGCATCACTGGTGGGAATGCAAAATGTATACACTCTTAGGGAAGAGTTTGGCAGTTATAGGGGTGGGGAGGGGAAAAAAAGAAAAGAGTTTGACAGTTATTAAAAAGTTAAACATACACATATGACCCAGCAATCTCACTTCTAGATATTCACCCAAGAGAAAATAAGATACATAGCCATACAAAAACCTGTTCACAAATGTTTCTAATGGCTTTTTTCATAATGGTCAAAAATTAGAAACATTTATCAATTGGCAAATGAATGAAGAAATTGCTTTAAACACACAGTGGATTACTAGTCAGTAGTATTTTTCAAGGAGAAGCACTTAAAAAAAAGAAAAACTATGTTGACCCTTTCAGAACTGGTGTGACATTTCAGTCACCTCTGTGGATGACTGATGAAACAGGGGAGCTCTTGAGAGTCAGAGGATGGTAAACCTTTAACTCAGGGCAGGGCAGGAAGCCCTATTGCTGACATTCGTCCCTTCCACTTGGCTCTTTAGGTATCTCATCTGACTTTGTACTCCTTCAGATGTTCCTGCTGTCACCTGTGGTTGGGGTCACGGCCTCCTGTGAGGCACCCAGACAGCCAAGGATGTTTTCACAGGAAGGGCATTTGCTATGGGCTTAGCTGCCTCACTGATTTGGCCAGTGTTTCGCATCACTGTGAGGAGCAGGAGGGAGAAATAGACTTGTAGCTTGAGGTCAGGATCTTGTTTTACACTTCTTGTAGTGACCCAGGATTGCCAAGTGCAGAGCCTTATACATGGTAGGTGCACAATACGCATTTTCTTTGTGTACAGATCTGGTTTCTTTTTAAGATATTAACTTTAGTTCCTGATGTCCTCAAGTGTACCGAATGCAAACTGGAATTGCTGTGGCAGGAGCTGTACTTAATTCCTTAGAGGAGAAACGATAACCTTGCTGTCCTCAGTATAAAAATATTGGCTCTGTGATATATTTTTATTCGTTCATGTACTCAGCAAATATTTACTGAATGGCTACTATGTCCTAGATTCTATGCCAAATTATTTAGATTAATGGGATATATATCCAAGAACAAAAATCAATTGTTAATTATAAATTTCAAAGATATATATATATTGGTCTTTGTATACTCTGCTTCCTAGTGAATTTATTTTTTCTTTTTATTTCTTTTTTCCTGTAAGGAAGTAGATGTTTTTATGTACAGATGCTCTGAAAGAGTGATGAGCAACTGTCTTTCCTGTTCCAGTATTCTTAGAGGATTTGGTTCATTTCCATGAATAATGGTAGCTCTCCCGTGGAGAGTCTACATAAAGGAAGGGTGTTGGGGGTGGGAGTGAAGTATCAGAATTCAGGAGAGTTAGGGGCACGTGTGTAGATCCAAACCACCTATCCACCCTCCTTCTCCTTTCTCCACATCCTGACTAACAGCTGTTTTAGTATCTGTTTTGTCCAGAGGGAAGAGGTTTTCTGTGTTTACTTCCTTTTGCTTGAAGGGAAAGGTTCTATTGTTTGACTCTCATGTTTTTGCTACTTCAGGTTGTCATTAAACAGTAACTGTATTCACGGTATTAAAGATATACAGTTAAGCTTTCTTTGTTAGTCTGTTGTTACCTGTATTTAGTTTCTATCCTCCCTCTCCCCAGAATACTAGCTGTTCTTTTTTCTTGTGCTTTTTTTTTGTGATTTTTAGTTTTGTTTAGCTTTGGGTATTGACATTGATTTTTTTTAATTTTAAATTATTGGTGGGAATAAGCAGAAATGAAACATCTAACAATGTTTGGAGACTTGTGTATGAACAGTCGAATCATGTTCAGTTTTATTGATGCTAAGTGGTGACTTTGAATCATTTGAGATAATGTTTTATATTATTTATATTCAGTAATTATATATATATATTCATATTCAGTAATTTTTTTCACTTGAAAAATAGCTTTGGTTTTAAATCTCAGTACAATTCATGTGTTTTTTATTGCTGTTGCTGTTATTAGTAACATGTTTCTTATGTATGAGTAAGCATAAAAAAGTTGTTGCATGTAAATTTAAAATAGAAATTGTTTGCATTATGCGTACATCAATTAGCCATCCCAAGATATTTAAAGAATAATCTGAAAGGGCTCCAATTTACATATAGTAAAGCCAGTGTAGTTTTTGATACATCTTTGCACTGAGTTGAATAAGCAAATTTAAAAAATCATTTATTCCCCTATATAGAAATAAGACATGACTTATATGTGAATATTTGTATCTATGAGTGATTTAAAGAGAATAAGTTCTATTCATGGATTAATAATGCCACTCTAATGGACAATATATTTTAAGTAGAATTTTGCAACAAAGAAAAATCCTGAGAAATAAGATTGCTGAGAATGACAGAAGAATCCCCGAAAGAATTCTCTATGAATCCCCACTATGAATTCCCCTTTGTATGGCATATATATATATATATATATACCAATCACCTTTAAAAAAAAAAACAACTAAATAACTGCTTTGCCTAAAGAGTATTTTCATGCTAACATGATTTTTTAGAAAGTGATTTGTATGTCTTTTGATTTAAACACCTATTACAATTTCCTAAGGGAAACAAGGAAAAAGAGAAGCAGTTCTTAATATAATTATTAAGCACAATAGAACAAGAAGAAAAGGAATTGAGAAAAAGTGAGAATATTATTTTTTCAAGTACAAGAAATGAGAGGGAAAAAAAGGCTTAAGACACAAAGCCACTCAACCATGGATTTCAATTTTCAATAGACATTTGAGTTATACACCATATCTCCTGTCTGTGATCCTCTTTGTATTGAGTCATTGCAATATACTCTGCTACTCAAACATTCTATCACCCATACAGTTACTATGGCCTGGTAACCACAGAAACAGAGTGTTTGGTGTCGGTGTTACCCTGCAGTGGTGGTGTGAAGGTGACCTCACTGTGGTCCACTGGGGTGCCTTCCACAAGTTCCATTGCCAGCTTTCTGTCTTTTAAATATGCAGGAATCATGTTAAGACTCCTAATTCCCTCCAGATCATCCTGGTTCTTGATATCTGGTGGTTAAGTGGAGATGTTAAGTGGCAAGTTTGGGGACCTGGATCATCTTTGGATGCGGGTCTTTGAATCAACAAATGCTCCCTTTACTGAGGACTTCAGAGGGGAGGGGGGTGGGGGAATGGGATAGACCGGTGATGGGTAGTAAGGAGGGCACGTATTGCATGGTGCACTGGGTGTTATACACAACTAATGAATCATCGAGCCTTACATCGGAAACCGGGGATGTACTGTATGGTGACTAACATAATATAATAAAAAATCATTAAAAAAAAAAAATGCTCCCTTTAGCTTTTTAGTAAGGTCAGTTGATGTCCTTTCTGTGTCACTTGTCATCAGAAAAGCTGGAGATTTTCCAATTAGGACTGTGGGAAGCTTTTTGTCAATCTCTTCATTGCCCCCTTGGGGCGCCACTGCCTCCAGCATCAGCAGTTTGATAGGCATCCTGTGTGTGTGTGTGTGTGTGTGTGCATGTGTGCTTTAAATACTATTAATCAGGAGTGCCTGGGTGGCTCAGTTGGTTAAGCATCTGCCTTCAGCTCAGGTCATGATGTCAGGATCCTGAGATCAAGCCCTGCATCTGGCTCCCTGCTCAGCAGGGAGTCTGCTTCTCCCTCTCCCTCTGCCTCTCTCTCTCTCTCTCTCTCTCAAAAATAAATAAATAAAATCTTAAAAAAAAATACTATTAATCAAGTGGTTTCAGCCATAGCTTATTTGTTCATAACCACTGTTCCTTCCAGTTCAACAGTTCTTTCCAGGTCTACTAATTTTACTTTTAAAAAGACATACTAATGTAAAGAAAACGGCATAACTTGTAGTAAATGTTAGCATGTGCAATGTAACTGGCAGAGTGGCCCCCGGGGAGCTTAGATTCTGACACAATGAATTTAGCTCTTGTTCTATCGCAGCCCAGGCTTTCAGGCAGGGAGGTGTGATACGGTGGGTGGGAGGCAAAGGAAGCCAACAGGCTGCCCTATCTCAGGAAATGAAGAGGCAAGAAAATGGGTTTCCATATCCTCATTATTTTCTGGACCCCATCTCCCCAGGTAAAATGGAGCCAATAAATCACAGGATTTCTGGAAGCACTACTGCTGTTCCAGAAACTGCAGCCCAGGAATATTTAAATGAGTGGGTTACTGCCACCAGGTAGCACCAAACTGCAGTTAAGACTAGGTAGGATTTGGGTTTCCAAACTGGACCTTAATTCCACGTGGGGGTCATTTCATTAACCCCACAGCAAAGGAAACTCATATCTTGGACCACTAAGTTTCTTAGACTCTACTTGCAAAAGGAAGGTCAAATTTTAGAGAATGTGTTTGTATACTTTTTTTGTTTATTTTTTAACACAAATGTGATAATGTTATGCATATTGCTTTGCGTCTTATTTTTACCCCCAACTAATATGCCTTGGATAGCTTTCTGTAGGAGGACATACAGAGCAATGGTTTTTAATGGTTGCATTGTATCCCATTACATAAATGTAGCATAATTTATTTGACTCATCTAATGAAAAACAGGATTTTTTTCTGCCTTTGTGGTTGTTTTTGCTGTTACTACAAACAATGCTGTAATGAGAATTCATGACTATACATCTTTTGACATTTGAAAGTGTATCTGTAGGACAAATTCCTAGAAGTGGGCTAAAGATTATGTACTCAATAGGACCCACTAACAGAAGGATGAGATTTGAAGCCATAGGAATTAATAAGAAGTGGGAATGCAAGTTGGTACAGCCACTCTGGAAAACAGTGTGGAGGTCCCTTAAAAAGTTAAAAATTGAGCTACCCTATGACCCAGCCATTGCACTACTGGGTATTTACCCCAAAGATACAGATGTAGTGAAGAGAAGGGCCATATGCACCCCAATGTTCATTGCAGCATTGTCCACAATAGCTAAATCGTGGAAGGAACAGAGATGCCCTTCAACAGATGACTGGATTAAGAAGTTGTGGTCCATATATATAATGGAATATTACTCAGCTATCAGAAAGATTGAGTTCTCAACATTTGCTGTAACATGGATGGCACTGGAGGAGATAATGCTAAGTGAAATAAGTCAAGCAGAGAAAGACAATTATATGATTTCTCTCATCTATGGAACATAAGAACTAGGAAGATCGGTAGGGGAAGAAAGGGATAAAGAAGGGGGGGTAATCAGAAGGGGGAATGAAGCATGAGAGACTATGGACTATGAGAAACAAACTGATGGCTTCAGAGGGGAGGGGGGTGGGGGAATGGGATAGACTGGTGATGGGTAATAAGGAGGGCACGTATTGCATGGTGCACTGGGTGTTATACGCAACTAAAGAATCATCGAACTTTACATCAGAAACCAGGGATGTACTGTATGGTGACTAACATAATATAATAAAAAAACATTAAAATAAAAAAAATAAAATAAAACAACAACAAAAAAAGAAGGGGCTCTGGTCAGAGCCTCAATGGCATTATATATAAAGTACAGGAGGGGTGCCTGGGTGGCTCAGCTGTTAGATGTCTGCCTTCGGCTCAGGTCATGATCCCAGGTTCCTGGGATCGAGCCCCAAGTCAGGTTCCCTGCTCAGCGGGGAGCTTGCTTTTCTCTCTCCCTCTACCTGCTGTTCTGCCTGCTTGTGCTCTCTCTGTCAAATAAGTAAATAAATAAATAAATCTTTAAAAAAAAAATAAAGTACAGGAAAGGAAAGTGATTTCTAGTAAGTGCACATTGCACAGAATTGGGCACAAAGTTAGAAATTTTGAGAAAGGTGCGAGCCCAGAAGTTAATGGTATTGTGGAAATTGTCTTCTATGTGTTTCACATACAAGGAGTACAAAATATCTTTCTGGGGGGAAAAAAAGAAAAGGAAACAACTGAGATACCTATGGATAACGATTTAGTTAAACCAGTTACAGCAAAGAATAGTCATGTAATAGTTATGTAATAGAATACTATTCAGCTATTAAAAATATATTAAACAGAAAAGGCAAGTTACAGAACATTAAGAATAGTATGACATTGGGAGAGAATGTTAGTTCCCTGCCAAATAACCTTCCACTTCTTCAAATCAAGGGACCCTTTTGTTTAGCTAGGCACAATGTCACTCAGCTAAAAGGTTATATTCCCTGTCTCCCTTGCAAAGGTGTGGCTATATGACTAAATTCTGGTCAATGAAGTATAATCAGAAGTTTCCTTAAAAAGGACAGTTGTGTCCTTATTCCTCACATTTTACAATCTGCTGCTTGGAATGTAATGGCTGAGGTTTGGACCATCTTGTACCATGAAGACAAGAACCACACTGCAGGGATTATAGAATGAGAAAATAGAAGGTGCCAGCTTCCTGATGACTATGGAGCCACCATATCAGCCCTGGACTCCCTACCTCCTGTTTTTGTTTTTGTTTTTGTTTTTCTTGTGAGAGAGAAGTGAACATTTATTTTGTTCACATTGTATTTTTAAGAGTCTCTGTTATATGTAGCTAAATCTAACCCTAACTGATATAGACCCCATTTGTATTCAAAAATTAAAAATATACACACATGCACACATACATATCACAAATGTGTGTGTGTGTGTGTGTGTGTAAACCATATATGCATAAAATATCTGTAAGTGCATAGAATAAACTGGTAACAGTATTTATCTCTAGGGGTATGGATTTATAAACAGGAGGTGTGGAGGGCTATTAATTCTTTTGTATTATATGAATTTTAGCAATAAACGTATTCAAGAAAAATTAAGATATTTCTACTTTTATGAAGAAAAGAAAATCTTGACTGGTAACTCCTTAAAATCAAAACAGTGGGAAACTTCCTTACCTATCACTGTTTCCTCTAGAAGAAGTGCCATTACCTTCCTGCTGGTCTCCCATCTACTTTTCAATGCTTTCAGCATCATCTGGATTGCTTTCCCTCCATTCTGAATATTCCATGTCTCTTTTAAATATGTATCAGCCTGCTTCTGATACAAACCGTTTAAGAAGAAGCTCTGTTTAATAATGGAATGAATAATTGATTCAGACAGATAAGAAGGCACACACACACACACATACAGCTACTTTGACAATAAAAGAGTTCTCCTCCAAATAAGGCTTCTTATTATCACTGACACTCAGTTGTTACCATAGCTACATGTTCAAGTGGAAGTCAATCCCATAAGAAAGGATTCTCCAGTTCTCTAGATAACTGGAGTAGGTTTTTTTTTTTTTAAGATTTTATTTATTCATTTGAGAGAGAGAGACAGAGAGAGCACAAGCAGGGGGAGAGGCAGAGGGAGAGGGAGAGGCAGACTCCCTGCTGAGCTGGGAACCTGACATGGGGCTCCATCCCAGGACCTGCAGATCATCACCTGAGCCAAAGCCAGATGCTTAACCATCTGAGCCACCCAGATGTCACTGGAGTAGGTTTAAGCAAGATTTGGAGAGGAACTTTGAAATGTTTGGAGGCCTTGGAAACCCAGAGACTGCTGGTCTGAGTATGACAGTGCCTCGGGCTGCTTGTTCTTTCCTGATTGTGTTCAACTTTGTGAATAACACAAAAAAACAAACACATGTCACATAGAGGTAAGTGACAGGGGAGCTGGTATCCCAAGAGAAACCTAATCAAGGAGCTAGAAGCAGGATAATGAAGACATTGGTTAAGGATATGATACAGATTCAGAATTTATGTAGAGAAGGGTCTTCATGTTAAGTTGTTAATTCCAGGGCTGCCTGAGAGGTATGAAATTATTCTGTTTACAAACTCAAACTGTAGATGGCATGTATACATACATAGTTATATCTCTGGGTGCCAATAGATATTTATAAATTGAGAGGCAGATGGCTAGGATATCAGATACTGAACACTTGAATCCTAGTCTCTACCAAACCAGTCCCTGCTTGATCCCAAGAGGAAATAGCTTATATATACAGAGGACAAGTCTGGCAGCTGGAGAGTTTTTATGACTCTGAGAATGGGTCCCAAGCCCCAGGGCAGACCTCCAATTAGGCTGAACCATATAGAAGCCTACTTTCAAATATTGTAACTTTTATTTTTTAAATAAAAGTAATATACATGGGGCAGGGTATAAAGCAGAAAGTGAAAGTCTCCCATAATTCTAGGCCTTAGAGATAAACATAACCACTTTGGTTTATATCTTCCAGGCATCCCTTTTTGTACCTGCATACAATGTCATTGGAGGAATGTATGTATTTTATTTAACCAGTCCTATGCTGATGAGCATTTAGACTCTACCATTTTTTCTCTGTTATATATAATTCTACAGAAAATATCTTTATACATAGATCATTGTGCCCTTAATGGGTTATTTCCTTAGAAGGAATGCCTGGAAGTGAAATTTCTAGATCAAGAGTCTGCAAATTTTATATTTGAATGCATATTGCCAAATTACCTTTCAAAAAGATCACACAAACTCTGCACCCAAAAATAATATAGTAATGTTGGTTTCCCTATGCTGTGCTTGCAAGATTAAAGATTTATGTATATAAATTAGGTATTTTCTTTTTTATGTGAATTGTCAGTTCACGTGTTATTGGGCCATTGTTCCAGTTATTTATTGTTTATCCAATTGTTTAACAAACTACCCCAAATAAAACAACAACCATTTTATTATATCTTGTGATTTTGTGGGTTAGGAATTTGTTTTTTTGAGAGAGAGTGAGCGGGTGTGGGGAGGGGCAGAGGGAGAGGAAGAGAGAGAGAAACTTAAGGAGACTCCACGCTGGGCTTAACCAACTGAGCCACCCAGATGCCCTGTGGGTTAGGAATTTAAGCAGGACTCAGCTAGATGACTCTTCTTCCCATATGATGTTGAGTGAGGTCATTTGATGGTCGGGAGCTGGCACGTGGGGCAGTTTTCAGGGTCCAAGATGGCTTTACTCATTTGCTCAGCATCTTGGTGGGGATAGCTGGAAGGGTGCTCAGCTGGGCTCTGGTCCTTCTCCTTGTAGCCTCTGAGCCTCTCTACGTGGACTCTGTAGCAGGGTGGACCAACTTCTCACAAGTGGCTCAGGGCTCCAAGAAACCAAAGTGAGAGCTGCGGTTCCTCTCAAAGGCTAGACTCAGAACTGGCAGAGTGTTAGTTCCATCATTCTAAACAGGTCATCCTAGAATCAAAACGAGGCCAAATAGGCCCTTCCTCTCAATAGGAGGAATGTCGAGGAATTTGTGGCCATTTTTAGTCTATACAAATGCTAATATTAGTATATTTCTTAATATACCACCATACCAGCCCTGGATTGCTTACCTGAAATTTAACATGAGAGAAAAATATCTTGTTTAACCCAGGGGTATTTTGGGGCTGTCTGTTATAACAGCCAAAATGTGAAGTTACCAACATGTAGAAAGCCTCTGTAGGAATGTGGCTACAATATGAGAGTTTCCACTGATGAATATGATCCCACAAGGAAAGGCAGAGTAATGCAGTGAAAAGAGCCCTCCACTCAAATTAAGGTTATCGGAAGTTTAGTGTTGATTTTATCTGTAGTCAGCTTTGTGACCTCAAGCAAGTCTCTGTCCTCATCCATAAAATAAGGTGGTTTTATACAGTGAAAAATAAAATTTTAAAACTTGATAATAGGGGCACCTGGGTGGCTCAGTTGGTTAAGCATCTGCCTTCAGCTCAGGTCATGATCCCAGGGTCCTGCATTGGGCTCCCTGCTCAGCCAGGAGTCTGCTTCTCCCTCTCCCTCTGCCTCTCTCCCCAGCTTGTGCTCTCTCTCTCTCTCACTCACACACACTCTCTCTCTCAAATAAATATATAAAATCGTAAAATAAATAAATAAATAAAACCTAAAAAGAAAAAGCATCTGGTTTCAGAAGTACTTTGCTGTATTCATTTTCATTGGTAAAACAGTTCAATAAAAATTTTAAATGTATAAACTTGAAGGTAGAAGCCTTCTCTAATAAAATAGTAAGATGATAATCATCTTCAGCAGCTGTATCATTTGCACAGGGCTAAGAATTGCCCCGTACATTAGCTTTTTAAAAATCCTCCCATTTGGTAACATTGTTATCCCCATTTTACAGATAAGGAACTGAGGTTCAATGCAGGTAAGTACCTTGCCCTGTCGTGGAGTTCTTTGGTGGTGGGGCCAGGATTTAGATTCCTGAGTCCAGAGCATAGGTGCTTAACAAATGCAACTTTGCTCCCATAACTATACCTAAGTAGTCATTGTGTAGTGTATCAATAAATCAGTAGTAAAGGCCATTGACTTCTGTGGCCTCCTCAGCCATTGTGACTAGGAGGCATTATTATACTTTAAAGTGAATAAACAACTCTTGCAAATTTGCTCAGTAGGTTAAGGTGACCTGTGGAGCAATCATTTTGAATCATCTAAGGAGCACAGGGAGAATTAAGTTAATGGTAAAGCACACCTGCCAAATGCTGAAAAGAAGATAAGCAGCCCTCAAGAACCCGTGACCTGCAACGCTGGGCAGTGTGATCACTGAACTCCAAGGATCAAGCCTCCTGAGCTTGGCTGGCAGCTGTGATTCAAGGGGGGTCAGGCACCAAGATGTGCTATTTTCTGCCTATTGCATTTTGAAGAGGCACGTCAGAGAAGCTAAGCCTGATGGACTCTGAACACTGGTGGTTGTTTTTTTTTTCCCCCGGCAACAAAATTAAAACTGCACCTAGGGATTTATCCACCCTTTTGCTGATCTCGATGTGAACTGTGCGGTGAAATCCCTGTACACAGCACTGATTCTATCTCCCAGGGTGTTGCTTAAAATGTGGCTGAGCACAAATGGAAAACATCAAGTCTTGTTGAAGTCAGCACACAGAATTAATCTCTAAAAGTAATGAAAGAATTCGTTTCACTCTGTAAAATAAATAAATGTGAAGTATGGTAAAATCAGAGATGTTCAGCTCAGCTGCAGAGACATTTTGGGGAAAGGATACTGTGTTCTTGGGACACACTTTAATGCCCCTCTGATACCCTTATGTGATTATAAGGATACTTTGGATTTCTTTCTTTAAATATATTTAATATATGAGGTTTTGAACCTGCAACTGTTTACCTTAAGTGCATTTTAACATTGGGAAAGGTAAAAACTTAAGTGTTTTGCCCCACTCCCTTTTTAGCTCTTGGATGCATAAGTATATTATTTAAGTAAATATAAAATTAGGAACCATCGCAATATTTAAAGCCAATATGAAGTAAGGTTCTCTGCTTTCCACCCCATCCTTAATTTTATTTTTACCTTGACTCTGAACTTCATGCTTTGGTTTTTTTTCTAAGTGTAGTCCATGGACCACCTACTTGGAATCAGCAGTGCTTGCTTAAAAGTTGTTCTGAAAGTCTGGGGTAGAGGAAGTCAGATCAAATAACACTTCTCCCCCAGTACCTAAGGAAGTGAACAAAAAAAAAAATGTTTCTTTTCAAAAGGCCAAAAATTATCAGCAGTAATCAAAATTTAAGAGTGGCTCTCAATCTTGTTTACCACACCTGCTTCCCAGAAAACCACTGAGGAATGTTCCAATATCCTGAATTCACCTTGATTTGGAGAGAAGTGGCCGGAAGGATAAGTAAGTGGGAAACTATCAACTTAGGAGCCGCTTTCTGCACCACTCAGACCCTGGCTGAGGACCAGCCATTCTCCAAGGTCACTGCTGAGTTGGAAGAACAAACCAGAGCCCTTGGGTTAGGAAATTCCTGGCCTTCCAGGGAAGACTGGCCCCAATAAAGGACAGTTGCAGGGACTCAGAAGAGAGGAGGCAGTCCAGGATCCCAGCAAGGACTGCAGGCAGTTCCAGAGTGGCTCTTTTCCTTCCTACTCTCAAGTCTCAAGATACTGCAAAGTAAATAGAAAATGACATCCAGCCTCCAAGTTGTTGTCCACAGGGTGATAGCTTTCCAGGGAAGCTAAGAAGGTCAAGAAGAACTACTGTAGAGCAGGGAAACTGAAGAATTATATAGAACTGTCCAACTGTAGCTTAAGCGAAATAAAAATAAATGGCATGTCAACCTTGTAAATGTGTCACAGAGGAGGGGGTGGGGGCAGGAAGAGGGAGAGAGAGAGAGAGAGAGAGAGATAAAGTACAGATACAAAGGAAATAGTATAGAAGAAAACAAAAATTAAAAAAAAAACACAGAAGAAAACTCCCCCAGATTGCCTTAGTGCTAAAACCCCCCCCCCAAAATCTTAATAAAAACAGGCTACCAGTAAACTAAGAACTCAAAGACAAAATGCTGAAACAACAGAAAGAGATGAAAGAGAAATTGCAGGGATAAGGAACCCTATTGGAACCAAAATAATATTGCAGATCTTAAAAATAAATTAGAAATCAAAGAACAGTCTAGAAAGAAGTTAGTGTAATTGAAGACTTGGAATAATTACTATGAACACAGCAAAAAATTATAAAGAAATTAAAATAATGAGACCAAACAAGGTGTTCATATCTAGATGATACAAAATGCAGATAATTCTTGTCCCCGAAATAGCATACTCAAAATAGAAGATAAAAATTATTCTCAAATATAATGAAGGAAAATTTCCCTGAAGGTAAAAGAATGAAATCTGCAATTGAAAGGGTACACCATCTACTCAGAAACTATTTAATATAAAACAATTGACATTGATTAAGGTATTTACCTTTAGGGATAAAGAAAGCTTTCCTGAGGCATCCAAGCACAAACAGCTCACAAGGGGGAAGGGTCAGGCTGGCCTCCTACTTTTCTGCAGAAGACAGGTGAGCAGTATCTACATGTTTCCGCAGGAAAGGAAGTGGGACCCAACGTTATTATACTAAGCCAAGTTGTCATTCAAGTGGCAAGGCAAAAAGCAGACATTTTTAAACACACAACAAAAAACCAAACCAAACCAAAAACCCGAAGGAAAAAAAAAGAAAGATAAAAGGAAGGTGGGAAGAAAGGAAGGAGGGAAGGAAGGCAGGCAAGAAGATAATACTCATTTTAAGCACACACACACACACACACACACACACACACACACACACACACAAACCATACGCTTTTTTGACTATAAAATCAAGCCATTCAAGAGGTGAAGTTAAATCACCGAATTTTTTCTATTAGCTTTTCTTCTGATATTGTCAAGAATTCAATTTTCAAATTTCAAAGAAGCCTCACCTACTTGAGAGCATCAGGAAGAAGGAGGATTGAAACGTTGGGGATAGGGAAGTGAGAAATGGGAACCAAAGAATAAAAGTCAAACTTTATAAAGTTTACAATTTTGCATCAGATTAACCCACCCTGTGCTCCATGGCATCATTGATAACATACAGATAATAATCCTTGCTTTACAGGGCTGTTGGGAGAAGTAAAAGAGAAAAAGATACAGTGAGACTGGACCTCACAACCTGGTACATTCTAAGTGCTTAGTAATTGCAGTCTCTCATCTATTCCCATCCCTTGCCCTATACACTATTGTCTGGTTTGATTTTGTTCACTAAGGCTCACTCTATATTCTTATGCCTCTGTACTTTTTTCAGGTTGAATAATTTGTGGCTTAAAGCTAAATGTTTGCTAGTAAACTGTTCTTAAATTAGCATGGGAAAAAATCATGGGCTTTGGCAGCAGAACTAGGCTTCAGTCCTGGGTTGCCTCTCTCATACACATAATGGGAATATCTGAAGAAGAAAGAGAAAGGAACAGAAGCAGTATTTGAGGTAATAATGACTGAGAATTTCCACCAAATTAATGTCAGACAGAAAACCACAGATCCAGGAAACTCAGAAAACACCAAATAGGATAAATGGCCCTCCCTG
Source organism: Ursus arctos (assembly GCF_023065955.2). Classification (NCBI taxonomy): domain Eukaryota; kingdom Metazoa; phylum Chordata; class Mammalia; order Carnivora; family Ursidae; genus Ursus; species Ursus arctos. The sequence goes on along the minus strand of NW_026622852.1, from coordinate 23,671,991 downwards.
CACCCCCACCAAACTACATTGAAACATATAACATTCAAATTGCAGCAAATCACAGATAAAGAAGAAAATCTTGAAAGAATCCACCAAAGGTAAGAATTATATCCAAGTTCTCCTCAAACAACCAGGCAAGCAAGAAGAAAGAAGAGTGAAATATTTAAAGTGTTGAGAGAAACAACAGCAGCAACAACAACAACAACAACCAAACAAAAACCTAGAAATCTGCATCTCGTAAAATCATCCCTCAAAAATGAAGGAGAAATACTTTCTTGGATGAATAAAAATTGAGGGACTTTTCAGAGAAGGAAAATAGTGGAGATCAGAAACTCAAATCTATGTAAAGAAGAGCATTAGAGAAGGAATGAGTGAAGGTAAAACAAAAACTTTTTTCTTCTTAATTTATCTAACAGATTGAGGTAAAATAACAATATATTTGATGATTACAGCTTATGTATAAGTGAAATAAATGACAGCAATGATACAGGAGAGGGAAGAATGAGAAATATTTTATTATTACAAGGTATTTGCATTACTTGTGAAGTGGTATGGTGTTATTTGAAAGTGGACTTGGATTAATTATAGATGTATACTGCAAATTCTAGGACAATGACTAAAAAAAGTAAAATTGACATTAATTATAAGTGATTAGAAAGGAGAGAAAATGGAATAATATAAAATGCAGAAAAACACAAAAATAAGAACAAAGAACAACACCAACAAATAAAAGTGGTGATAAATATGGTAGATATTCATCCAACTGGATCAATAATCACTAAATGTCAATGGTCTAAATACTATCAATTAAAAGACTGAGATTGTATGTGTTGAGGGGAGCACTGTGTATTGTGTAAGACTGATGAATCACAGACATGTACCCCTGAAACAAATAATAAATTATATGTTAATAATTGAAAATTAAAAATAAAATTAAAAAAAATAGTAAAAGACTGAGATTGTCAGGGTGGATCAAAAAACAAGACAACTATTCGTTGTCAACAAGAAACCTGCTTTATTTTTTAAAAATTGTTTTAAATTTTTATTTATTTGAGAGCAAGAGCATGGGGGGGTGGGGAGGAGCAGAAGAGGAGGGAAAAGTGGACTCCCCACTGAGCAGAGGAACCTGACAGCAGGGCTCCATCCCAGGACCCTGGGATCATGATGTAAGCCCAAGGCAGATGTTTAACTGACTGAGCCACCCAGGCGCCCCAAGAAACCTACTTTAAATATAAAGACATGTGTAGATTAACTCTGCTGTGCCATCCTGCTCCCATGCCCCATTAACATTCAGAAATTGCCAGATTGGTTCATTTTGCTCATTGGTTCAAGGTCTCCAGCCAAAAGTATTAGAGTTCACTCTTTGAGTCCTCCTGCCTGCCAGTATTCTGGTTCAGTTCTCCCAAGACAGGCACTCTTCTGTTTTCTTATACATCCATGTGTATAAATTACAGTCTTCCAGGAGCATTTCCCCCTCTGGTTACTCTTGGAATTTTAACTGCTCCCCATATCTCCCTTAAAGGCACTTATGTTCTTCTGAAGTGGCCACTAGCTCTTTGAGCTGCTAGAAAGTGTTTTATATTTTATAGGTGTGCACAGTGCTGGGTGGCACTCCTTGTTTCAGTTACTGGCTCCACCATCTACCTGGTCATACAGGCTATAATCCAACACTGCCGCTTTTACCTTCTGTGATTTAGCATCCAAGAACTTCAGAGGTAAAACAGATCTTAAGGCACCACAGACTGTGACCTATCTATAGCCCAACTCCATGGGATGACCTCATTAATTAGAGCTGATGGTTCTGCTATGATTCTTCTGGCAGACTGTTCACAAATGATGCTAATTGTTGGGTATGTGCATCTCTTTTAACCTAATTCTCTAGGGGCCTGAATTCCCTCTCTTAAAGCCTCTCTCTTCTTCACACTCAGTTCATTAGCAAGTCTTGCTGATGCTACTTCTGAAATATCTCATACATATGCCACACATATGTCCCTGCCACTGCCTTAGAGGAGCTCTTAACTCCTGATAGCCTCCTGACTGGTTCTTTTTGCCTCCAAACTCTTCCTTTTCATGGCTGACCTCCTTTTTTTGGACAGATTTTCTTTTTACAAACCTTGTTACTCTGATTATAAAATTTGACGGACTGTTTACAGGAAAGCCTAGATTTCTTGATATACACAATCATTCAGTGTCTACTGTGTCGGCCCCAGCATCATCACTCTCTTGTGCACCCTTCAGCCTCAATGAGCATGTCCTCTTTCCCAGGAGGCCTCTCTCCTACTGTTCATGCTTTGTCAAAATACCCTTTCCTTCCTTTTCTACCCCCAAAATTACTCATTGTTTCAAAGCCCATCAAGAAGTTTGCTACCCTAGGGACACCTGGGTGGGTCAGTTGGTTAAGCGTCTGCCTTCGGCTCAGGTCATTATCCCAGGGTCCTGGGATCAAGCCCTGAATTGAATCAGGCTCCCTGCTCAGTGGGGAGTCTGCTTCTCCCTCTCTCTCTGCCCACCCCACTTGTGTTCCTTCTCCCTCTCTATGCTCTCTCTCTCTCTTTCATAAATAAATAAATAAATAATCTTAAAAAAAAAAAAAAGAAGTTTGCTACTCTAACATGCCCAGGAAATCTAATTCAGGAGTTTCTTGGGGCTGGTCTTAGGCCTTGCCCCCCTCTTCTCTATATCCTCTTTGCTGAGGTATAGTCATCCATAACATGGCTTCAGTTATTGATCTGCATACAATTCACACATTTATATCTTCCACACAGACTTTTCCTCTGAGTTCCAGCCTCATATATCTAATCACCTAATTGACACTTGCCTTTTTTTAATATTCAAGTACCCTGTTAATCTTCATAAAATTATGATTAAAGCACTATTATTGCTCTCATTTTGAAAACTAGAAAACTGAGGCTCAGAAACATGAAATGCGTTGTGTAAGTTTGCACAACTAGTTGATGTTTGATGGAATTTGAACCTAGTACTCTGTGCCCTTAAACTTTATGCCTTTATCTAACATATCATTACTGTCTCTTGAATATTAACATCAGGGAAACTAAGATAGCTTGTTTGAAGTAATAATAATAATAATAAAGGTGTTACTGTTAAGAAGGAACTGGAACCAATTTATTTGAATAGAAATAATTCTATATTCTAGACAATTCAAAACCTTACACAATATAATAGAATCTTAGGGTTGGATGAGATTTTCAAGTTCATTCAGCCCATCCATCTTTCTTTCCTACTTGATTCTAGGACATATTTGAGTTCATAGTGGGTTTTTTATAAGAAGTATTTTTATTTTTCATTTGAATGGATTAATATTGCTTTTTCTGAGCGATGAGGAGAGAAAATGAGCCACACTAATATTATTTCAGCTTCTGACTCCAGCTGCATCTGATGACCTTTCTCCATGATGTTTCTTTTTTGATTTGTGCATCACTAACCTTCTTCTATCTTTTTTTTTTTTTTTAACTCATTTAAGTTGGGGGTCTCTCACTAACCTGACGTTGCCTCTGGATGTCTCAAGCCATTTCAGGGTAAACAGATTGAATACTGAAACTCATGATTTTCTCTGCCAAACTGGCTCTTTCCTAGTGTTCCCTATCTTAGTGATTGGCGCCACCACTGGTGCAGTTGTGCCAGTCAGAAACCTAGGCGTCATCCTAGACCCACCTCTCTCTCTCACTTCTCACATCTGCTGTCATCACAGCCTGTCCTGAATACCTTCTAAATAGCTCCTGACTGTCCTCCTCTCTCCACTTCCACTGCCACCACTTCTATCAATCTCTGGCCTGGATCATTAAAGTAGCCAAGTAAGATCTCTCTGCTTCCATTACTTGTTTCTTCCAATTTGTTCTCCAGAGTATGAAGTAATCTTTTCAACACAAATATTCAATGGTCACTCCTAGCTTAACAATGGCTTCCCATTGCTCCTGGAAACGTTGAATTCCTCTAATGTGGCCCTTGTGATGCTGCATGGTCCATCCTACTTTTAGTGCCTGATGTACATCATGTTCCCTCCTACCATGGGACCTCAGAACATGCAGTTTCCTCTGCTTGCAAAACTCTTTTGTCTCCTTTTCACCCAATTAATTAAGACGTAGAGTCCTACTACAAAAACTCAAGGGGGGAGAAGGCCATTTCTTCTTCCCACATCCAGGAAGGTATATGATCTTAGCCTGGACAAGAAATAAATCTTGAGGAAATGCTGCAAAAACACATAATGGATTATTCTTTGCTGGGCGGTGTCATGGTAGCAAGTAATCAGGGGTGGCCATCATCAGGGTCAGGTATTAGCTCCTTTAGCAGAATCTTGACTATGTCTGGCCTCCCTTAGTTCCTACCTTAGTCTGGTTCTCTAATATTTCTACCAATTCTATGAGCTATCTGATACTCTTGCAGGAGATTATTTTTCTACTTAAGTTGGCCTAAGTTAGTTTCATTTTTATAACCAACAATCCTGATGAATAGTACAGTGTGATTCATTTATTAATGGCTATTTCATCTCCAGGAGAGGAAGCTCTGTGGCTATCTTGAATATCATTGTATTTGGAGGTGCTTTTCCAGTGCCTGGAATATAATTAATACTTAATAGTTTTTAGATAAACAGGTAGATTCCTCTTAACATTTCAGTAGCACTTTGCACAGATTTTTGTATTGTAATCTGGTTTTGCCTTTAAGAAGATATACCTTGTCCACTGATCCACTGATCAATTTTTGAGGAATAAACCAAAATTGAATTCTTGGGATAAATCCTTTTTTTTAATTTATTTTTTTAATTTAAATTCAATTAGCCAACATATAGTACATCATTCGTTTTCGATGTGGTGTTCAGTGATTCATTAGTTGCATATAACACCCAGTGCTCATCACCACACGTGCCTCCTTAATGCTATCACCTGGTTACCCCCTCCCTTCCATAACCCTCAGTTTGTTTCCTGAGTCCAGAGTCTCTCATGGTTTGTCTCCCTCTCTGATTTCTTCCCATTCGGTTTTCCCTCCCTTCCCCTGTGGTCCTCTGCACTATTCCTTATGTTCCACATATGAGTAAAACCATATGATAATTGTCTTTCTCTGCTTGAGTTATTTCACTCAGCACAATCCCCTCCAGTTCCATCCATGTTGATGCAAATGGTGGGTATTCATCTTTTCTGGTGGCTATGGGGAGGTTTTTAAACTACAAATTCAATTTCCTTAATAGAAATAGGGTCACTTATGTTATTTACTTGTTATTGTGTGCGTTTTGGGAGTGTGTGTCCTGTAAGGAATTTGTCCATTTCATCTAAGTTGTTGAATTTATGGCATGGTGTTGTTCATAATACTCCTTTTTTTTTTTTTTTTAAGATTTATGCCTTTTTTTTTTTTTTTTTGGAGAGAGAGAACACATGCAAGTGGGGAGAGGGGGAGAGAGAGAGGGAAAGAATCTCAGGCAGACACCGCACAGAGCATGGAGCCTGATGTGGGGCTCGATCCCATGAGATCATGACCTGAGCCAAAATCACAAGTCAGACACTTAACCACTGAGCCATCCTGGTGCCCCTGTTCATAACACTTACTTTCATTTTAATGTCTATAGGATCTGTAGTGATGTCTTCTCTTTCATTCCTGAGGTTGGTAAATTGTGACCTCTATTTTTTTTTTCCTATCAGACTGGCTTGAAATTTATAATTTACTCTTTTTTCTTTTCAAGAAAACCAATTGTTAATTTCATTAATTGTTTTCTGTATTATCGTTCTGCTTCCTCTTTCATTGGTTTCTGCTCATTATTTTTTTCCTTTTGCTTCCTTTAGTTTTCATTAGCTCTTCCTTTTCTCGGTTTCTTTTTTTTTAAAGATTTTATTTATTTATTTGAGAGACAGAAAGAGAAAGAGAGAGAGTAAGCATGAGCGAGGAGGAGGGACGGGGGAGAGGGACTAGCAGACTCCCCACTGAGCAGGGAGCCCAACATGGGGCTTGATCCCAGTACATTGGGATCATGACCTGAGCTGAAGGCAGATGCTTAATCGACTGAGCCACCCAGTTGCCCCCCTTTTTTTTAGTTTCTTAAAGTGTAAGCTTGAATCATTGTTTTAAGGCCTTTCTTTTTCTTTTCTTTTTTTTAAGATTTTTTATTTATTTATTTGACAGAGATAGAGACAGCCAGCGAGAGAGGGAACACAAGTGGGGGGAGTGGGAGAGGAAGAAGCAGGCTCATAGCGGAAGAGCCTGATGTGGGGCCCGATCCCATAACGCCGGGATCACGCCCTGAGCCGAAGGCAGGCGCTTAACCGCTGTGCCACCCAGGCGCCCCTAGGCCTTTCTTTTTCTTAAATATTATGATTTAACTCTGTAATCTTCCTTTTGAGTACTGCTTTAACTGAATTCCACAAATTTTGATGTGTTTTGTTTTCTACTTTTGGTTGAAAATATTTTCTAATTTTCTTGTGATTTCTTTTTTTGACCCATGAGATATTTAGAAACGAGATGCTTACTATACAACTTGTTGAGTATTTGCCATTATTTTTTCTATTATTGACATCAGTTTAACTCCGTCATGGTTAGAGAATATATTTTGTATGATTTTAGTTCCATTAAATCTGAAACGTATTTTATCTATGGTCTATCTTAGTGAATGTTCCACATGCATTTGAAAATAGTATGTCTTTTGGTGTCATTGTGTGACATGTTCTATAAATATCAATTACAGTAAGTTGATTGGTAGTGTTATTTGATATCCTATGTATTACTAATTTTCTTGCTGCTTGTTTCTGTCAACTACTGACAAAGGAGTGCTGAAGTCTCCAGCTAGAATTATATATTTATCTATTTTTCCTTCCATTTCTATGAATTTTTCTTCATGTATTTGAAGCTCTTATTAGGTACACACACATTTATCATTATCAAATGTCTCTCTTTGTTCCAGGTAATATTCCTTGTTCTGAAACTTACTTTGTCTGAAAATATTGTTTTTTTGCCTTGTATACCTTTTCCATTCTCTTACTTTCGATCTATCTGTGTCTTTATATTTACAGTATGTTATAGCATATCTGAACTCCTATGTCACATATTGATAAGTGTCCCTCAGGTCACTGATGCTCTGTTTATTTCAGCATTTTTCTCTCTGTTCATTCAGGACAGCTTTTATCACTGTGTCTCAAATTTACTAATCTTTTCTTTTATAGTGTTTAAGCTGTTGCTAGTCTCATTCATTGTATTTTTCATTTCAGATATTGTATTTTTATTGTCCAGAAGTTACATGAATCATTTTTATATCTTTCCTTCCTCTCCTAATCATTCTTATGTTCTTCTTCACCTTCTTTAATATATGGAACATGTTTATAATAACTTTTTAAAACATCCTTGTCTGCCAATTTCATTATCTCCATCACTCTTGTCTCTATTCATTGACTGATTTTTCTCTGGCTATGGATCTTATTTTCCTGCTCCTTTGCATTCTTGGTAATTTTTTTTTTAGTTTTGAATTCTGAACATTGTGTTATTAACTTTTTTTAGATGATGGGTTTTGTTGTATACCTTACATAGCCTTGGACTTTTATTCTGATGTGTAGTTAAGTTACTTGAAATTAGTTGTATTGTTTCAAGGTTTGCTTTCAAGCTTTGTTAGGATGGATCCAGAGTAGCTCTACTACCAAGAGGGCAATACTCTTTTCAGGTCAGTACCTAATGTCTTTGGTAGTTTGAGTTCTTTTCACTCTGGTCAGTAGGAAAATGAACTATTTCCGGCCTCGAGTGAGCTGCGGGCACTGTTTGGTGTACAGCTTTCCTGGGCTTTTTTCTGTGGCCTCAGGTAGTTTTCCTTCACACAGGCACAGATCATTGTCCAGGCGAAGATTCCAGAGCTCTCTGTACTAGCACTCTCCTTTCAGAGGGTAAGTCTAGCTGTCTTGGCCTCTTCAAACTTCAGTCTCTATCTTCCCAACTCAGTGAGACTGCTATGCTCTGTTTGGTTTATCACTTCCTGTACTAGGAATTTCTTCCAGGTAGAAAACTGGGGTAATTATAGGGCTCACCTCATTTATTTCCCTTCTCTCAGGGATCACAGTCCTACATTACCTATTATCCAGTGTCTAAAAACTTCATACATTTTTTCTGATTTTCTAATTGTTTAAAGCACAAAGGTAAATCCAGTCTCTGTTACTTCATCATGGTCAGAGGTGGCATTATATACACATTAGCTTTGCCATACTTATTCCCTTAACTCTCTCCCTTAACACAAACGTGCAATTTTTGTGGTCTGGAATTTAATGGACAAGGAAATCTATGACTGCCATAATTTGGAAGAACCAGGATGGGAAATGTTTTCAATTTAATATTGAAGATAACTCATATGACCACAACAGTTATGGGAAATTATTTTAGCCTGAATGTAGTACTCTGATTTCTTATCTATAATTGTGGTTGTGTATGAGAATGGTTTAATAATGTTGAGTGTAGTGTGAGGGCTCTGTTTCAACGTAGGAAGAATCCTGAAGGATGGTAGGAGTGGAAAAAGAAGGCTCTGGTGTTGACTACCTTTGTTTCCGGGAATGAACCAGTGTTGCTACTATCAGATTTGCTTAGAAGGATGATGAGAGCAGAAGTGGTAGGAGATCTTACCCTTGGTCTCCTTTCACTGGGACTGAGGGTTGGGAAGGGGCAGGAAGGGAATGAGCCACTATCTATTTCCTTGATTTTCTTTATTTTAATTAGATGAACTTCTTCCTTACATTGAGACCTAGCACCTGACACAAAGAATGCCAGGATTAATGGATGCATGGATAGGAAAAAGAGACATTAGTGTCTTCTATTCTTTCTCATCAGCAATCTCAAGATGCTTTATAATGGCAACTACCAGGCTCTAGTTGCTAAATACTGGGTTTGCAGCTTTTTATTATAATCATCTAATTTTAGTTTCAGAGCATAT